>NC_132798.1:21635000-21940625 GCF_048594095.1 Paramormyrops kingsleyae | reverse complement strand
GCCTTCTCAGAAAAGTGGCAGCTGTTATAGCTGCAAAGGGGGGACCAACTCCATATTGATACCTATGGATTTACAATGGGAGCTCCTGTAGGTGAAATGGCCAGGTGCCCCAATACTTTTGTCCATCTAGTGTGTTTTATACACTATCCATATAGTCCATATAATGTGAATTGGAAGAGCAGTGGTAGAGGGCAGCAGAAGGTGAAAACAGATGCAGCAGCCACTGCCTTGTGAACACAGCCACCTGCCATATCTAATCTACTAAGTCAATAATTCTCAAACTGTCAGAATATCATATACACATTTTAGGGATTTTGTGAATTCAATTTTGTGGAATTTCGTGGGCAATCTAAACAAAATTGCCCACACCATTTAGTAAAGGGGAAAAAAAATAAAAATAAAATAAAATTCTGCTTCTGTTTTGTGCTTTCTTTGGTTACTTTATGGATTTCTCAGAATAATGAGAAAGGCAGCACACATGTATTTCCATTTAAATCAACCTCTTATTAGCCTAATTTTTTTTTGGTGAAACACACTCACTGTGTGTGCCCTCCCCAAGCACTGCAAGTTCACACAGTAACAGAGGGCTATGCACAACCACCAGTTAATTACTTAGAAATTTTATGTTACTTTGACATGTTAAATTACTGCATTTTTGTGTGTTTTGTTCTATACATACCATATACAGCACAAAATACACATCTTGATGAGTCAAACACACGTCTTCATTTAGGCATAAAACCACAGTGATGACCTACCTGATTCTATGGTTGTGAATATCCTCCTGGCCTGGTGGTTGAATTAGCAGATGGTGAATAGGAGGTAGATGAGATATAATAAATATATTTCTATTCACAACGACCCATTATCTCCTGTAACGCTTGAACATAATATCCTAAAATACGGATTTATTCTTTTAGGCTGTTTCAGGACCAAGATTCTGAAGACTGCTTAGCGCCAAAATGCGTCAGTCATTCAATATGCTTCCAATAAGTCAATAAGAGAGTATACACTTGAGAGTTTTTTCTTAATTATTTAGACAGCCAGATGTCCCAACTAATCATTTTATAAAAGTTCATCTATTCATCAAACATGGCTGACAACAGGCAATCAGATTTCAGCAGACTATAATTTCCCTTGTCTATGACCGAGAATCTTGAAATTTTGGTGTCGTGGTGAAACATTCCCTCCACTGCTTAGGGCTGCAAAGAGACACTGCTCAGCCAAACGGTGGCGCTGTAGTGGCATGCTTTACGTTTTTGTCAATATTGGTCTTATTTTGAACTGCGGATCGTAGCAAGTAAGGTTTTTAATACACATTCCTTGGCTTCAAACAATTGCTAATAAGATCACCAAACTCCGCTCCTTAGATCTTTAGCAAATTTGCAAAACATGCAAATGTAGTATAATAATAAAAAAATTGATAAATTTTTTGAGATTACGGTGGAGATTAAGAAGGAAATGGCCATTGTTATGTCGTTAATGTTAATGGTTACATTCCCTTATCGTTGTGCGTGTGTTTACCTGTGTCTTGTGTGTACCCAGTTCGACCCCCGTGTGTAAGTGGCTTCCGTAAATCTCCCACCGTGTGTGTATCAGAGGTCAGCGTCTGACAACCTTGTGTTTCCTGTGTGTAATTGGTTTGGGGCTCGTTGGGTGCCTGATATAATCCTTTTCAGGACCGCTAAAATGCGGCTGTATTTTGTTTTGTGAAGTTAAGCTAATCCAGCATTTTCTTTAGTGTTGGTCATTGTAGTGTTCCCGATTTGCTGTTGATTAATACAACCCAGTATTTTTCCTAACCCCCCCCCCCCCCCCACCACCCCGAACCATGGGTTTGGAGAATCGTTAATGCCCCTAGTGAACATGTTCTCCCTTTAGAGGTGTCCTTCATTGCTTAATTTGGCTCTATGTTTGTGCAGAGGGCTTGGTCTGCCTTTCTCATTGTACCTGCTTTCTGATTTAAAGCAGTGCTTAGGTTTGCTGTGGGATCTCTACTGGAGTGCTGCCAGGAAGCCTCAGCCCTCTGCAGCCCTTGCCACTGCCCTCCAGTCAGTCTCTTTTTGAAGTGTCTTCTGCTGTGGGTCTTTAGCGGGGGGTGGAAAGGACAAACAATTAATGGCATTAAAGAGGGAGAAAATGACAAATGTGTCTCTCAGACTCCCTTCTTCATACATGTAACCCATGGTTGCTGTTTTATCCAAACTGTCCATATTTACAGGGAACTTGAGAATGTCGTTTAAGTCTCCCTTTCATAGTAGAAACGTGCACAGAGCAAGTGCCCCCTCCCAGCACAAAGGCCTTTTGAAATAAAGCACAAAGTCACGCTGCCAGGTCGATATATACTGGCAGTGGATCATCAGAGCTGTTCCTCCTGTTACTTTGGCAAGGCTGACAACTCTGGCTTTATGGCTTAATGTGCCAATCGGAGCAGCCTCCTTTCTCTATAAGCAGCTCTCTGTCTCACCTGAGTTAGTGGTGCTATGGAAAGCGAAAGCTGGAGTAAGATGTCAAGCGTGTAGCCTGCTCTTGCTGTGTGGTTCCTGTTTGTGGGGTGTTTATCCCACACTCTGTGCATTTATAGCACGCTTGGGGCATTTTTCTCACTTTTGTCTGTCCCATTCTCTGGGCATTTTTCTGAGACTGAGCATTTGACCTGCTCTCGGTTTTTTTTTCTATTCTCGGGGCCTGTGGCCTGCACTCAGGGCATTCATCCCACTCTCTGAGCATTTGACCTTCTTTCTGGGCAGTTAATCCCACTCTTGGGGCATGTGGCCTGCTCTCTGGGTGTTTATCCCACTCTCGGGGTGTGCGGCCTGCTCTCTGGGTTTTTATCCCACTCTCAGGGTGTGCGGCCTGCTCTCTGATGGTTTATCCCACTCTCAGGGTGTGCGGCCTGCTCTCTGATGGTTTATCCCACTCTCAGGGTGTGCGGCCTGCTCTCTGATGGTTTATCCCACTCTCAGGGTGTGCGGCCTGCCCTCTGGGTGTTTATCCCACTCTCAGGGTGTGCGGCCTGCCCTCTGGGTGTTTATCCCACTCTCAGGGTGTGTGGCATGTTCTATGGACATTTATCCCACTGTCTGAGCATTTGACCTGCTTTCTGGGCATTTATCCCTCTCTCGGGAGTGTGGCCTGCTCTCTGGGTGTTTATCCCACTCTTGGGGTGTATGGCCTGTTCCATGGGCGTTTATCCCACTCTCTGAACATTTATATCGTTCTTGGTGCATTTGGCCTGCTCTCTGGGTGTTTATCCCACTCTCGGGGCATTGATCCCACTCTTGGTGTTTCTCCCTCAGTTGAGGCATGTGGCCTACTCTTTGGGCATTTGTCCCACTCTCGGGGGCATGCGGCCTGCTCTTTGAGCATTTATCCTGCTCTTGGGGCATTATCATTAACATAGACAATGAAATGTGTCCCCTGCATTTAATGTATATGTAACATCATGACGAAATAGTGGGCAGCTATTTTTCTAGCACCTAGCACCTCCTGCTCTTTGGACATGCAACCTCTCTAGGCATTTATCCTGCTCTTGTGGTGTTTATCCCACTCTGAGCATGTGGCCTGGTCTCTGGGCATTTATCTCACTCTTTGGGGGTGCGTCTACTCTTGGGGTGTTTATCTCACTCTCGGGGCACGTGGCCTGCTCTCTGGGTGTTTATCCCTCTTTTGGGGTCAGTCCCACTCTGTGGGAGTTTGTCCTGCTCTTAGAGCATTTATACTGCACTCTGGGTGTGCAGCCTGCTCTTTTGGTGTTTATTCCTCTTTCAGGGTCTGCAGCCTGTTCCCTGGGCGTTTATCCCTCTTTCAGGGTCTGCAGCCTGTTCCCTGGGCGTTTATCCCTCTTTCGGGCTGCTGTTTTAGCTGCAAAGGCTCTTTGAGAAATGCATTCGGCATTCAGAAGTGCACAGGTAGAAAGATGCCTGGCTTCTGTGAGACTGATTAAACAAGTTAAAAAGGACGGGAATTAGACTTGAAGACTGTTCAGGCTGCTGCTTTTATTCCTGACTTTATTCTTCAAATGAGGCTAAGCAGAGTGCCTTTCAGGACACTCAAGGTCACCTTACATGAATTAAACGACTTAAGAATTTGTAAAACAACAATAAACATGAAACTCCATACACTAGGTACATTACACTACAATAACAATAAAAGAAATAATAGAATCACAGTTCACGAAAGGAACAGTAATTTAAGATGTTAAGATGATTTACATGATTTAAATAGAGTAATGGAAACCAGTTGCCCTAAATTCAAGGGGAGAGAGTTACAAAGTCTAGGTACTGAGCAGCAGAAGACTCTGTCACCCAAGGGCCTGTCACCCATGGTACTGAGCCTATCAGAATGGTAAGTCATTCAGCTGAGGAGGAACGAAGGGAGTATAAGAGTGTAAAAGGTCATCGAGGTAATTAGGAGCATGGTTATGAAGGGCTTTGAAATTTAGCAGAAGTATCTAATACTCCATCCTGTACTGAGTGGGGTTAGAGGTTTGCCACCTGCAGAATCTGCCCATTCTCCCTTTCTCACCCAGCTTTTCTGCAGGTCCTCGAGATTGGGCTAATTCAATGACCCATGGTTTGCCAGCATTTCTGCGTGCATGCGTGTGTGTCAGTGAGAGTGAGTGTCTTTCTGTGTGTGTCGGTATCTGTGTGTGTGTGTGTGTGTGTGTGTGTGTGTGTGTGTATGTGTGTGTGTGCGCCTATGTATTTAGCCGTGTGTCTGTGCCCGTGTATGTCTATGTATGTGTGTGTGTGTGTGTGTATGTGTGTGTGTGTGTGTGTATGTACACACATGAACACCCTGCCTTCAGACTACCTTTCAACCTTGACCAGAATAAGTGGCTGGATGAACCCTAAATGTTTTTGATTCATATTGTTTTTGTGTCACTTTTCTCTCCTCCAGAGGTCAGGAGGCCCACATCCGCTATGAGCATATTTACATGCCGGAGCCCAGCAGCCAATCAGATGTTGATTACTCCGAGATGAAGCGTCCCAGGCTGGATCTGGGGACGGAGTCTCTCCTGCGACATCCCTCCCACAGGCCATCTGCTCAGCTGGCTGGGACTGAGGACATGCCCAAGGTGAGACTGCAGAGGGGAAGCCCATTGAGCACATTGAGCTTGACACCTGGAGGCCAAGACCTGCAGCCTATGTGCAAGCTATGTGTACCAAAGCAACTTCAGCTGTTGAGCCCCAGTCTTCCTGCTTGAGATGGGACTCTCAGTCGTTCACCCACTATCGGTATTGGGCTCATACCTGCAAAAAAATGCTGGATTGGGTATTGAGGGAGTGGGAGAGTAAAGATACTAATCCCATTTTTTTTTATCAGCAATACTGTAGGTCTAGCCTGAAAAATTGCGAAAATGCTTTTAGCCTTAGTGCGATATACTGAAGGCTAGTTATTCAGCAACGCATGTTTGTCGGAGCTGTCATGTTGGCTGTGTGGAAATACAGTAACCATATTACATTCACGCAGTTGGCATTCATGGTTTTTTTTTTTTTATTAATGCTTAATAATTGATAAAGGGGTAAAAATATCAGATTGGTTGCTCCTGTTGGCATATATGCCCTTTTTTTCTCTCCCCTCCCTTGGTTGGGTTGAGGCCCGGTCTTCCTGATGCCACTGGATTAAGTCCGGGTCTTACCTGAGCTGGCTTGGATGGAGGCTGTACCATTGGAGTCAGATGAAGGCCTGTTTTTTGGGGTGTGGTGCAATGTGGTGTGCAGTCGGGTTAGGGTTAGGGTTAGGGTGTGGGTTGTGCTGGTAGGGTTAGGGTTAGGGTTAGGGTTGTGCTGGTAGCATTGGATTTCATTCTCCCTGATGCCCTCATTGTTGTAAAGGTGATAGCGGCTGGAGGAGCTCCTGTCTCTTGGCTGTAGAATACTGTGTATGGTCTGTGTATGGCTTCTCATATGCTTTTGTAGCAGCAGTCAGCAGTACCTCTCTCTGTCTCTTACTAGCAGCTGCAGACTTCATGCAGGCAGATTATGGTCTTCAGAACTGCGATGTAGCAATTCATTATGTAATAACTCAGCGAAATGTAACAAATTGCCATCACATAATGTGGTGGTGTTACATAATACATTGTCACACACCATGTAATAATCCATTGTTTAATAACACCGCATTATGTAATAACTCTACAAAATGTCATAAATATGTCAGAAATTTATAACCTACACTGCAGTTTTATATTGAAAGAATAACTTATTATCATCATCATAATCATTATTATATTGTCCACTGTCCTTTTTGGATGACTTCTGTGCCTCTATCATGGAATAGCAGGCAAAAGTTCAAATAAATAAACAACGTAGGAAATAAGAAGTGGGTTGGATCACTCATAGATTTATGAATGAGGTTACAAACTAGTTACAAAAGGTTTTGAGAAACGCTGATTAATCAAAGAATTATCTTAAGTGACAGATAATTAACTGCTTAGCATCACAAAGCTTTCGGGAAACACACCCCTGAAAATGTATCTAATTGTATCTAATGGAAATTTGCTACAGGTTGTCAAGATATTACATAATGCAGTGTTGTTAGATAATGTGTTACATGGTCTGTGACAATGCATTATGTAATAACACCACATTTTGTGACAATTTGTTGCATTTTGTCGAGTTGTTACATAATGCGGTGTTATGTAATGCGTTTTCAAAGGCGATGCAGATGTTTCCCTGCTTTCCCCGGCTGCTCCATCACCTGGTTGCTCCTGTTGGCATATATTCCCTTTCTTTCTCTCCCCTCCCTTGGTTTGCTATATCAGCAGCTGCTCACCAGAGCTCCCACCACAAAGGCTCACTCACAGCCACAGGCACAAAAACTTCCTCTTAATGGTCTGCTCCTCAGAGTCCTTCCAGAACTGGGCCACTGCTATTATTTATTAATTGCTGTATGTGAAACGAATGTCTTCAATCCCCTTAGCCCCCCAGCCGCCTCACGCCTCTTGGGCTATGAATGCTGCTCTAAAAATATACATGCAGGCGCTAAAATGAGGAACGAGCATGCATGCATTCAGCAGTAAAGGACGCGGCGAGGTGAGCACCCTTGCAAACTGACACATTCATATAGGTATCTGCTCTACCTTCCTCACATGCCTAATCTTAACCCTTTGGCGGCTGTAAGAAGGGTGGGTGGGGTCTCCCACAATGCTGACTGCTTTGCGGGTTAGGCAGGTGTAAGGGTGGGTGGGGTCTCCCACAATGCTGACTGCTTTGCGGGTTAGGCGGGTGTAAGGGTGGGTGGGGTCTCCCACAATGCTGACTGCTTTGCGGGTTAGGCGGGTGTAAGGGTGGGTGGGGTCTCCCGCAATGCCGACTGCTTTGCGGGTTAGGCGGGTGTAAGGGTGGGTGGGGTCTCCCGCAATGCCGACTGCTTTGCAGGCTAGGCGGGTGTAAGGGTGGGTGGGGTCTCCCGCAATGCTGACTGCTTTGCGGGCTAGGCGGGTGTAAGGGTGGGTGGGGTCTCCCACAATGCTGACTGCTTTGGGGGTAAGGCAGATGTTGTAGGTGTCCAGGAGGGTGGAGAGTGGGGCTCGAATGATCTTTCCTGCTCCATTCACTATGTACTGCAGGGTTTTTCAAGTTTCAATTAATTTTTCACATGTATGTTAACACAGGGTCAACATTACAATGAAATGCATTATTTGAGAGGAGCAGGAAAACAAGTGTCTCAGCATTGGAAGATAAGAAGATTAAATAAAATTAAGAAGTAAAAATGAAAAGAAAATCATAAATAAGGAAATATCTGTGTATATATGAGGTGGTGGGGTAGTGTAAGCGCCAGTGTTGTGCGTTGAGAATGCGAATTAGTATCAGCAATTTTACATTGAGGAATAATTGCACATAGTACCGGTAAGTTTTTGTACAGTTTTAAGTGTTTGAGGAGTCTGATGGCTGGGTGGTAGAAACTGTTCTTGAGTCTTTCAGATGGTAACAGATTGAACAACTGGTGTGCTGGGTGGCTGTGGTCTCTGATGATGCTGTGTGCCTTGTGCAGGCACCATTGGAGGTAGATGTCCTGAATGGCAGGGAGACTCTTGCTGGTGATGTGCTGTGCCACCTCCACTACTTTCTGTATTGATGTCTGGCTGTGGACAGAGGAGCCCCCATACCATACTGTAATGCTGTGCTGTCCCCACTACTCTCTGTAGTGATTTCCCGCTGTGGACAGAGGAGCCCCCGTACCATACTGTAATGCTGTGCTGTCCCCACTACTCTCTGTAGTGATTTCCCGCTGTGGACAGAGGAGCCCCCGTACCATACTGTAATGCTGTGCTGTCCCCACTACTCTCTGTAGTGATTTCCCGCTGTGGGCAGAGGAGCCCCCGTACCATACTGTAATGCTGTGCCATCCCGAATATTGAGATGATGTTGGCATTCATGCCGAAGTTCTCCAGCCTCCTCAGGAAGTAAAACCGCTCTCGAGCTTTCCTGACCACAGTGTCTGTGTCTGTTGTCCAGAAGAGGTCCTCTGTGATGTGCACCCCAGGGAACTTGAAGCTGCTGACCCTTTCGACCTTAGTGTCGCTGATGTAGATGGGCCGGTGTGTCCGTGTGTCCCTTCATGCTATCTCCTGCAGTCCGCTATCATTTCCTTTGTTTTACTGATGTTGAGGGAGAGGTCGTTGTCCTTGCACCAGCTGGTTCATGCCTTCACTTCCTATCATTGTCCATGATGAGGCCCAAGATGGTGTGTCATCAGCAATCTTGAAGATGACATTGGACTTGTGTTTAGCAGTGCTGCCTCAGGGTATGTGTTTTCTAGTCTCTTTGTAATACTATACAGTTCGTCTAGAACGGAAGATTTTTCATTTTGAAGGGGGATATAGACGGCTGAAAGGAGCACTGAACTGAACAGATAAAAGGGTCTGACTTTGATGATCGGAATCTCCAGAGCCGGAGAGCAGTGCGTTGCTAAGATGCAGACATCCGCAGCCCACAAAGAGTTAACCATAAAGTACAAACCCTCTCCCCTCAATTTTTTGATTGCTGGCGGTGCAGCTTCCAAATCACACAAGGATGCAGTTTGTCAGGATACTTTTTGTGGTGCCTTGATAGGAGGCCATGATCAGTACCAGGGCGCTAGCTCTCTTTATTTTGCGATGTTGGGGTTTCTTCACCAGTGATGCAGAATTCTTTGACCAGGAGAGGTCTTCTGATATATACTCCCAAGAATTTGGTGCTGCTCACCCTTTCCACGGCAGTACCATTTATGGTCAGCCGGGGATGTTGGGTGTGCGATCTCCTGAAATCAGTGACAATCTCCTTTGTTTTGTCTGCCTTTAAGAGGAGATTGCTGTTGCTGCACCACATGACCATCTTGAAGAAGAGGTTGGTGCTGTAGTTTGGTGTGCAGTCATCGGTCAACAAGGTGAAGAGCAGGGGACTGAGCACTCATCCTTGGGCTACCCCCATGCTCAATGTGATGGTGCCAGATGTATTTTTGCTGACCCAGACCACTTGTGGTCTCTCAGTAAGCAAGTCCAGCAGCCAGTTAGAGGGAGGTGTTCAGGCCCAGCCAGTCTAGTTTCTGTATTATCTGTTGAGGAATGATGGTATTGAATGCTGAACTAAAGTCTATGAACAGCATTCTCACGTAAGTGTCTTTTTTGTCCAGGTGGGTGAGGGTGGAGTGGAGTGGAAAGCAGAGGGGATTGCATCATCTTTCCACCCAAAATGCAAGCTGAAAGGGACAGACACTCACAATGTAATAATATACATGACACAGAAATGGACACTCTCACACAGACACACAATCACACCCACACTGTCACACATTCACTCTCATAGATGCACACAGGCATTCACACAGACGGACACTCTCACACAGACACACAGACACACCCACACTGTCACACATTCACTCACATTGATGCACACAGGCATTCACACAGACGGACACTCTCACACAGACACACCTACACTGTCACACATTCACTCACATAGATGCACACAGGCATTCACACAGACGGACACTCTCACACACACACAGACACACCCACACTGTCACACATTCACTCACATAGATGCACACAGGCATTCACACAGACGGACACTCTCACACACACACACAGACACACCCACACTGTCACACATTCACTCACATAGATGCACACAGGCATTCACACAGACGGACACTCTCACACACACACAGACACACCCACACTGTCACACATTCACTCACATAGATGCACACAGGCATTCACACAGACGGACACTCTCACACACACACACAGACACACCCACACTGTCACACATTCACTCTCATAGATGCACACAGGCATTCACACAGACGGACACTCTCACACAGACACACAATCACACCCACACTGTCACACATTGACTCACATAGATGCACACAGGCATTCACACAGACGGACACTCTCACACAGACACACAGACACACCCACACTGTCACACATTCACTCTCATAGATGCACACAGGCATTCACACAGACGGACACTCTCACACAGACACACAATCACACCCACACTGTCACACATTGACTCACATAGATGCACACAGGCATTCACACAGACGGACACTCTCACACAGACACACAGACACACCCACACTGTCACTCATTGACTCACATAGATGCACACAGGCATTCACACAGACGGACACTCTCACACAGACACACAGACACACCCACACTGTCACACATTCACTCACATAGATGCACACAGGCATTCACACAGACGGACACTCTCACACAGACACACAGACACACCCACACTGTCACACATTCACTCTCATAGATGCACACAGGCATTCACACAGACGGACACTCTCACACAGACACACAATCACACCCACACTGTCACACATTCACTCACATAGATGCACACAGGCATTCACACAGACGGACACTCTCACACAGACACACCCACACTGTCACACATTCACTCACATAGATGCACACAGGCATTCACACAGACGGACACTCTCACACAGACACACCCACACTGTCACACATTCACTCTCATAGATGCACACAGGCATTCACACAGACGGACACTCTCACACAGACACACCTACACTGTCACACATTCACTCACATAGATGCACACAGGCATTCACACAGACGGACACTCTCACACACACACAGACACACCCACACTGTCACACATTGACTCACATAGATGCACACAGGCATTCACACAGACGGACACTCTCACACAGACACACCTACACTGTCACACATTCACTCACATAGATGCACACAGGCATTCACACAGACGGACACTCTCACACACACACAGACACACCCACACTGTCACACATTGACTCACATAGATGCACACAGGCATTCACACAGACGGACACTCTCACACAGACACACAATCACACCCACACTGTCACACATTCACTCACATAGATGCACACAGGCATTCACACAGACGGACACTATCACACAGACACCACACTAACACATTGCTCATAGGCAACCCAGAGCTCACAGGTCCTCATGTCTGCTGTCTGTAGAGGACCTAGCAAATGTCCCTGTGTGACATGGGCCGACGAACCCCCTACACACACACACACACACACACACTGTGACCTTTTCACTGGAAATTGACTGTGGATATTGATTCACCTCTTTGGGTCACATCAATAAAATAGATGGATTTTGTGAGGTTCATCTGGTCCTTAGCAGATTGTAAAATTATTTAATTCTAACTACAGGTGCAAAACAATACACAACGGATTCCACCATGTCATTATTTATTTATCAAAAAAGAAAAACTAAGTACACCCCATGATGCAATAGCTTGTAGAACCACCTTTAGCAGCAATAACTTGAAGTAATCATTTTCTGTATGACTTTATCAATCTCTCAAGTTATGGAGGCCCACTCATTTTTATAACATTGCTTCAGTTCATTGAGGCATTTGTTTATGCATAGCTCTCTTAAGGTCTTGCTACAGCATTTAAATCATGTTTAGGTCTGGACTTTGACTGGGCTATTGTAACATCTTGATTCTTTTCTTTTTCAGCCATTCTGTTTTAGATTTCCTGGTGTGCTTGGGATCGTTGTCTTGTTGCATGACCCAATTTCAGCCAAGTTTGAGCTACCGGACAGATAGAATCACATTTGACAGTACAATACTTTGGTATACAGACTAGTTCATGATCGATTCAATGACTGCAAGGTGCCCAGGTCCTGTGGCTACAAAACAAGCCCAAATCATCACCCCTCCACCACCATACTTCACAGTTGGTATGAAGTGTTTCTGCTGATATGCTGTGTTTGGTTTTCACCAAACGTGGTGCTACATAGGCCTGTAGAGTCTGAGATGAGACTCTTACAATTTCTCTGAGCATTGCATGGTCTCACCTTGGGGTAAATTTGCTGGGACGTCCACTCCTGGGAAGATTGGCAACTGTCTTGAATGTTTTCCACTTCTGAATAGTCTTTCTCACCTTGATGATGGACTTCAAATTGTTTGGAATATAACTCTTCCCAGATTGATGGGCAGCAACAATTACTTCTCTAAGATCATTGCTGTATAATCATTGATTGAATATAGGGCGATTTGAGCCAATGCGGTACTCATCTCGATGCATTGCCAATGATCTGATACATTAGAGATACATATGAAACAACTGCTATTGCGATACAATACGATTGACCTGTATTGCGATACAATACGATTGACCTGTATTGCGATACAATGCGATTGACCTGTATTGCGATACAATACGATTGACCTGTATTGCGATGCGTACTGTTTGACGTGATACAATGTGATGCATTGCCAAACATGCCTCCAATTTGCACAAGACAGCGCAGAGCTTTGCAGAGAATTGGCCACTGACAGCAGTGGAGAGCCAGAGATGAGAGAGTGCACTTGACAAACAGTTTAGAGAGGGGGAATCAATCTAAATGTAAAATTATTGTCCAAATTCTTAGTCACATTTCTAAATAATAAAGGCATAGGGCTTCTACTAATAATTGAATATTTATGTAACACTGGCTGTGTGCTGCTTCTTGCTGAATAACTCCAGTGGACAGGGTAGGCCAGGCCCGGGGTCCTCCCGTCGGGGCCCTCTGCTGTGTGTTTTGGTATGTATGTTGTTGACGTGGCGTGGTGAGGGAGGTGCTGGCCCAGGAGTGGCACAGCGGCAGTGACTGTGGTGACAGTCTGTTTTCAGTTGTTCTGACTCGGCAAGTAGTGCAATATGATTCGGGAGCTGGGTGATGCCGAATACAGTGTGGCGGGGAATCAGACTTGTACAACAAAAAAAACTAAAGTCTTGTTTGTAGGCCTCAGCTCATGCATTTAAGTGGCATCGAAATCTGGAGATTGAGCTGTAAATAAGAGTGTGAATTGCTTGCTTAAAAAAAAAGAAAAATTTAACATCACAACTAGGGCTGGACGATTTATCGATTTCAAATCAAAATCAACAACAACAAAAAAACGCGATTAGAAATCGCAAAGGCTGCGATTTAGGATATACATTATACAGTATGTCGGACCCAGGGTTTAAAACTGAGAATAATTTTACAAATTCATTGGCGTGCTCCCTGTATGACAGTCATTCTCACCACTCACAAGTGCCGTGCATCTTGTGTGCCAGTCATTCTCACCACTCACAAGTGCCGTGCATCTTGTGTGCCAGTCATGCTCATCAAACAGAAGTGGCCCAAGAAGACTGCGTATACGCCCACAAAAAGCAAACACGTGAAACCCAAGGAAGATGTTGTATTCACGGTGCGGAAAAAATACTGATTCCGCTACTGAGCTATAAGTGAATTGCCTTCCTATTTCATGGTCCGAGATTGTTTCAGAAAGGTCCGATCTTCAGTAGAACTGACAACCTCCTTTTAAACACCAGCAGCGACATACTTCAGCGTATCATGCCTTTTGTTTTTGTTAATGGGCAACAGCATTAGCATACCGCTAACCCATCAAAACAACAACGAGACAGACAGTGATCCTCACAGCAGGGGAGTCGGTGACCCCCAAAAATGACGTAAAACCCATAATACAGTTGTGTTTGTCATATGTTTTTGTGCTTATTAATTTAAGTATTTCCAAACGTTAATCTTTGAAATTAATCTTAATCCCAAAACAGTAATAAAATAAAAGCCTCACTTTAACATGAATACTAAAAGAATAGCTCGCTTTAATCGCTATTACAGTTGGGTATGGGCTCGAGGTCTTATTATTTAGAAAAGATACAAAAAGAGACTCATATAATGTTTATTCATTTGTTTTGTATTTGTCCGAGTAAAAAAGCAAAGGAATGATAAGCTGCTTCATTCGAAAACTGCATTTTACTTCTCATTTCAAATGAAATGCAGGGTTGGCAACTTTGGTCAGCTGCATGGAGTGAGACTTTCTGTTCTCTGTTCTGCACACACATTTACATGTATGTAAAAGTTTTATTACCTTGTAAATAGTCTGTAGGGTTTGCAAACTACCCTAATGTTTTTGATGCAGCTAATTTTAAGTTCAGAATGGAATAATATAGATTTGCCGTAAGAGGAAGACGCAGAAGCTACCATCAGAAACTTCATGCAACAAGAACTTAAACTTCCTCGGGACACCGTCAACAACATCACGTTTCATCGGGTCCACCGCATAGGAGGGGTGAGGAAAGAAGCTCAGCGTCCAAGACCTATCGTGGCCAAGTTTGAACATTTCAAGCAAAAGGAACTGGTGAAAAGCCGAGGCAGGGAGCTCAGAGGAACGGACTTCAGCGTCAACGACCAATTTCCCAAAGAAATCCTGGATCGTCGCAGAATCCTGTTCCAGCTCAGGAAAAAATTCATTGCGGAGGGAGCCCGAGCTGTCATCGCGGTAGACAGACTGTATGTTAATGGACAACTATTTCGCGACCAGAACACCACTGCTTGGCTCTACTGAAACCACTTCCGACTAAGGTAACACGCATTTAACAAACTGACTTTAAAGTTTGGCAGTTAATACAGGTTTTTAGCGCACGCCGCACACTAGACGGCTTTGTCTAAAGACTATTAAGGCTGGTTCACTTTATATCCCTTACTGTTCCTCAACCCCCTTGTTTAATGTCTCACTACAGTCGCAGTTGTTGTTGTTGTTGTTATTGTTATGGCCATCATTGTCAATTTGGTTGTTATGTTAATTGTTGCATATCGATATTGACGCTCAAAAATGTTTTATCTGGAAGCAGTCTACCAGATACTATACACCCACACCGACACGTAGGTAGTCACACACTCGCATGCATAGATGCCCACTCAAACATACACGCACCCCCTCATCTTAACATCACACATGTATGCATTCATACACTCACATATACACATGCCCACTCAAGCTCAGACAGATCTCCTCACCTTAATAACACACATGTAGGCATTCACACATTGATATTTGCACACACACTAATCCTGACATATTCAGACTCATTCACACAGAGTCTTTCACATACACACACATCCATCCATTTTAACATTAGATTGCACTCAGGGGGTCTAAGTTAGGACAGCATGAATTCACTACGCTTTGTCACTTGGAACGTGCGTGGTATTGGCTCAATTGCTAAGAGACATAAAATCTTAGAATATCTAACAACATTACAGGCAGACATTGTCCTACTGCAGGAAACTCACTTAGCCAAAACAGGACAGTGTACATTAAATTCACCAGAATTTCCACACGTATACTTAGCTAGTTATAATTCAAAACAGAGAGGTGTAGCAATTTTAATCAACAAAAGAATATGTTTCAACTGTAAAGACACTATCGCAGACCCAGAAGGTAGATTCATAATTATTAAAATTTCAGCATATAACAAAGAGATATGTATTGCCAATATATACGGTCCAAATAGTGATGACTCCTCCTTCTTCCACCACCTTTTTGCTGAAATATCATCGCACTCAGACACAGAACTTATACTGGGAGGGGACTTCAACTTAGTACTTAACCCAGAATCTGACAGACGTAGTACAGCAGCTAGTTACCGTACTTGCCAATCATCTGAAACAGTAAAACAATATATGAATGATTTCGGCCTATGCGATGTCTGGCGTACTTTTCACACCACGCTCAGAGAATACACGTTTTTCTCACCAGTCCATCATTCTTACTCCCGGATAGACTTTTTTCTTACGAGCAATACAGTTATGAAAGATATATCTGACACACAAATTCACCCTATAACAATCAGTGACCACGCACCTGTCACTATGACGGTCACTGTAAAAGTTAGTGCACCACCTTTTAAACGGTGGAGACTGAATACATCATTACTAACGGACTCAGAGTTTCTAGAAGTTATTAAAAAAGATTGGACAACATTTATTGAAACAAATGACCTGCCAGGTATCTCTGCGTGCATTCTCTGGGAGACAGCAAAGGCTGTAATACGAGGCAGAATAATTTCATATTCAGTACATAAAAAGAAGAAAGAAAAAGCACTCGAAACTGAACTAGAACAGAAAATTAAAACTTTGGAATCAGCACATGTTGCCTCCCAAGAAAAACAACTTCTCAATGACCTGAGAAAAAATAAAATTAAATTGCAAGAATTAAGAGACAAAAAAACTCAGTTTTACATACAGAGATTACGCTTGGACAATTTTGAACATAGTAATAAATCAAGTAAATTTTTAGCAAACCAACTAAAACAGAATAAGGAGAAGGCAGCAATCTCTTCAGTTACAGACCCCAATGGGAAGGCAACTCATAGCCTAGGAGAGATAAATAGGATATTTAGGGACTTCTATAAAAAATTATACTCACCTGATATTAATCCAACCAATTCTGAAATAGAAGAGTTCTTAAATAACATCGACCTACCAATATTAAATAATGAACAAATAACGGCATTAGAGTTACCTCTCTCAATAGTGGAACTTCATGATGCACTACAATGTATGCCTAACGGGAAAGCCCCAGGTCCAGATGGATTTCCAGCAGAATTCTACAAAACATTTTGGCCTCTGCTAGCACCACTCTTCCATAGAATGGTTATAGAAATTAAAGAAACTGGCAGCATCCCTCCAAATATGAATTGTGCAGACATTAACCTGCTCCTCAAACCTGACAAAGATCCTGCTCTCCCCTCTAGCTACCGACCAATATCACTTATAAATGCGGACCTTAAAATCATCAGCAAGGCACTGGCTAGTAGAATTGAAAAAGTGACACCTTATATAATACATCCAGATCAAACGGGTTTCATTAAAGGCAGACAGTCCACTAACAACATGAGGAGACTAATTGGCGTAATAGACTACTGCAACATTCAAAATAAGGAAGCCATAATCATGTCATTGGACGCAGAAAAGGCTTTTGACAGGGTCAACTGGAAATTTCTAATGGCAACCTTACTAAAATTTGGATTTCGTGAGAACTTCGTAACCTGGATTAAAATTTTATACAGTTCACCTAAAGCCTGTGTAAAAACGAATGATCAAATCTCCCCAAGCTTCACTCTCAGAAGGGGCACTAGGCAAGGTTGTCCACTTTCTCCATCACTATTTTCTATATTTATTGAACCATTGGCAGCAGCAATTCGGAATAATAATAATATCAAAGGTATTCAAACAGCAAGTATAACCCATAAAATTAGTCTTTATGCAGATGATGTATTACTTTTTCTTCAAAATACACAGGGTTCCCTCAGGGAGACGATAAGAATTATAGATAAATTCTCCTCCATATCAGATTACTCTATTAATTGGAACAAGTCGACTACTCTTCCAATATCTTGTGACTTCCAGTCCAATCCAACTATCCCACTTCAATCTGGGAACATTAGATATCTGGGTATTAACATTTCTGCCAAGCTGTCAGATCTGACGCGATTAAATTATAGTCCGCTGCTTAAAAAGATAGAAGATGACCTTGCACGGTGGAACAATCTACCCACATCACTTCTGGGAAGAGTAGCTACAATCAAAATGATGATCCTACCAAAAATTAACTACATGTTCTCAATGGTTCCGAGTCAACCTCCGCGGACTTGGTTTAAATCATTGGACTCCTTAGTTTCAAAATATCTATGGAAATCCAAACCACCACGAATAAGTTTAAAAACTTTACAGAAATCCAAAAACTGTGGGGGTTTGGAGCTTCCCAATTTCTACAACTACTTTCTTGCCAATAGATTGATATATGTCCTAAAATGGACTACGCAAAATAACTTAGACCTTAACTGGTTGGATATTGAGCAAACTTTCTGTAATGATATTCGAGTCGAGGACCTGCCATTTATCAGTCATATACTTAAACGACATTGCTGTTTTAAGAGCATCAACATCAGCACATCGCTGACAGCCTGGTGGGAATTTCTTAGAATAAACCAAACTTCAGTGGTCCCATGCAAACTGACACCCATCTGGAACAACCCTGACATCCTGTTAAATAAAAAAGTGATAAACTTCCTGGCTTGGCATAATAAAGGAATCAAGCGCCTCGAACATATAATCCAAGACAATTGCATGATATCATTTGACAAAATTACAGAAACTTATAACATTGAGAAAAACAAATACTTAGAATATCTTCAACTTAAATCAATAATACACAATAGATGGTGCCGTAAGCAATTAGATCTGGAGCTTTCACCTAAAATAGCAAACTTCTTAATAACTCCAACTAAAAAACTACTGTCTAGGATTTACGTGCATCTAGCAGAATCTGATACAACTCTCTCACTCCCTACCCACAAATGGGAAAGGGATTTACTTATCAATCAAGACACTAACTTCTGGAGGCAAATTTGCTTGAATACCTTTCGAATGAATCGGAACTCCAACCTGCAGCTTTTACAATACAAAATTTTACACAGAACACACTACACAGGGCAGAGGATGTTCCAGATGGGTATCAGAGATACTGACATATGCCTAACTTGTAAGACGGATGCACCAGATAATTACCTGCATGCTTTCTGGTATTGCACACCGGTCAACGAATTCTGGCAAAGGATTTGTGAAGACTTATCGACACACCTAGGGCATCCCATCCCACCCTCCCCCTCACTCTGCCTGCTTGGGGACCTCACTGACACTAATATGGACATGAATAAATCTTGCATGCTTCTCACAGTACTAACCATTGCTAAGAAAACAATCCTTCTGAACTGGAAGTCAAAAGAGAATTTAAACATAAATCTGTTCAAAAATCTACTCTGGGATCATGTTTCCATGGAGAGGATGTCTGCCTGTAAGAAAAATCAATTGATCGATTTTGAAGACAGTTGGACTCCAATAATGAATTTTTTAACGTAATGTCGTCAGGGGTGGTGGGGCCTTGCCGTCACCGTCCCGGGTTGGGGGCTGGGGGTGGGGGGGCTGGGTTGTTGGGGTCCTCTGGTGTTTCTCTTGGCTGAGGGCGCGTGGTCAGTGTCTCTGGGTGGCCGCTGGCCTGGCCTGGTGGGGGTGGTGCGGGGGGTGGGGGGGTTCTGCCCCCGCGGGGTGGGTGGCGCGCTGGGGGGGGATCGGGGGGTGGGGCCTCTGGGTTCCGCCTGGGCCGCTGCGCTGGGGTGCGTGGGTTTGGGGGCGTGGGCTCTATCTGCTGGGGCCGCTGCTCCGGCTCCCGGGCGGGTGGTCGCCCGCATGCTGGGGGGCCTGGTCTGCCCGGGCCCGTTGCCTGGTGGGGACGGGTCGTTGTCTGCCGTTGGCGATTCCGGCGCGGGGCCCTCGGGCGCTGTGGGGTGGTTTGGGGGGGGCGGTGGGGGGAGCCTCTGCCTCGCCTGGGGGGGGGCCTGGGGTGGCCGGGGGGTGGGGGTCACCCCGCCTGGCTGGTCCGGCTCCCCGTTTGCCGGGGGGGTCTGGGGTTGTCCCGTCCTTGGCCGCTAGCTGGGGTCTCATCGGGCGTGGTGGGGTGGGTCTCTCCCGGTCTGCGCCTGGGGGGGGGGGGGCGTTCCCTGCTGCTGGGCTGCCTGTGCCGCCCCTGAACACCTCGGTTGGCCGTCCCTGCCGGCTGTGCGGGGTCAGGGATGGGGACTAATCGGGGCCAGTCGGGGATCTGGCCCCGGTGCCGGGGGGGGCCCACTCCTGGCACGCCCTTATTGCTCCCCTGGGTCCAACACCACATTTCACACAACACTAGGGCCTTGAGGGGCGGTGGGGAGGTGCGCCGAGACACTGCCCCTCAATTTTTACTTACATGTTAGACACCACATGACACTAGGGCTGAGGAGGTGGGTTGAGGCAGGTGGGGCTCTGCCGTCTGCCAGCGGTGGGGTGCCCATGCCTCAACTGCTCGCCCACTTTTTGCACCTTAGTCATATACGCAGTCCATATTACATTAGGGCCTTGGGGGTGCGGGGAGGGGGATGGGGGACTCTGCCATCTGCCAGTGGTGGGGCCCTCATACCCGAACTGCACCCACTAATTTTAATGCATAGTAGACATAAACACACAACTCTCTCACACATGTACATGCACACTTCACACCAACATGGGTCAGGGAGGGGATGGGGGCTGAGGGGCCCCCCCTAACTCTCTGTCTCTGGCCCTGTGCTGGTGGGGTGGCCCGCCGGGGGGAAGACCCATCATGGGGGGGTTCGGGTGGCCCTGGCGGGTACGGGCGGCCTCCTCTCTTGGGCCGCGGGCCGGGTGGTGCTTGGCTCTGCTGCGCCGTGGTGGGGCCCTGGCGGGCGGTCCGGGGAATCTTGGGACGCTCTGGGCCCTGCTAGGCGGATTGGGGGGTTCGGTCTGGGCTGGGCGGGGTGTCTGCCGCTCCCCGGTCGCCGCGGGTCCGCTCCTGGGTGGGGGGGGGGCTCTTTGTATGGGCCCCCCTTGGATCATCCTGCAGTGTTGGGGGGGAGGCGTGCCGGGTCGCTGCGGTGGGCGGCGGCCCGTCCTCCCGGGGGACGGGCTGGGGGGGCTGGGGCTCCCCCGGTGTGTGGGGGGCCGTCCGCCGGGGGGTGGGGGGGGTGGTCCCGGTGGGTGGGGCCCTTCGGCCCTGGACCCGCCTGCCCCGGTGGGGTGGTTGCGGGTGGGGCTGGGGGGCTCGCCGCCCGTCCTCCCTCTGCGGGCCTCCCTGTGCGGGGGTTGGCGCCCCCTTAGTCCCTCGCGGGCTCCCTCTCGGGTTGGGCGGGTGGTTGTCTCTGGGATGCGTGGCTGTGGGCCCTTGTGCCGGGGGGGCAGTAGGGTGGCTTCGGTTGCCTGGTTCTCCTGCCTTCGCCTTGGGCCTGGGGGGGGGGGGGGGTGCTGCCGCCTCCCCTGACGGCATTAAATGCCAGCACATCCAATGACAAATCAGGTCACACCTACACTTGCACATGCATACAAGACTGGTTGAGCGATCAATATCATTATTATTATTACTTTTTAGGGTATGTTATAGATTTAGGAATTGAAATATACATATATAACGGTACGATTACGTGTGTGTATGCTACATATATATAATACCGATTTGTATTAATTATTATTAGTATCACTGATGTTGTTATAATTCTTGTTGTTTGATGAGTGTTATGTTTCTTATGGTTGTTTGTATTCTGTATTCCCCTATACTTCATCTTTCTTGCTTGAGAGTCTGAGTTTGCAACCCTGAACACGCACATTTTTTTTTTGTTTCACCTGAATTGATTTGTATAGAAAATACCCGTATACAGTTGTTGAAACAGCCACTCTGTTATGAACATTACAGCTTTTTGGTTGAGCGTTTGATTCGCTGCTGGTATTAACACTAATAACACATTAGCGCAAACAAAAGGGCTGCATACACTGAAGTAGTTCTTGCTTGTTGGCGTGGGAAAAGGTGGTTCTAGTGTTATTATGGGGGTAATCAGCGTTACCTGCAAGATCGCTATTGTTTTTCTTTTTGCTGCAATTGTTTTCATTATTACTTTATTTGACTTAACAGACCACATGTTTAAATTCTCATCCTTGCGTTAGAATATAGGACAGTTAATATTTTGATGGTATCTCGTGGTAATGCTGCATCATATGTTTTTAAATTTACTACAGACTGAACATTGAACTGAAGCTTGACATAAAAAATTATATCGCAAATCAAATCATAATCACGAGGTCTGTCAGAAAAATCTCAATTAGATATTTTCCCCAAATCGTTCAGCCCTAATCACAACCTAATTTCACTTGGCATCTCCTAAATGCGCTACTGCATTTGTATTTAGTGTTGTATTTAGTGGGAAAGAGGCTACATCGCTTGTTAAAGAAGCAAGTTTGTTACAGCCTAATTTCAGTCGACCACTTACAATTAGGTTGAATGTGTTAGACTGCTAGTGGACCGATGATTTGAACATTTAAAAAAACCTGAACAAAATTAAGACAATAAATAAAGACACAGAGGATAGTAACAAGTAGTAGTGCAATTCAAACCAGTGTGAGTACAATTCAGTACCAGATGGTTTGAGTCTGGCGTTTACACCCTGATGGTCTGCATCACATGAAAAGGGGCAGTACTTTCATGAGGCCATACTGACATGGGCATGATTTTGTTCCAACTGCGTTCCGAAAACCATGCGCACAGGCATTCCGCCTGATCCGTCGGTGCTATGGCTGCTATTTTCCAGACTTTGTCAATTTTTATTTAAAAAAATAATTTAAAAAAATCCAGGCTAAAATGATTTGATTACAGTAATACAAACATTTACATCTATCCGTCCATTTTATGTAACTGCTTATCCAGTTCAGGGTTGCGGGGGATCCAGAATCTATCCCGGAGGCTACAGGTGCAAGGCAGGGAACAACCCAAGATTGGGCGCCAACCCATCCCAGTACAGAGATTTCCAACCATTAAAAAAATGATCTGGTCATAAAACGTTCAGGTCACTGAATGGCAAGTGTTTCCAGCCAACCACCTCGTAACACGGAGACTATCAACCCTCCCTTTTGACAGACTTCTTAAACATCCAATAATCTGCAGTCTTCTAAACAGGATGAAATTAATAACCAGTAAAAAGACAAGTTCAACACCATATCACAAGCCCCACCATATTTTAAAGCTGTGCTGCACAACAGCTTTATGGCACTAGTCACTGTCGTGGTGGGGCTGGGTGGCCGCTCAGTGGGACGGCATGCCAGGAATGACTTGTAAAACTTAGGATACAATGGATACCAGGAGTGGAATTAAACAAAATAAATAAATACAATTAAACACAGGTAAGGTGCTTTTATACTGTGTATTTTTCAGTTTTCAAGACTGGTGCTGGCATGGGTATAGCTGACCAAATTTTGCCGTCGCTGAACAAATCAAAGACAAATATTGATTTGTTCCCAAAGGTTTGAGCATTTCTGTGAGCATGAGTTTTTTTTTTTTTTTTTTTTTTACAATTTCAGTTTAAGTACAATTATTAGCAATTGGTTTGTGTTTAGTTAGTATCTCTAAGCATTTAAACCAGATCATGTCTGTGCATGTTGTGCAAGTGTTTAAGTGTTTTAAGCATTTTGTTTTGGAAGGGTCCTGTTGTTGTTGTGGTATTTTTCAAATAGGCAGCACAGGCTAAGGAGTGGAAACACATCTAGTAAAGTTTTTTACTTTAGGCCATGTTTTTAATAATTTATACACACATTCATAATGCATTATAATGCATTCATAAAGCATTACAAACATACCTATAAATATTAACAGCACCATTCATGAAAAATTGATTAACTGTAACGATTCTTTTAAAATGTAATTTAAAATCGATGCAATCGAATCTACAGGATTTCTGCTCAATGCATTAAGTAAACGAATGAATCATTACACCACTACTGTTAACACTTTTGAAAATCTTGAGAGATGTGTACTTCCTCTGCTGCTCCTTCCTAAAGCCCTTGACCATCTCCTTGGTCTTAGAGACATACAGGTCCAAGTTGTTAGCCAGCTACCACAGAGACAGCTCTTCTACCCTGCCCCGGTATGCTGTATCATTGCAGTTATATATCAAACCTACCACTACAGTGTCCTCTGCAAATTTCATGATGGTGTTGGACCTGTGTGGGGCTCGCAATGCATTAAGGCAACTTTAGTCAAGGTTGGTTTCCTTGATGGACAAAGTATGATTAATGGATTAATAAGTGCCAGCTTCCTCTCCCGCCAGCCATCTCCACGTTTCTAAAAAGTGTCCTTCAGCTCTGCCCACTTATTTAATGCTCATTTGAATGATTTGAAAGTAACTCCTTCCTCTGTCTCTCTGCAGTTGAGGTAAACGGCCAGGAAATAAGGTCACCTTATTTAATTGTGCAGCTAGCACTTTTAAGCCGAGCCGTTTAATAAATATGATTTTCGTTTTAATTATCAAACAAGATGCTTATATAAGTAATCTATCTTAATGTATATAGACATTAACAGGAGACATTATGTAATGAAAAGAGAAAAAAATGACTATCCACACATCCACTGACTTGTCTTTTTCCACTCATCTATCCATTAACTAAGCACTTATCGGGGTTAGGATCATACATAAAATAGTACAAAGAAACTCCTTGTTGCACATGTGTGTGAGTCCATGTAAATAGATTCAGAATTCAGTTATAGAAACTTTCAAACAGGCTTTAGGCTCGTGTCCATAAAATGAACTGAAATTCAGAAAGACAGCATCACAACAGAAGTGAAATGGCAGAAGCAGAAGCGTGGAGCCCATTGTAGCGTGAGGGGTGAGATGGGGCTAGTGAGTGTACAGGAGCACAGAACCTCGGGGGCAGGCGAGCTGGAGGAGGACTGAGAAAGGCGGGAGTCATGTGAAACAGGAAGGCTTGCGGCTCTGGGAGCCGAGACCGGCTGGCAGAGGAAGAGTGAGGAATGAAAGCACAGTGTGGCCTCCAGCCACCCAACCTGAGGGCCGTCCTTCATTTTTGCTCCGATTATAATTGAATGTTTAACAGAGGCTACAGCTTTGATCAGCAGATGATGGCCTGCGTTACCAAACAGGACTGCCATCCATGCCCCGCTGCTCTCCCCTTGTCAGTGGCTCTGCTGTCCTGACCATTAAGTGGCATTTCACTGAGCTCCATGTTTCCATATTTTGATTTTACTATGTATTACCAGGTCTTTCTGCCTTTCCATGCTCGAATCCCTGATCCATGTGCCAGAAAAAAACATTAAATAATGAAACAGCTGATTTCATTACATTTTAAAACAAAATAAGGAATTCTAATCCTGAAGAATCTTTGTAGAATGTCAGTCTATTTTTTTTTTTAAACTGAACATCAAAGTATCAGTCAATGTCATGATTAAAATGCCACTTTGCTTGCTTATCATGGTTTCCATGCCTTAATTTAACATTTCTTCTCTTCTTCCTCTAGAAGGAGAGAGCTAGCAGCCTGGCCAAACTGGAGCCCATCTCCCCCGTAAGCCCGGCTCAGATGGATCCGGACCTGGACTTGATGCCGGCACGCTTCTCAAAGGAGGAGCTTATCCAGAACATGGACCGTGTGGACCGTGAGATCGCCATGGTGGAGCAGCAGATATGCAAGCTGCGTAAGAAACAGGTGCGCAGCCTTGGACTGGGGGGGAGGGGGGGTATTACCAGTGATGTTGTAGTGGGCATAGTCTTCGGGGTGGACACCATTGTGACCATTGTCGCAGTGGGCAAGTCATCAAAGCCATCACATCACAGTGGGCATAGTCATTTTGTGGCCATCGTCACATTAGGCATAGTCATCGTGGCCGTCATCGCAGTGGGCAATAGGCATCGTGGCCGTCATCGCAGTGGGCATTTTCAACACAGTGGGCATTTTTCATTTACTTCAGTAGAAGCCCCCCCCCCCCCCCCCCCCCCCCTGGGCAGGATGAATCTGCAGCTAGTGAAGGAAAATGCAAAGAGAAAGTGAAATGGCATGTGTTCATCAAGAACATGAGTGAGATTATACTGAGCTCTGACTCACCAGTAGAGAATCCAGTGCCTCTGGCTTCAATCCCAGAGTTCCCTGTGTATAAACTCCTATCATCTCTGCACTTAATTAAATGCAGTCGCTAAGTAACATGTCATTAGACTTCATTCATTGTAGAAGGTGAGCCAGCCAGGGTGCGTGCAGGGCACCCAGATGGCCCAGAGGAACTGTTCTTCAGTGCTTGTGGGTTCAGCTGCATTTGCAGCTCTATTCTAAGGCTACAGATCCACCTTTTTTGCCTGCAGTGTAGGCAGGGAGGCTCGAGCATGATGTTTTCATTTGTCTGGGTTTGGGGAATCTATTCACACCAAATGAGGACGGTATTGGTGTCACTGACACACCCACACTGTCCCTCGGAGCCTTCTCTGACCTAATTGCTGCTCCCCAAGAGAAAGCTCCACCAAACTGCTTCATAGCAGAGTTAGGGAAGCGGTCCAGGAAATGGTGGGGATGCTTTAGGCTGCTCCTTTCGGAGTGGATACTGGTGTGCTCTGTCTGTCTGTCTGTCCCTCCCTCCCTCCGTCCGTCCGTCCCTCTCTCCCTCCCTCTCTCCCCCTCTTTCTCTCTCTCTCTCTCTCTCTCTCTCTCTCTCTGTCTCTCTCTCTCTCTCTCTGTCTCTGTAACCCTGTTCCTGGGTGATCCAACCACTAGCGGACAGCACTAAATACGTCCGTTCACACCTGGTATTAACATGCGTCTCGACTGACTGCTTGTAATCTGATCTCCCTTTCCTGCAACTTATTTAAATATGCAGAATCTGGCAAACAATAAAAGAAGGAGCTATTGGTGCATTCCAGGTTAAACAAACCGCCTAAGATGTTTGTAATGAACGCCATGATACTGAAAAGGAAGCAAATAAATATATTTATAAATGAATGAATTAAGAAATATTTCAATAATATATGTCCTTATTTTTAAATAATTCCATATTATATTTCTTAACTATGCATAATCTTTAAATTGTATTTTGTAATAACGTTGTGATTTTCATTCGACTGTCATTATTATAAAATGTTATTTCACATAGTGAAAATGTGATTTCTTAATTCATAATTCAAATCATATTTCACAATAAAGTTCAACTTTTCACGTCGTAGGCATGTATTTATACTGCATCAACGGGAAAAAATATGTGTTCAAATGGTCTTTCAGTACTTTGGTTAATACTTTTCTATTCAATGGCAAAGGGTATTGTCTGTAATGCATTATGTTGGTTGCCATATGATAATATTTTGGCTTTATATCATAACCAATGAAGGTCAAAAATTTTGTCTGATACACTGAATTATATGTCTGACTTGGAGCAAGTGAAGTAAAAGAAGTGAAGTAGTCAGGGCTGGAGTGGGACTGAATTTCTGACTGGGAGTTCAAGCCCCCAGACAGACCAATTTAAAACTATATAAACAATCACTAGTATATGTTTCTTTTAACATATTCATTATCTAGGTTATTGAACGCACATTCTTACCTACATGCTTTAATTTTTTATGTAATTTTTACTGGCATGTTTCACCAATATTAATAAACTGTGGCGCAGTTTTGACAGGAAGCTTCATAAAAGTGCACATTAAATTATTAAATGACGCGTGCAAATTTCAAAACATCTTTAATAAATAAACAATTTATTTTTCCTAAATTTGCACGGAACACTAATGATGCACACTTTGACAGTGTTTCCATGCAGTCCTATGTGGCAGGCCATATGCGTCCCAGACCACCTCTGTGGTTTGAGCGATCGGATCTCGATGCATTTTCAATGTGTTTTGGGTGTGTTCACGCCTGTATTTTGCACTGACCACTTGTGATTGGATCACTCAGGATACATGTTAATACCAGGTGTGAACAGGGCCAATGTGTCTCTCTCTCTTTCTGTCTGTCTCTTCTCTTTCTTTCTTTCTTTCTTCCTTCATTTTTGGGGTAGGGTGTATAGGGTTTGGAAGTATGTTAGGGGTCAGGTATATGGGATTTTACTACGTGTAGGGGTAGGGAATATAGGGTTCAGATGCATGTTAGGGGTTGGGTATATAGAGTTTGCATGCGTGTTAATGGTAAGGTTGACGCTTTTTTTATTTCTCTCCTCTTCTATAACACGTGCAGCATCAGCTGGAGGAGGATGCAGCCAAACCACAGGAGCCAGAGCCACCCATGTCCCCCCCGCCCAGCGAGGCCAAGCACCGGAGCCTTGTCCAGATCATCTATGATGAGAACAGGGTGAGCAAATAATCCCAAATAATCTCCCGGTGCTGTTTGGTGTATGAACCATGGCTGTGGAGAGCAAAGAAACATCACATCATCACCTGTCAACGCTGCCCCCACTCTGTTGCGTCCACTTCGGCACCCTGTCTGGCTTTGGAATTCGTGGTTCCCGCTCTGCCGCGTCCACTTCAGCACACTGTCTGGCTTTGGAATTCGTGGTCCGGATCATTTGGAATTTGGGGTTCCCGCTCCACCACGTCCACTTCGGCACCATGCCCGGTTCATTTGGAATTCGGGTTTCCCGCTCCGCCACGTCCACTTTGGCACCATGCCCGGTTCATTTGGAATTCGGGTTTCCCGCTCCGCCACGTCCACTTCGGCACCATGCCCGATTCATTTGGAATTCGGGTTTCCCGCTCCGCCACGTCCACTTCGGCACCATGCCCGATTCATTTGGAATTCGGGTTTCCCGCTCCGCCACGTCCACTTCGGCACCATGCCCGATTCGTTTGGAATTCGGGTTTCCCGCTCCGCCACGTCCACTTCGGCACCATGCCCGATTCGTTTGGAATTCGGGTTTCCCGCTCCGCCACGTCCACTTCGGCACCATGCCCGATTCATTTGGAATTCGGGGTGCTCGCTTTGTCGCTTGCACTTTGGCACCTTGCCTGGCTTTGGAATTCGTGGTCCTCACTCTTCCGCATCCACTGTGCCCGGCTTTAGAATTTGGGGTCCTCGCTCTGCCGCTTTCACTTCGACATCATGGCCAGCTTTGGAATGTATCATTTGCCCACTGGCTCTTCGGTGCTTTGCTGGTATCATTTTCTTGTTTTGGTGCTTGTCTTTGATCACTAGGTGGAGCAATATGAGGATAAGTTGCTCCCTGCAGTGCCTGTCTTTCACCACAGGGTGATCATGGTCCTTCCGCTTTTTCATGCCCCCTTCGAGGGTCTCTGGCAGTCTACTGTAAACCAAAATTGTCTGGATTGCACCTCAGCTGCTTGGCAGACCACAGCCATCGCTTCCCCTGGGTCTTCTGCATTCCTCGCCCTGCCCCCCTTTGCACACACAGCCGTAAGTGACCTGGTTGACCTTCTGGCAGTGGTTGGGGACTAACCTGCATGTATCTGCCTGTAGCTGGAAATCAGCAAGACCAGATCATGCTTTTGAGAATCTGGAGCAGAAAATGGGAACATGGCCATTTAACATATAAAGATTTTGTTTTTACTGAAACATATTGAGTGGGATTATATTTGAATATGAATTTACTGTGCTGTTTTTTTGTGTGTTCTCTGTTTCTTCCCCATTAACTGTCTGTTAAAATGTTGGACTTACTTCCATGTTTCTGTAATGAGGAAGTGTGTTTTTCATGTGCCGTGTTTGTGGTAGACCACCATGAACTGCGGGTGGGGGGGGGTCATGTTTCACTAAAGTGAATGTTCAGACAGCTCCTCATTTAGGCAAAGGGCTTTGTTGTTATTTTTATGAAACATGCCATTTTCTTTTAAAACAAAAAGTTGTTTAATTGGGAAAAATGTGTGTGTGTGTTACTAGTATCCATGCCATTCTGGCAAGTCTGTAGAAATTGTGTCATAGAGACGAGGATGTGAGGATGGTGTTTGACTTCTCTTGCACTCGCTGACTCTGCCTGGTCCAGCTACAATGCTGCTGATGTTCAGAGTGAGCTTTAGCCTGGTGGCACTGTGTGATATTCAGGTAGGGTTAGGATTGGGGGCTCACGGGGGAGAGGGGAGGTTGTTAGGGTCAGCGTGTGGGGGCTCACGGGGGAGAGGGGAGGCTGTTAGGGTCAGCGCGTGGGGGCTCACGGGAGGGAGAGGAGGCTGTTAGGGTCAGCGTGTGGGGGCTCACGGGGGAGAGGGGAGGCTGTTAGGGTCAGTGTGTGGGGGCTCACGGGGGAGAGGGGAGGCTTTTAGGGTCAGCGTGTGGGGGCTCACGGGAGAGAGGGGAGGCTGTTAGGGTCAGCGTGTGGGGGCTCACGGGGGAGAGGGGAGGCTGTTAGGGTCAGCGTGTGGGGACTCACGGGAGAGAGGGGAGGCTGTTAGGATCAGTGTGTGGGGGCTCAAGGGAGAGAGGGGAGGCTGTTAGGGTCAGTGTGTGGGGGCTCACGGGGGAGAGGGGAGGCTGTTAGGGTCAGTGTGTGGGGGCTCACGGGGGAGAGGGGAGGCTGTTAGGGTCAGCGTGTGGGGGCTCACGGGGGAGAGGGGAGGCTGTTAGGGTCAGCGTGTGGGGGCTCACGGGAGAGAGGGGAGGCTGTTAGGGTCAGTGTGTGGGGGCTCACGGGAGAGAGGGGAGGCTGTTAGGATCAGTGTGTGGGGGCTCAAGGGAGAGAGGGGAGGCTGTTAGGGTCAGTGTGTGGGGGCTCACGGGGGAGAGGGGAGGCTGTTAGGGTCAGTGTGTGGGGGCTCACGGGGGAGAGGGGAGGCTGTTAGGGTCAGCGTGTGGGGGCTCACGGGGGAGAGGGGAGGCTGTTAGGGTCAGCGTGTGGGGGCTCACGGGAGAGAGGGGAGGCTGTTAGGGTCAGTGTGTGGGGGCTCACGGGAGAGGGAGGAGGTGGGTTAGGGTGGGTGGGTGTGGTCTGGGCTCCTGACACTTTCATGCTGTCTGTCTTACACAGGAAGTTGTTTTTTCCTGTCTTTGCTGTGTAACCTCAGAAATGCACATCAATTTTAGGTAGTGCTCTCTCTCACTCACTTTAGTGGCTCTCCGCAGAATTAGTGTTCATTCTCCCTCCCTCTCTGTGAAAGCTGAGGAAGGCAGAGCAGGTATGAGCATGCTAGTTGCGTTTCTGTGGCACTAAGCGCTCTTGAGCCCCACCCCCACCTTCCGTGCCCCCCCCCCCCACCTGTGGCGAAGAGTGTGCAAACCAAAGAAACATGCAGCACTGTGGGGCCGTACTACTAATAACCCCTGTTTATCTTGTGTCTCTGCAGAAGAAGGCAGAGGAAGCGCACCGGATCCTGGAGGGGCTGGGGCCTCGAGTCGAGCTGGTAAGAGTCACCTTGCTTAACTTTTTTTTTTTTTTTTTTCTTTCTTTTCCAGTCAAGCTTTAATGGCTCCCAGCTACTCTCCTGTTTTGTTTTCTTCTCTCTCAGTTGCTCACATTAGCCACTTATTAATATTAGTTGTTAGCGTTAGCTCTCTGTGGGTGGGGCTTGTTGTGGAGGGGAACTATGGCTGTCATGGGTAGGATTCATGAGCCTCGTTTCCGGGTCATTTTGAGTGTTCTTCTCTCTAGCATAATCCGCTGGCTTATTGCTCTGCTCACGGGGGGCCTTTAGGGAGGCTTCATGATGCCCCTTAGACATGCACACAAATCTGTCATCCCCATGTCGCTAGTTTAACATGTTCTGGGGGAAAGCAAACCCGCCGACTCCTGTTCCCTTGACACCTGTGTGTTCTGCAGCATCAGGACCCTCCCCGTGGCATTTAAAGTTGCAGCATCCCACAGGCTGTAGGGGTGGCTGGCCAGTGGGACTGCTGCTCCTGCAAAGGCTCTTCAGTCCCCACACTGCTGGGTGCCCATCGGAATTTTGTTGTCCCAATTTTCTTTGAATTTTTTCTTTTGAATTTTGAATGCTGAGACTAATTGGAGTTACTAAATTGCCCATAGGTATGCATGTGTGAGTGAATGGTGTGTGAGTGTGCCCTGCGATGTTCCCCGCTTCGTGCCAGTAGCTTCCGGGACAGGCTCTGGACCCCCCACGACCCAGAAGGGATAAGCGGTTTGGAAAGTGGATCGATGGATGAATTTGCAGAAGTGTCTAGTGACTGTCCCTTTGTAATGATTTTTTTGAAACCAGTAATTCTGTGCTTTACCTGGAAAAGTCTGGCTTTGTGGGGCTGTCTCACAGCCCATTCTGCTTGATATGTTCTTATGAGCACACGTGCATAACAGGGTATTTTGGAATGGAATTAAAAAGCATTGAATTAGACTTCAAAATCATGCTGCATGCTGTTTTCCTGCTTGCGCATGGTTAGGGTGATGAATATTCACATGTAGGACTCTGGGATTAGGGTTTAGAATATTTCCATCTATAACCCTGATCTGTCTTGTTGCACATTTTCACTGTTGAATCTTCTCTGCCCAGCTAATAGTTTCCACTGTTTGTTCCAGCCCCTCTACAACCAGCCATCAGACACCAAGCAGTACCATGAGAACATCAAAATGTGAGTAGGGTATCCTGGATATGTCTCTCCCTCTGCCGTGTCTGTGTGTGTGGCTTGCCTCCCCTTCCGTGCTCAGGAGGTGCTGCTCTGCTGACTGTGACGGCCTCATATGGAGCCACCAGTTCATTGCTTCTGCCAGGGAAAACCTTGCTTATATTACTGTACCACCTCACTGATCCGCAGCAACTGTCTTCCTCTTTTCCACCCTTTCTTTTAAAGCTGGGTATTTTTGCTGGAGGAATTCAGGTGCAAAACCTGAGCCCCTCCAGTTGGTCGAACCCACAATTTTCAGGTTACATGTCTGTTATCCCCTGACTTCTGCACTGCATGGCTCTCTTCCTTTATGTGTACATCTGCACTGCATGGCTCTCTTCCTTTATGTGTACATCTGCACTGCATGGCTCTCTTCCTTTATGTGTACGTCTGCACTGCATGGCTCTCTTCCTTTATGTATACGTCTGCACTGCATGGCTCTCTTCCTTTATGTATATGTCTGCATTTCATCACTCTTTCTTTATGTATATGTCTGCGCTGCATCTCTCTCTCTTCCTTTATGCATATGTCTGCGCCGTGTCTCTTTCTTCCTTTATGTATTTGTCTATGCTGCATCTCTCTCTCTTCCTTTATGCATATGTCTGCACCGTGTCTCTCTCTCTCTCTCTTCCTTTATGTATATGTCTATGCTGCATCTCTCTCTCTTCCGTTATGCATATGTCTGCACCGTGTCTCTCTCTTCCTTTATGTATATGTCTATGCTGCATCTCTCTCTCTTCCGTTATGCATATGTCTGCACCGTGTCTCTCTCTCTTCCTTTATGTATATGTCTGTGCTGTGTCTATCTCTTGTCCTTTATGCATATGTCTGCACTGCGTCTTTCTTTTTCTTCCTTTATGTATATGTCTGCACTGCATCTCTCTCGCTTCCTTTATGTATGTTTGTGCTGCGTCTCTCGTTTCCTTTGTGTATATGTCTGCGCTGCATCTCTCTCGCTTCCTTTGTCTGTGCTCTATCTGTCTTCCTTTATGTATTTGTCTGTGCTGCGTCTCTCTCGCTTCCTTTATGTATGTGTCTGTGCTCCATCTGTCTCTTCCTTTATGTATGTGTCTGTGCTGCATCTATCTCTCTTGCTTTATGCATATGTCTGCACCATGTCTTTCTCTCTCTTCCTTTATGTATTTGTCTGTGCTCAATCTCTCTTTCCTTTATGTATACATCTGCGCTGCATCTTTCTGCCTTTATGCATATGTCTGCACTCAATCTTTTTCCTTTATTTATATGTCTGTGCTGCATCTCTCTCCCTTTATGTATATGTCTGTGCTCCATCTTTTTCCTTTATGTATGTGTCTGTGCTGCATCTCTCGCGCTTCCTTTATGTATGTCTGTGCTGTGTCTCTTGCGCTTCCTTTATGTATGTCTGTGCTGTGTCTCTTGCGCTTCCTTTATGTATGTCTGTGCTGTGTCTCTTGCGCTTCCTTTATGTATGTCTGTGCTGCGTCTCTTGCGCTTCCTTTATGTATGTGTCTGAGCTGCGTATCTCTTCCTTTTATGTATGTGTCTGCTGCGTATCTCTCTTCCTTTTATGTATGTGTCTGCGCTGCGTATCTCTCCTTTTATGTATGTGTCTGCTGCGTATCTCTCTCTTCCTTTTATGTATGTGTCTGCGCTGCGTATCTCTCCTTTTATGTATGTGTCTATGCTGCGTATCTCTCTTCCTTTTATGTATGTGTCTGCGCTGCATATCTCTCTTCCTTTTATGTATGTGTCTATGCTGCGTATCTCTCTTCCTTTTATGTATGTGTCTATGCTGCGTATCTCTCTTCCTTTTATGTATGTGTCTATGCTGCGTATCTCTCTTCCTTTTATGTATGTGTCTATGCTGCGTATCTCTCTTCCTTTTATGTATGTGTCTATGCTGCGTATCTCTCTTCCTTTTATGTATGTGTCTGCGCTGCGTATCTCTCTCTCTTCCTTATGTATGTGTCTGCGCTGCGTATCTCTCTCTTCTTTTTATGTATGCGTCTGCGCTGCGTATCTCTCTTCCTTTTATGTATGTGTCTGCGCTGCATATCTCTCTTCCTTTTATGTATGTGTCTGCGCTGCATATCTCTCTTCCTTTTATGTATGTGTCTATGCTGCGTATCTCCCTTTTATGTATGTGTCTATGCTGCGTATCTCTCTTCCTTTTATGTATGTGTCTGCGCTGCGTATCTCTCTTCCTTTTATGTATGTGTCTATGCTGCGTATCTCTTCCTTTTATGTATGTGTCTGCGCTGCGTATCTCTCCTTTTATGTATGTGTCTATGCTGCGTATCTCTCTTCATTTTATGTATGTGTCTGCGCCGCGTATCTCTCTCTCCCTTTATGTATGTGTCTGCGCTGCGTATCTTTCTCTCTTCCTTTATGTATGTGTCTGCGCTGCGTATCTCTCTCTCTTCCTTTATGTATGTGTCTGTGCTGCGTATCTCTCTTCCTTTTATGTATGTGTCTGCGCTGCGTATCTCTCTTCCTTTTATGTATGTGTCTGCGCCGCGTATCTTTCTCTCTTCCTTTTATGTATGTGTCTGCGCTGCATATCTCTCTTCCTTTTATGTATGTGTCTATGCTGCGTATCTCCCTTTTATGTATGTGTCTATGCTGCGTATCTCTCTTCCTTTTATGTATGTGTCTGCGCTGCGTATCTCTCTTCCTTTTATGTATGTGTCTATGCTGCGTATCTCTTCCTTTTATGTATGTGTCTGCGCTGCGTATCTCTCCTTTTATGTATGTGTCTATGCTGCGTATCTCTCTTCATTTTATGTATGTGTCTGCGCCGCGTATCTCTCTCTCCCTTTATGTATGTGTCTGCGCTGCGTATCTTTCTCTCTTCCTTTTATGTATGTGTCTGCGCTGCGTATATCTCTATCTTCCTTTATGTATGTGTCTGCGCTGCGTATCTCTCTCTCTTCCTTTATGTATGTGTCTGTGCTGCGTATCTCTCTTCCTTTTATGTATGTGTCTGCGCTGCGTATCTCTCTTCCTTTTATGTATGTGTCTGCGCCGCGTATCTTTCTCTCTTCCTTTTATGTATGTGTCTGCGCTGCGTATCTTTCTCTCTTCCTTTTATGTATGTGTCTGCGCCGCGTATCTCTCTTCCTTTTATGTATGTGTCTGCGCCGCGTATCTCTCTCTTCCTTTTATGTATGTGTCTATGCTGCGTATCTCTCTCTTCCTTTTATGTATGTGTCTGTGCTGCATCTCTCTCTCCTGTAGCCGATCAGTACAGTGGGGCTGGTTCTGCAGATGATCCATAGGATCAAAGTGAAGCATGACATTATGTCCAGCAGGCAGGTAGGCAGGTTAAATGCCAGGAGAGAGAGAAACATGGAAACTTACCCCGAGCACGGAAGGAAGTGGCTCAGTGGCTGGGCTTCCGATTCAAACTTTATGCAGGCTACTCTTTGCACCTGGATGATGTGGGACTCACATTTCTGTGGAGTTGATCTGGGGAATTGGTCCAACATTCTGGGGGGATGCTGTATGCATGACTGTATGTGTGTATGTGTCTGTGTCTTTAGTAGTGCTTTAAAATAGACAGGCAGCAACTGCTGCTCAGCACTCAGCCTTTTCCCCGGATGGTAGCCGCTGTGTACAGAGGTCGTCTGTCCTGTCTGCCTTCAGGCTGCCTCTCCCTCTCCACTCACTCCGGTGTAATGGCTTTGTGGTCATCCTCAGCACTCTGTGTTGTGCACCAAGAACCATGCAGGTCAAATTAGCCTCTTTATGAGAGTCAGGCTTTCTTTTGCCCATGTGTCCTGAGCTTAATATGAGACATTTAGAGAAGCTCCACAATTGCTGAGGGTTGCAGCTATTAAAGTAACAGTGAGAGTGACGATGGAAGTAATGACGTCCTGTGAAGCGGAACATGCCAATGCTGAAAGGACCCCCGAGTGCTGCCCTCCATCCTCAGTCACGCTCTGGCTCACTACTCCTTCTCTCTCTCTCTCTCTCTCTCTCTCTCTCTCTCTCGGTCACACTCACAGAAACCAGGCAATGAGGAAGAAGCTCATCCTGTACTTCAAGAGGAGAAACCATGCCCGTAAACAGTGGGTGAGTAGACCCTTTCGGGGTGGGGAGTGGTGCCGGGCTGTTCTGTGATCATAAGGACCCGGAAGGGGTGGTGGGTGGAGCGGTTGAGGTTTGTTACGCATATGCATGTGGCCAAGCTGGTGTACATTTCAGTCCTGCTCATGGGGGGGGCTTCAGTTCTGGGGGGGGTGCAAGCCTTCAGCAGGATGTTTATCGAGCACTGAACGCACAGCCAGATCTTCTGAGGAGAGGGATTCAAGGCAAGAAGAGGAGGAAGAGATAAGCCTGGAGAGAGCGAGTTGAAGGAGATAGGAGAGGGAGGAGAAGGTTGGAGGTGTGAGGGAGGTGAAGGAAGGGGGAGAGGGAGGTGAGAGGGAGGAGAATGTGGGAGGAGAGGGAGGGAGGGAGGGAGGGTTGTCCTTTTTTGTTAACATGTGTTCTAGTGAAATAATTAGATGTGAGAGATTTTTATTTCCAGACTCTCATTGTAGAAGATGTTCTACTACTAGATGTTTGAATTTTACATGTGTGTGCGCGTGCGTGTGTGTGAATGCGTTAGTATTAGTGTTTGTATACCTGTTCTGCTTACCTCAGAAATTCTGTTGCTACTAGAGCAGAAAATAACAGTTGGTCTTGCATCATTCGCCTCACTTAGCATGTGAACGTGTTACACGAGCCTGCGGGTGAAACAGGAAATCCACACCTCCCTGCCCTGTGTTTGGTCTGGCCCGACCCATCATGCTGTGCCCGTCTCAGGAAGGAAGTCCCATGTCGGCCCACACCGCCGTGGGTACTGTGTCTTAGGGCAGCGGAAGCGGATAGTTTCACTTCAGTTTTTTTTCCATGTGGTGCCCTTAATGACTCCTGGACTTCCGGTCCCACTCACTCCTGCACTGGTGGCCCCCTCCCGCTCCTACGCTGCCAGCCCCCTCCCGCTCCTACGCTGCCAGCCTCGCCAGTCACTCCTGGATTGTCGGTCCCACTCACTCCTGCATTACTGGTGATCTCAACAAAAAACCCACCTCAGATTTGCTGGTGATCTCAACAAAAAACCCACCTCAGATTTGCTGGTGATCTCAACAAAAAACCCACCTCGGATTTGGTCCGCTTTTACTATCTTAGAAAGAATGGAGGGTAATGAAGGGTTGTAGGGGAAACAGCGGAAAAAAAAATGCAGGTAGAACCAAGTAGCAACTCCATTAAGAAAATCTTGTCTAGTTACTTTAATAAGAAACATTTTTTTTTTTTTTAAATGGGCCTGTGAATAAAAATAATTAGTCCCAATACTTTTGGAGCTTCTGAACTGTAGCTGTGAAGTATCCTGGGATCAGTGGCACATGTAATTTAAAATGCCTCAGCCACTTTGGATGGAGAGCAGTCAGTTCTGTGGCAGCGTCAGTGGGTTGTCAGCTTTCGCATGTGCTGTGCCAGCGTTTCGTCCAGACCGCTTTGCTGCTATCTCTTATGAGCCGCCAGACTCTGTGTGTTGCTCCAGCACTTCCATGTAGAATCTAACACCGTCTGGCTGTATCATCATCACAGGAAAGCAGCCGGGCAGCTCTGTGACCTCCAGTGTGCGTGAGATGCTGACAACTCTAGGCAGTCAGCATGCATGCCTTACTGAACTGCAGCCATGGTCTTAGTTAAGAAGAGAAGCCTTCTGGTTTTTTTTTTTATTATTAAATGGATTTTCTTCGCATGTAACTTTTGCCCGCATGCAGCACAGCAACCTTTATTCGCTGTTTTTGTTTGGTGCAGTCCTGGTCTCAGGGTTCATTCATTTCATTGGGAAAATCATTGCATTTGTTAGAAAGTCTAGAAGGTGTCAACCTCTTGCTCTACCTGACAGCAGGTCTACAGTGAAGGCAAGTTTATTTATAGAGCAAAATTCAGATGCAAGGCAATTCAATGTGATTTACAGAGGCACAGGGATACATTCAAATAGAAGACATTAAAATCACTATTAAAAGATGACAAAAAACTAAATCCTACAACCCAAAACAAGTAAAACAAGAAGTAGTGGCAGTGGCGGAGTATGACTAAACTCCTGGTTATTTAATTTATTGAAAAGCTGTAGCAGTCAGTAACATTTAAAGACATGACAATTGTAGCAGACCTCTGGTCTTCAGGAGGCTTCGACCCCAGTCGGCAGCACAGAGACTGAACCTCTCCCGAACCTCTCCCAGATGACTTCAGGGGTCTGGATGCTTTATAACGCTCAAGTAAATTTGTCATTCTGTTTCTGAGGACCTGGTACCGAGTAGATAAGTGGCAATATCCCTCTGCAAAGTGCTTTTTATGAGCAGTGTAAATATGTACGTTTAGCCTAGTACTAGCGACTTTGGTACTTAATAGTAATTCTCCCCTGTTTAGGTGGCACTGTGACCTCACCACCCCTGCTTGGGGAGGGAATCCCCCCTTCACACTCTCCCCATGCTGCAATGGCTTCCTCTGTGTACTGCTGTCTCATCCTGCATTCTACTGAGGATTATTGGTGTTGCTGTGGGTGTGTGCCATGGGCTGGCCTGTCCGGCCTGGACCCCAGCCTGGTGCCCAGTGCTACCCGTTACAGCCCCAGGCCCCCACTGCCCAAGGCACCCCATCTAGGATAGAAGACAGGCACATGGGTGGCTGACTGATCAACCTGATGCCAACTTGTAGGGCTGTTACTGAAATTAAGTTTATTTTACTCTTTGTCCCATGTAATCTTTATTTCTTTAAAATAATGGATAGTTTGTTATGCTTCTAATATTTCTCAGTCCACCTATAGGACCTATAGGCAGATATTTGTAAATCCAGCCATGGTACGTTGTGACACTCTCAATTCATCACTCCATAATTAAAGCCAAAATCTGAGGCTTCCTTGTTTTTCTCTGAAAAATGAAAAGCAGAGCATGAGTGCAGGGAATGTGTCTGTGGTGGATTTAGACTGCGTTCCCTGATCATTTAGCACCTTGCTCGTGTAGCTCCTCGTAACTGCCGGCCTTTTAGGCACCATGCTGGAATGATATTTATCTCAGGGGAAAAGTGAATATAGAAGGCTCCCAGTGGAGACCTGCTCACTTGTCCAAGAAGTCGACGACGGTCATACAGACTCTGTAAAGTGCACACATTCATATTTTGTGGTTTAACCAAAAGCAGTTTATCAGCATTGATACGGTAGATATCTCACTGTTGTTCATCGGGTGTCTCAAACAGCAGCCTGATCCCTTAAATGTAGTCTGGGGGTGGAAGCAGCATCTGTGGAGTCCTTCACTGAGGAACAGAGAGCAGCATTCAGGCTGGGAGATGAGCTCAGTCTCAGAGGTGCTTTGCCTCTACTGAGCTGCACATTAGCAGTGCCGGCCGGCTCATGCTAACCCACACGCCGCGATCACACTTGCTTTTGTCGGCCTCCTACTGCCACGTCTCTCACACATACCGAGGGCCAGACCAGCGCTGTGGCTGAGAGCGGGCTGGCTTTGGTCTGGAGCCGGGGAGGTGGCTCGTCGGGGCAAGCTGAGCTGATTGCTGTGCTCCTGCTCCTCTTTCCCCTTCAGGAGCAAAAGTTCTGCCAGCGCTATGACCAGCTGATGGAAGCCTGGGAGAAGAAGGTGGAGCGCATTGAGAACAACCCACGACGCCGGGCCAAGGAGACCAAGGTGCGGGAGTACTACGAGAAGCAGTTCCCTGAGATCCGCAAGCAGCGTGAGCTGCAGGAACGCATGCAGAGGTGAGGGGCAGCCCGCTCACGCATGCGACCTTTTGCAGAGTGTGTGCTGGCGCAGCGCTGACCGTGGAGGGCCTCCTCTCTCCAGCAGGGTGGGGCAACGTGGGGGGGGGCTGTCATCTTCAGCTGCCCGAAGTGAACATGAGGTTTCTGAGATCATCGACGGCATCTCCGAGCAGGAGGTAAGAACCCAAGTCTTATGCCAGAGGAGTAACCAGTGCAGTTATCGGCTTCACCACCAGTCACTTCCCCATTCACTTCCTCATTTCCCCATGAACTTTCACATACTGTACTAGAAACACTCATGCCTGGCCGTGTCTTGTATCCTGGCACATGATGAAATCTTGCAGTGTTGTTATTATTATTATTGCTGCTGCTGCTGTCATACTGCTAGGGTGTCATTTTTACACCATCTTTGCCAATACATGGTGTGTTTTCCCTGGGCGATTTCCTTCCTGCTCTCCCGGCTCACGCCCCAGAACTCAGAGAAGCAGATGCGCCAGCTGGCAGTAATCCCACCCATGCTTTTCGACGCCGAACAGCAGCGCATCAAGTTCATCAACATGAACGGCCTAATGGACGACCCCATGAAGGTGTACAAGGACCGGCAGGTGATGAACATGTGGAGTGAGCAGGAGAAGGACACCTTTCGAGAGAAGTGAGTGACCTGGTGCTCAGTGTACAGCTTGTGTGAAAAGTTACAGCCTGTCCCTGAAATCTGTGTATGCGGATGGGCTACAACCTGTCACTGAAATCTGTGTTTGTGGATGGGCTATGACCTGTCACTGAAATCTGTGTTTGTGGATGGGCTATGACCTGTCACTGAAATCTGTGTCTGGGGATGGCCTATGGCCTGTCACTGAAATCTGTGTTTCTCACAATAAATTCTGTATATGGGGCTGGGCTAAGACCAGGTTTAAAAGAGCAGTATGAGGATTGGTCATAGAGCTGAGCAATTATTCGAATTTGAATCACGATTACAAATATGGCTTCCCATGATTATGAAAAAATGATGATCAAGATAAACGATATTTGTTTGTATCTCGTATTGAAATGTTGCCCTACTTTATCTTGCGCAATAAATCCAGATCAGCACACTAATTTTTCAGTGGTGCGCTTTGCCCCTCCCTAAACACTACTAGTGAATTCCCCACAGCGCAGCAATAAAAACGCGTTCACGGTTGAAATGGCAGGACGGGTACCTTTGGTCAATAAAAGAGGTAAACGCACATCAGTTATTTGGAATCATTTTGGTTTCAAGGAATCTCACCAATAACAAATAATTTGCAGAATATGTTTCAAAGCTGTGTCTGCACCACAAGGCATCACGACAAATTTATTTAACCACTTAAAGCTTAATCATGAAGTGGTCTATGACCAAGCAGTACGTGAACAAAAAACTCAGAAATGTGAGGCAAGCTCATCAACTCGTACTGCAATGCAGTTATTTGTTAAGGACACCCTATAATGCAAGCGCGTATCCATCAAGTTCTCAAAAACACCGAGATATAATGGATGCCATCACATAAGAGAAGGGTCTTCAGCACAGCTGGAAACATAGTCTCCTGCCACCGTGCATCACTGAAGCCAGATCATGTAAACAGATTAGTTTTTCTTGCTAAAAATCTTAAAGTTGCATTTTTTATTTCAGTGGACTAAGTAGTGGACTCTAATATGTATAGCTGGGGGGCAAAATCAAGTGTTTTTGAACCTGAGAGAACAGTTTATCTCAGCGTAATTTATTTATTCATTTAATAACATGTTATCTTATTAAAACTTTATTTTTGTTTCAATTTAATTTCAATGTAAGTTTATGTTACTTTATTAAGATTCAATAAATTAAATGTTTCTGCAGTCAAGAGTAAACGTGGGAAATAATCATGATCGCCATATTGGTCAAAATAATCGTGATTATGATTTTTGCCACAATCGAGCAGCTCTAGTTGGTCATGTCTTAAGACATGGGCTGCAGTTGTTTCTGGTCAGTCATTGGAAGCTTAGTTTAGCACCAAAGTTGGCCCTTAGTTATCATCTGTCCCCTGTAAAGTTTGGTGGAGGAGGGATAACGGTATGGGGTTGTCTTTCAGTGGATGGGCTAGGCTTCTTGGTTCCAGTGAAGGGAACTCTTAATGCTTCAACTTACCAAGACATTTTAGACAATTATATGCTTCCAACTTTGTGGGAACAGTTTAGGCCCTTTTCTGTTCCAGCATGTACCCCAGTGCACTAGGGGTGGCACGGTTCACAAAACCCACGGTTCGGTTTGTATCACGGTTTTAGGGTCACGGTTTTCGGTTCTGTACGGTTCTTGTTATTTTTTCTTTTAATCTTTAACACTCCAGAAATGTACTTCAGCATATGATATATAGCTTAATTATCCACAATTTAGGATACAGTATTAAAAAAGCTATATCATGTAATCATGCATAAACTGAATTTGACTTGACTTAAAGCACATTATTAAAATTATTAAACATTATTAATCCCAGAACAGTAATAAAATAAAAGTCTTGCCTTAACATAAATGCTAAAAGAATAGATCGCTTTAATCGCTATTACAGTTGGGTATGGGCACGCGGTCTTATTTAGAAAACATACAAAATGAGATGCATATAATGTTTAATCATTCGTTTTGTATTTGTCCGGTCCACGGGGTTAATTTAATTGGGGATCGTTAAAATGATAGATCACCTATCTTGATTAAGCCTGATTCGGTTCGTTATATATATAAATATATATATATATATAACGTGAAAAAAATTGGTATTAATTATATTGAATGTTCTTGAGTAATCGATAAAATCCAGTTTCTGTGTATGTACAAGCTAGACATCAATCTGTAATAGTTCAAAATATGTCCAGTTGATATGTCTAGTATGATCATCTGGCAATAGCCTGTAGGTCTGTGTGGTCAGACACTGCAATAAACAGAATTTTTAGGAACATGGCAAATGTTCACATTGCAGCATGGAAGCAGGCTCACTGTTACAACGCTGACCGGGGAAGCAGAGGCGAGGAGACCTAGGATCGGTGGAATGCGGGGTTTAATGAGCAAAAGGAACACAGACGAGCGGTAAAGCAGAATTGCAATATAATGACCGGACTGGAGAAAGAAACGGAAACGCGGACTAAATACAATGGAGTAATGACAAATTTGACAACAATCAGGAACAGCTGGTAAACACGGGGAATCCACACAGGGTTAACGAGAGGGCGTGGCACACGGAAAGAGCGGACGATCGAGGCATGACACTCACTGGAGTGCTTTGTCAAAGATAGCTTAATTTTCTTTAACAAAGTGCCTAACCGCACATTAAATAAAGTCACACAACAAAGGTGCACAACAGTGTTCAGATGTTGTGCTATCGGTTGGCTGAAACCGAGACAAGCGAACCGAACGGTTCGGTTTTTTTTCATGAACCGTGCCATCCCTACAGTGCACAAAGTAAGGTCCATAAAGACATGGTTGGATGGGTTGGTGTGGATGAAATTGACTGGAACGCATAGAGCCCTGACCTCAACCCCATCAATCACCTTAGGGGTGAACTAGAGCAGAGATTATGAGCCAGGCCTTCATGTCCAACATCAGTGCCTGACGTCACAAATGCTTTTCTGGATGAATGAGCAAAAATTCCCACACACACACTCCAAAATATTGTGGAAAGCTTTCCTAGAAGAATGGCAGCTTGTTATAGTTGCAAAGGAGGGACCAACTCAATTTTGATACCTATGGGTTTAGAATGGGATGTCATAAAACTTCCTGTAGGTGTAATGGCCAGGTATCCTAATACTTTTATCCATATATTGTAGCTGATTTTGTTTAATGAAACCAATTTCCAATTTCACATGTGCTGTCCCTTCGCTGTAATGCCCCCTGTTGGCTCATCAGCGTTTGAGGAGCTATGGAGGATGTGTGCACCAGTGTGAGCGCTTCCCTCCTCTCTTTTGGGGAGGGTTGCACTAGCAGCTGTTCTGATTAAGTTGGGGGGCAGGGCAGTCTGCGGCAAACATGTTTAATCTGCCACAAACACGGTGAATCACACTGCATGTGCAGTTTTAACTGTGATGTACACACATCCATAGGAAACAGTGCTCTTCTCAATTTTTAGTTTACATTTGTTTCACAAACCCACCAGCAGGTCTATGTGAATGTGGTAATGTCATTCCAGAATATCAAACATGTTAGTTGGCTGACAGTAAGGTAAGTCTTTAAAAATCCCTGTTTGAGACCTGCAACGAATCCCAAAAGTTCACTACTGAGTTCCTGCAGGCCTGGTGAAATGGAGCTGATCAGATTAGTCTTTGTGAAAATATGGGAAGTGTAAAAAGGACAGACTGACCCATGTGAGCCTTCAGCAAGGGCCTGTAAAGGCGCGTGTACACAGCTATGACATCCCCACTCCCAGCTGGGGGGCGGGTACTTGACGATAGCTATTGCCAGGTGAGGTCCCCTGAACATTTTGTGGTTTAAGGTGGATTCTTCTCTGGGTTAACAGAGTTAGTGAAATGCTTCTCTGATGATAAATTTACAGGTGTAGCTTTAATCAGATATCTATACTCAGAGCAGGCATCCAGATGTAACAAGCACATCTTGTCCTTTACAGGGCAGGGAGACGGACTCTAGTACAACTCAAATATCAGTCTTGCCGTTAAAGTACAGGAGGTCTTACAGTTGGTGTTACACCATTCCTTCTCTCTCTTTTATGTATTAAAATGTCATGCAGTTGGTTTTACCTGCACGTTCATCTGTTATCCTACAAAAGACTAAATAGGCCTTCAGAGGACATGATGTCTGCTTGTTGGAGGCACCAAAGGAACAAGACTTTGTACTGCATTTGAAAGCCAGCATAGCGAAAGGGCCTTTCCTTCTTCTCACTGCTCTGATCTCCTCCTTGTTTCTGCCAAAATACAGGTTTATTCAGCACCCGAAGAACTTTGGTCTCATCGCCTCCTTCCTTGAGAGAAAGGTACCTGCTCTCCATGTGGTCTGTAGGTCTGTGACAGCTGAAGCTGCTCAGCACCCAGGCCCTCAGCTGATGGATGGATGGATGGTTAGGATGTTTGTTTTACTGATCCATGGGATAATTTTAGGCTATAGCAAATAAATGTAACTGGGTTATATAGAGCAGGTGTAACATTAACTAGCGATGGCACATGAGGTGCAGTGATGCTTCTGTTGCCAGAGCACCAGATGGTAAATATTTCAGTCAACAGCTCTGGTATTTAAGTGGTACCAAAATGAGGCAGCGAAATCTTTATTGCGGTATGGTCTGGTACACAACGATATTAATGACTGCTCCATCAGTCCCATGGTGCAACACTACCAAATGTGGCCAGCTTTATTACAGTAACCTAATACCTAAAACAATCACTTTTTAGCTCTAATGGTGAAATAAGAATCTCTCCCTCAAAAACTTGAACCTATTGCTCCATCACTGTCGTCCATAATGTGCTTGTTTTCATTCCAGGTGTGTTTGGTCCCATGTGTGCTGCTGATTGTTGGGAAGGTTTCTCTGCAGGTCTGTGTTTGAGATCCTCCTGGCACCTGACATCCTTCCTGCTCTTTGCAGACGGTGGCAGAGTGTGTTCTCTTTTACTACCTGACGAAGAAGAACGAGAACTACAAGAACATTGTCCGCAGGAACTACCGGCGCCGTGGCCGGAGCCAGGTAACCCGTTTCCTGATGCTGCGGCAGCTTGCGGCCTTCCACCACCGCAGCTCCTGCCTAGTGCAGGCTCACCTCTCCCACACCCCCCAAACAGAAACACTGACATGGGCATGGATCTGAGGGTCCTATGCAGGCCAGAACATTATCCTAAGGACTGGCACAGATATTATTCAAGTCAAGTCAAATCAAATGGAACTTTAAGGTCGTGCCGGCCATACACAAGTATACAGCGGTGTCTGTCGCTCTTCATGTAGGCACCTCTGTGATTGCCTTTCGGGGAGGGGGCTGTCTTACCCTGGCACCGACCTGCCCTGGCACGGTCCGACCCCTGTGTTGCCTAACCCCTGGCGCAGTCCTGCCCTGCCATGCTATGCCATTGACAGTGTCTTCATCCTCATGGATTTTATTTTACTGGTTTAGTGATTCGGGTGTACTGGAGCACACTCTCAATATGACCCTGCTAAGAAGGCAGTCTTCATGGCTATATTGATTAATTTACATGTACAAAAGAAACAAAAACTCCGGAAGCTATTAGCAAGGGACTTTATTGATTTGCTGTTTTATTAACCCCCCCCCCCCCCATCAATGGGTGGGGTGGGGTACTAAGCTTGTTTCTGCATAAAAGATGAATTCTGGGCGTGCATTTGTCCTTTTCGAGGTTTGTTTCCATTTTGCTTCAAGCTGTTTTAGCAAAAAGCAGAAATGAGATTAGTGTGGCAAAGGCAGGCTGCGAGGCTCGGGCTGCGACCTCACTGGCACGGCTGCGAGGCTCGGCCTGCGACCTCACTGGCACGGCTGCGAGGCTCGGCCTGCGACCTCACTGGCACGGCTGCGAGGCTCGGCCTGCGACCTCACTGGCACGGCTGCGAGGCTCGGCCTGCGACCTCACTGGCACGGCTGCGAGGCTCGGCCTGCGACCTCACTGGCACGGCTGCGAGGCTCGGCCTGCGACCTCACTGGCACGGCTGCGAGGCTCGGCCTGCGACCTCACTGGCACGGCTGCGAGGCTCGGCCTGCGACCTCACTGGCACGGCTGCGAGGCTCGGCCTGCGACCTCACTGGCACGGCTGCGAGGCTCGGGCTGCGACCTCACTGGCACGGCTGCGAGGCTCGGGCTGCGACCTCACTGGCACGGCTGCGAGGCTCGGCCTGCGACCTCACTGGCACGGCTGCTCCTTTGGGCCACCGCTTCATCCCAGCCACCTCCATCTGTCGTCCTTTTTCCCGTCTTTTGTCTGTCTGTCTCTCAACCACAATTCGTTTTGCACAGTATTTCTCCCCGAATGTGCTCCATTGATCGATTTTGTTGCGTTTGCAGGGAAAGTGCAGCCACAGGTAATGAACTAGAAGGGAACAGGAAGTCACTGCTGAGGGTCTGGAAGGTAGCTCTGATCCAGCAACGACCCTTCCCCCCACTAGATCTGGTCTGAAAAAGAAGCTTAGATACTGACAACACTTTAATTCCTTTGTGCTCCTCAATCTCTTCCTTCCTCTCTTGTTTGTACGTGATTAATTGTAAATTGCAACATTGTAGCCAGGACACCACAGTCATGTTCAAGCCTCAGAGTGCAGCAGGATTTAGGGAGTTTCCGAAAAGAAGACAGAGGAGAAGAGCAGGAGGGACTGAGCGGGGCTTTGTGCAGGCCTGTCCACCAAGCGCCTGCTCCGGGATGCAGAAACCAGGATGGGGTTTTGCTTTGGGTGACACACAGGAGGTACGAGTGGCAGCCTGGCAGTGAGGCTGTTTCAGGCCCCCAGAATCCAGATGCATAGTATGAGGCTGAATTCATTGTTGCCCCCCTCCCCCACCCCCAGGCGATGAGTATACTGTGTTTGTCTCATAATGTGCCTGTGTAGGCTGCAGCAGACAGGAACACCCTGCATCTGTCTTCCTGAGAGCCCCTATCCCCCCCATACCTGGGGTTCCTGACAGCCTGTCTGAGCACCCTCATACCCCTCTCTCCTCCCCCATACCCGGGATTCCCGATAGCCCATCTGAGCACCCCCATACCCCTCTCTCCTCCCCCATACCCGGGATTCCTGATAGCCCATCTGAGCACCCCCATACCCCTCTCTCCTCCCCCATACCCGGGATTCCTGATAGCCCATCTGAGCACCCCCATACCCCTCTCTCCTCCCCCATACCTGGGATTCCTGATAGCCCATCTGAGCACACCCATACTCCTCTCTCTCCCCCCATACCCAGCATTTTTGAGAACCCGTCTGAACTAGGGATGCAACTTGGTAAAATACTGGACCGTTCGGTACGCGCTGCACGGTCCGGTACGACCTTGTGTACCGCGGTATTTCGATTTTGCACTTCCTTTTGAAAATGGCACTTAATGCTTATCAGGCTACTGTTAAGCAGTAAGCGCCAATGAGCGAAAGCCCTCCACCGTGAGTTATTGTCCGTTAGTTTTTCTCTCGGAATTCGGAAATTCCGAGTTGTGACATCACGTCCGACAATCTCCCGTTGGAGCTACCCACATCTTGGAACAAACATGGCTGCCTCCATGAACACGCTGCTGTGTGTTGTTGCTTTATATTTTAGCAGATTTGGAGTGAGATTGTTTGTTTGTTTTTTCTGAGAGACAAATAAGAAACACGAACTAGTCAAACCACATTAAAAGCTTTATAAAATATTTTAGCACATTCATAGTGATATTCTTTTTTCGAGAGGCAAACTACAAACAAACCAAAGACACTAACAAGTCTGGTAAAAATCTGATATTGCATGCTAGGATACTGTTTACGGTCATGATATGGTATTCTCTAAATCGAACACATGTAATTACATTTATAACTATTAATACATTTAACAAAATAAACATTTTTAAAGATTTAAAAAAAAAAAGAATTGTGTAAGCTGCCAGTCCGACATCAACCTCATAAAAGAGGCGTCCGACGGGAAGTGACCATTAATATCCAATCATTGTTGTGGCTCCACCCACTCGCCCTCTCTCACACTGACGTAACTGGAGCCGAGCTCGCAGCTTGGTACACAGACGCGGAAAAAAGAAAAACAAACAAGCATGGCCAGCACTAGCGGAACAGTTGAGAGGCAGAAGTTTGAAGAAGCACCGGCTTCGTACAAATGTCCAGTATGGAATTTTTTCGGGTTCGCTGTAGAATACCACGACCAGGGAGTCAAAACAGTTAATAGAAATGCCACTGTTTGTAAACATTGCCTAACACGTGTCCCATACGCTAATGGAAACACGAGCACGGTTCCTGAACGGAGGACAGACGAAAAGGTAACTGCAGGTAAACAAGTGTCTATCGAAAAAGCTTTTCAATTAACAGACATACCCTGCCACATCCGATTAACATAAGAAAATAACCCGTGCAGTGGGAACATTCATTGCTAAAGATTTGCACCCTTTTCTGTTGTCGAAGATGCGGGGTTTCGTCACTTAATTAAAACGCTCGACCCACGTTATGTTGTTCCCTGCCGTACACATTTCAGCGACGACGTAATTCCCGACCTCTATGACAAAGCGCGCAAAGCCATCGAAGACGATTTGGCTCAAGCACAGAGCCTCGAGTGGAATATAGCGTGTTTAGAGCACTTTAACATTTTTTAAAGTGTTTTTGTTTACATTTTGTAAGTTTGAATTTTATACATGTATACATATTTCTGAAAGTATGTTTACTCTGACTACTGTGTTGTGTTTAGAGCACTTTAAGAGGCACTTTTTGTTTACATTTTGAATTTGAAGTTTGAATTTTATACATGTATACATATTTTATACATAAATAAGAGGCAGTTTATTATTTGTTTTGTTGTGTTATTATTTGTAGTGTTGTGTTTTAAACTGAACCGAAACCGTGGCCCAAATACCGAGGTACGTACCCCGGTATTGTGGGATACCTGTACCGTCGCACCCCTAGTCTGAACACCCCCATACCCCCCTCTCCCCCCTCATTCTGTCAGCAGCAGCAGCAGCAGCAACAGCAGCAGCAGCAGCAGCAACAGCAACAGCAACAGCAACAGGTCAACCGGAGCCAGGAGGAGAAGGAAGAAAAAGACAAAGAAAAGGAAGGAGAGCGGGAGGAGGAGAAGATTGAGGGAGAGGACAAGGAGGATGGCCTGAAGTAAGTTCTACTGCAAGCAGCTGGCCAGAGATTTTGGGATGTCTGGTTCAGGCCTCAGTGGCATATAGCTGTCACTTTGCATTCTGGGTAAGCTGGATAAGTTACCACAAGCGACAGGAGAGTCCCTCTCTGAGGTCGCAGTGCTACACTGAAGTCAGCTGGGACATGAGGGAAGCAGCCAGCCACTCTGCCTCTGATGTAGAGTGAGCCACTGTAGTGAATATGCTCTGTTCCTGTACCATATCCCTGGTGCAACTGGGGTAAAGGCCTCCCTCAAGGGCCCAGTGGTGATGTCACTCAGCCAACCACGGGAACCATGTGGACTGTCAGTGATTTATCAGGCTGCCAGAGTGTTTAGAGCTGCCATGGTTTGTCTGCACACCTTTTTAATATCAGTCACAGCATCCAACTGCAAAATTTGGGCAGATCTGTGGATTCCCACAGTCTGAAATGAAGACTTTGTTCTTATTGGTTTCTGAGAAGAAGCCAGTCAGCCAACATAGATGGCATCAAGTGAGATGGTCCCGTGGTGGATGCCGGGCCCATGAAGCAGAGAGGTTTTTGGTTCCAGGGAAGGCATTAATGGAGTCTGTTGTCATTGAGGAAGGGCTTTTGAGAAGCTTGCAGGGGATGGCTCCAGATTCCAGGCTGCCTGAGGAACTTCTGCCTTCTGAGGTGTGGGAATGCTGAATGTGTCCATCAGTTCCACCTCTGTCTTTGCTCAGCTCTCTGTTTCACCCAAGTTCCATTTTAGTTGTTAGTATTTTTTGTTTTCCTTTCTATGTGTGGCCAGTGAGATATTTTATGACTATACGACTGACACATACATAATGCAATATTTAATACTTGTCATGATATTCTTTTTGAAGCTTATCTAAATACAAAATGTAAGATATTTCATTTTAAATACTTACATATTTCATTAAGTGAAGTATTGAACATTCAAGCACCTTTATTAGTGAATAATCTTTGGCATCCTTCAGCTGATGCTCTGGAATTGTCGATGTTCTGACACTTTGTACATTTTGTTTAAAATGATTGAAGCACGCTATTGTCACATCTTCTGACCTGAAAGGCCCTTGAAGCTGCATGAATGTTAGCCGTTGCCATCTGTTCGTTTAGCGACCCATTTTGGGCAGTGACATGGATCCCTGTGTGTCAGTACCTGTTGTCTTTCACCTCCCCAAGAAGGCTTGATTTTCCTAGGATTTACTCTTGGTGTTCTTGGGTTGCTGTATTGGACTCCCTTTTGGTCAATCTATGATTTGGTCTATCTATAGTAGGATGATCTATCTTTCAGGAAGATGCTTATTCACTTATTATTTTCTGGAACCTTTATAATATAACTTGTTATATTCGACCCGATTGTAGTTCCTTGGAGGCAGTTCCAGAACCCTTTTATAGTCCGTACTCCAGAACAAGAGCTGCCAAGGAGGCCTTTACAGCAATAGCTTGCTGATTGGCTGACCACAAGCACTGCCGCTAATATGGAAGTTAGGCTGAAGTACGGGAGAAAAGGTGGAGCAAAATGGAGCACATATAATTATTTTTGTACTGCAGTTACATTTAATGCATCTTTGAGTGACTTTTTGCTTGTGTCTTGTATATGTCTGCACTGGAAAATTTGATTGCTAACCAGTATACTTTTGTCGAATACTACTGGTGCTGGTGGTGAAAGTTGCCAGCGCTTAGCGGAATAATGTTACATCATTCTTTATGCAGATCAATCTGCCAGCCAGATTTATTAAGAATAATAAAAGTAGTATAAGTGAAAGGGTCTGGCCCGTTTTCATCATGATCGATCCCCCCAGTAACGAACAAATAATTAACTAGATGACATTTTTCCTCCATTGTTTTGGGTTTGGTGGTGTAGATTCATGTAAAATTATGTGTGAAGTTTGTCCTATGAGGTTTTGTCTCCTGTACTAATTTAGCATAAAGGTCCCCATTCCTGTTGTGCGGTCAGAAAGCGAGACACACAAGTGGCCAGGAGCTGCAAAAGTTCCCAGTTGAGACTGCTCAAGAAGTCAGAACCATGAACAAGGTTCTGGAACTTTGGTGTGAAAGTCTCTGATGACTTAGTCATTAGCTATGGAAATGGTAAATGGATTGCATTTATATAGCGCATTTTTGCTACTCTTTCGAGCACTCAAAGCACTTTACAGTTTTTGCCTCACATTCACCCATTGGTGGTGGAGGCTGCCACGCAAGGTGCCAACCTGCTCTACCGGGTTCAGTGTCTTGCTCAAGGACAGTTCAATGGGGTCAGGAGGAGCCAGGGCTCGAACTTGCAGCCCTCCGGTTGCCAAACGGTAGCACTACCTCCAGCGCCACCATCGCAAAGCAGTAGACAATTTACATAACAATTTTAAATATTCAAGAAGTTTGTACCAGAATGGAGGTATGAGCTATGGAGTTTTGAGCTGTGAAGCGGCTTTGTGACACACAGTTGTGTGCTGCCTGAAAGGACTTACTGCACAAACCCTTTCAGGCAGCTGTCAGACTGGCTAGGCGAGAGTCACATAATAATGGTGTGATTCTGTATGATGACGTTGGGTCCAGTGCAGCATGACAGCTGAATAACATCACATCCACATGTCCCTGATGCAGCTGCATGGTTATGAGGTGCCACAGCGGAGCCTCCTCCAGGACTTGATCTACCAAACTTGTAGGTTCTGTCCCTGACTGTCATGCTAGCTGACACTTTGCTATTGATATGCAAAAGCTCCTCAATCTTCACTGTGTCCAGCTCTACGGGTGCTACACTGGCTCAGGGAGAGTGGCTGCAGCTCAGACACCATGTGACAGCCTCCCCCCTCCCCCACCCCAGGGATGACACCTCCGGAGAAGATGGTGAAGAGAAGGAGCCAGCAGTGGCCTTCAAGGGCAGGCGCACGGCCAACAGCCAGGGCCGCCGCAAGGGCCGGATCACACGCTCCATGGCCAACGAGGCAGAGGAGAGCGGCACCCCCCACCATAGCAGCGAGCTGGGTGAGTGTCCACCATGGTCTCCCTGCTCATTGGCCCCCTGCTCACTGTTCCTCTGCTCATTGGCTGCATGCTCATGGCCCTCCTGCATATGCCCCCCCTGCTCATTGGCTCCCCTGCTCATTGGCCACCAGCTCATGGCCCCACTGGCTCACTGCCCACCCCCTGCTCACTGGCCCCCCCAACTTATGGCCCCCTTGCACATGGGCCCCCTTGTACACAGGCCCCCTGCTCACTGGCCCCCTTGCACACGGACCCCCTGCTCACTGGCCCCTGCATTCAGTCCCTCTGCTCACTGGCCCCTGCATACGGCCCCCCTGCTCACTGGCCCCTGCATATGGCCCCCCTGCTCACTTGCCCCCCTGCTCACGCCCACCAGTTCATGGGCCCCCTGCTCACAGCCCCCCTGGTCATTGGTCCCTGCAAATGACCCCCCCCTAATCACAGCCTCTCGCTCAGGCCCTGCCCGGTCAGTGGCCCCCTGCTCATGAGCCCCAGCACAGAGACATATACATGTACATCTCTTGGGTCACCAAGCTATTCGATTTCCTCGTTTAAATGACTATTTCACCTGGGGCCTCTGAAGTACCCCAGCAGCTTCCAGCATGTCTGTCACAGGCCCCCATGGCTCACTGAAATCTCAGGCTTTGACTGGTTCTTTGTCAGTCACGCTCAGATAACTCAGTAGCACTTGCACCTTTTGTCCACCTGGGGGCGTAAATGTACTTCATTTGACACAGGTACATCACTAAAGCCTGAACAAACTGCATATAGGATAATTAAAGAAACATAGCCTCAAACTGCAGTTCCTCTACACACAAGACTTCTGGTTTTTGAAACTTCGCAAGAAAACCCCAGTGCCGATTCTTAGATTAGCACGTAGTGGCCCATAAGATGAACACTGGCCCCCAGCTGCTCTGAGGCCAAGTCAAACCTCTGCTGGGTAATGATTAAGCGGCGCCTCTGTGAGCTTCCGGCTTCCTTCTGCTTAAACAAACATCCCAGCTGGTCTGTTAGCAGCAGCTGCATAGACAGGAGGCCGCATGCACCCTGCCCTGCTTCACACTCTGCCACTCCCCCCCCCCCTCCCCCGCTTCTTTTGTACCCGCCCTTATGTGGTTCTACTTCTGTTTCAGCCAATCTTGAGATGAATGAGAGCTCTCGCTGGACCGAGGAGGAAATGGAAACTGCCAAAAAAGGTGAGTTGCCCATGTGCGTCTGACGGCAGGGTGATAGGGTGAGTGTGCATCTGACTTTGTCCCATCTCCCCCCCTCCCCCCCCCACCCCCCCCATTTTTCTGTGGCCGGGCTTGTGAATTCCTGGTTTGCTCTCGGCTGCTGCTGCCATCACAGGGTCTTGCCGAACGGCGGCCCTGCTGTGGCTCAGACTGCACTCCAGCTTCCTTCGGAGGTCGTTTGTTGCTCAGCTCCTTTGGTCACTGCTCCGGATTGCTGGAGGCTCTGAATATGGCATGTGGCTGATTTTTGGTGCTGTGTCAGCCTTGACCTTGCTGAGAGATGCCGGTCTTCTCCGTGCCCGGGGCGACCGGCCCCGGCTCCTTTAGCACTGAAAACTCTGCATGAGGCCTCTCAGGAAGTGAGAGGCTCTAACGCTGTAGCTTGATCCTCTTTTGTTTTGTTCCTCTTTACTTTGGGACTTCCTCGTTGTCACATGGTAAAAGCCCGGCAAGGGCTCAGCACGTAAGCTGCTACCACTGAGTGCTGTGAAGTCGCTCTAGGCCTGGTGCTGGTAAGCAGTGTGGCATTGTGCAGGCCGGACACATGCTGAGCATGGGCCAGGTCTCACCCGGCCGTGGGCCTTGCTGACAATTGCCTGTCGCCCGCACACTCATACCTGGCCTGTAAGGGGCAGCACACCCCAGCGTGGTGCCGCCTGGAGAAAGGCTCAACATGATGGTAAAATGGCTGCTTGGTGTTTTGTCCGAAGCATCTGAAGGGTAATACATGCTGAAAACACACATTCTGTAAATCCATGGATGTGTGTGTGTGTGTGTGTGTGTGTCAGTGGGTCATGAATATATTATGTTTATATGCCAAAGGTCTTATATGTATTTTGGTTACTTATGGTTAAGGTTAGAGCTGGATAGCGGTTATTGTTGTCATAGCTGGTATTAGGGATTTGAAAGGACAGTCCCCACAAAAATATGAATACAAACTTGTGTGTCTGTGGGAGTTTCTCTGTGTGTGTTTTGGGGGGGAAGAATCTGGGTTAAAGGTCTCCCTGTGAAGTTAGAGGGCAGAGGATGGGGGCCTTAGGGACAGCACAACCCTGCAGCACAACCCCGCCGTGTGCAGCCTGTGCATCAGGAGCTTTCGCGTTGGCTCCGCCCCTTTCTCCCGCAAACCGCATGGAGCTCGTGTGTCAGGGGTCTGCGTGTTGGCTCCGCCCTTTTGTCCCACCCACCGTGTGTAGCTCGTGCGTCAGGGACCGCGCGTTGGCTCTGCCAATTTCTCCCAACAGCAGTGGGTCTCGGTGCCCTGGCTTGGCCTGGCTGAGATGGGCAGACAGCTCCCTCCTGTCCTGCCTGCCGTCAATTTTTTTTTGTATGTATTTCAAATGACTCGCTGCACCCCCTGATTTGCTAGTTGATGAGGATGATGAGGGTGATGAAGGTGAGGGGAGGGTAGGCTGGAGGGCCACTCGCTGGGCGCCAGCTAATCGGTGACGCAGGACCTGGGCGACAGCTTGGCAGACGGGGCTGCTGGCACTGGCCCACATTGGCGCGGCCCTCAGAAGGTTTGGCAGGCCTTGCACCTATCCCTATCACTCTCTCTCTCCCTCCCTCTTTGCCTCCTTCTCTTTCTCTCTCTCGCTCCCTCCCTCTTTCTGTCATCACCCTGCTGCAGCTTCGTCCAGGGGTCACATTCAGACAGAATAAGAAGCAGGTCAGTAAGACGGAGAGGAACAGCCTCCAGTGCCCTAAGTTTCAGGCTCTTTTGCTTTCTCCCTCTCTCCTTGGCTGGCTCTTCCTTCCTGTGTGTGTTTGTGTGTGTGTGCGCGTGCGTGTGTGTGTGTGTGCGTGTGCGCGTGCGTGTGCTTAACTGCGACTGTTTCGGTAGAGAGGGAGAGAAGGTTAGACCGAGGGAAATAAGAAGAGAGCAAAGAGACTACTTGTTCAGCCGCCTCTCATATCTTTGCCGCTTGCTGTGAGGGCCATTCTCTCATGGCTTTCACGTGGTGAGGGGGGGGGGGGGCGGGGGCAGAGACAGGGGGCAGTGGAGACCCCTCTGCTACAGTACTTCCTTGGAGGTGGGAGGTGCAGAGGAAGTGACTCTGCAGGGAGGCCAGTGGATTACAGAGTGCTGGACTCTCCCTCTGCTTGTCCATCACCAGGAGAGACCGCCCGCCCGCTCGCCCATGGAGGTGATTTTGGTGGCGTGGAGGGGGGGGGGGGGGGGTTTGCCTTTTTCTTAATCAGTGTGAAAACAGTGGAAAACTAACTATATATATATATATATAAAAATTCTGTTTCATTTATCAGCTCTGGTGAGGAGATGTCTCCTTTGCGTGTCTCCTGTGGTTGCCTGGCCTTTGTGAAATGAAACGTAAATAGTGTTAGTGTTCGCTGACAGTCTGCTTGTGTCCGTGTGTGTGTTGGAAACAGTGTGGCATCACTGGGAATTTCTTGTAAATTCTGCATTTCCTGCACAGGATAGCCAGAGTTGATAGCTGCCGTGTTTGTCTGTCTATGCTAAACGCTAGTAGTGCAGGGTTACCAGGATGCACCCTTGGATTTCATTCTTGGTTTTGCTTGTAGTGCTGTGACAGGTCCTGCTCTGGCGAAAATGGCTGGTTTTGAATGGTAATGGGCTTTCCATGAGCGGTTTTCTGAACTTGTCTGCCTTGTTCCTTTTCGAGAGAGATCATTCCCTGTTTTCTTCTAATGTGCTGAATGCTAAAATGAGGAGTTCTTGGTGCCGCTGTCACCTCCCTGCTTGGGGGCAGGAACGACTGCCGCTCTCTGCTGTCCATGGCCCATAAAATCTGCTCTGCAGCTTTAGAGCCCAAGAGGACATGCAAGTGGAAACTGCCACCCCTTTGCTCTGGCGCTTCTGGGTTGTTCACAGCAACTGGAAGCAGTTTTGAGAGACATTCCGCTTTGAACCCCATTAGAGAGAAAGTGTTGCGTCAGTAAACAGTGGAGCGGCCCATCTGTGATTGATTTAGCCAATGGGGTGGCCCGTCTGTGACGATCTTGGCCAATGGGGTGGCCCATCTGTGGTAGCCCCAGCCAATCAAGAAAAGAGCAGGACAGGAGTTACCTGTGCTGTTTCTTACTCCAAGAGAGACCCTGCTGCTGTACCTTTTAGTCAGATCAGCTTTAATTAAAGGTTCTCAATGAGATTTTGCTTCAGATAATGTGATTATGAGATCAGTGGGGTTTCAGGTATTGCAGCAGGCTTCTCGGGGTGGGGGGCAGGGGAAGGAGGGATGGCAGAGTGTTGTGACAATTTGGTGCATCGCACAAGCCAGGGTGTCTTTTAGTCAGCTTCTTGTGTCACTGGGGCTCTCATTTGCTTTCTCATCACCTGTGGGAGTGTTGCAGGTTTTAACCAAGCAAGAGACTGCTTGCAGGGAGGTTTGTCTGCTTGTAAGGAGGTCTGCCTGCTCGCAGGAAGGTCCACTTGCTTTCAGGGAGGCCCCCCTGAGCATAGGAAGGTCCGCATGCTCACAGAAAGATCTACAAGCTTGCAGGAAAGTCCACCTGGTTATCCACAGCCACAGATCTGTTCTCTCCCCCCCAGCACTTCTACTTTATGGGCGGAACTGGTCATCCATCGCCAAGATGGTGGGGTCCAAAACCGTGTCCCAGTGCAAGAATTTCTACTTCAACTACAAGAAGCGGCAGAAGTTGGACGAAATACTGCAGCAGCACAAAATGAAATCGGTAAAAGTCCTGCCTTCAGCTGTCGGCCAAACGTGGGTCTGCCGTTCTCATCGGGCTCAGCTGGCCGTTGTAAATGTGGGATTGAATGCGATGCTTTGATGCATTATTCCTGAGGCAGCATGCTCACTCTGATTACATTCTCGCCTAGTATGCAGTCAGTTAAGGACAGTTATCGAGTCCATGTGTATTCAAGCTTTTTTCAGCAAGTACAAAAGTGAGAAAAATAGCACTGATATACTAAACAGCCAGCTGGAGAATAGAAGGCATGGAGCAGCAGCGTTTGTGTGACAGGAGCTCTCCGAAAGAGTGCTCCTCCTCTGCTCATCATCCCGGCCACATGGTGCCACATGAGCAGACATGTCATCGGGTCATTCTGTCGGCAGGGGGAGCAGAACAGAATGCCCTCTGCCAAAAGCTGCCCCCACCTGACTCTTACCCTTGCAACAGGAACGTGAACGAAAGGCCCGGCGCAGCCGCAAGACGGTCCCAAGCGAAGGGGTCAACACCCCCTCAGCTGCTGACGAGGAGGAGATGGAGGTGTCAGGGGACAGCTGCAATGAGGAAGAGCCCGTCGAGGACGGAGAAGGTAGGAGGCATTTTGGGGGGGCTGCTCAGAAGATGCCTAGCAGTAGGTGGAGTAGGTCTCACAGTGCAGATCCCAACAGCTGTCATGCTAAAGGTGCTGCTCTTCTCCTTCCTTGGGCTTTTGCTAAATCAGCATTTAATTGCTCTTCAGTTACGGTGGTGCCTCAAAGTGGTCTTTTTCTCATGTAGCTGTTAAGGACCTTGTAGTCCAGTATTGATTGCAGTTGATTGCTTAAAAAGAGCAGTGCCCAGACAAACCCAGCAACCAGTGAGGTAGACAGCTGGCAGGCTGGCACCGAGCTCACTGATTTCTTATTAAGCTTATTCTGTGATGACGGCTTGGCCGTCATTTTGGGACAGACTACGTGAGCCTTACATCAGCGGCGTGGCTGTCATTATGGGACAGACTGCGTTAGTCTCACATTAGTGGCAGGGCCGTCATTGCGGGACAGACTGCATGAGCCTTATGTCAGTGGCAGGGCCTTCATTATGGAACAGACTGCGTGAGTCTCACGTCAGTGACGTGGCCGTCATTGGGGGACAGACTGTGTGAGTCTCACGTCAGTGACGTGGCCGTCATTGGGGGACAGACTGTGTGAGTCTCACGTCAGTGACGTGGCCGTCATTGGGGGACAGACTGTGTGAGTCTCACGTCAGTGATGTGGCCGTCATTGGGGGACAGACTGTGTGAGTCTCACGTCAGTGACGTGGCTGTCATATCAGGACAGACTGAGTCTCACTTCAGCCGCTTCCTTAGTCTTTCCATCCTGCTCTCAGACATCACTGTTCAAAAACAAATTGAAAAGGAACAGAAATCTCCAATTTATTCTCATACTGATTTCTTATTTAAAGTGCAAATACTCACCACTTTAACAGAAACCTCAGGCTAAGCTCACTAGGAAACAAACCATTTTTTGTATTTCAACTGATGCAACTTCTCTCTTCAGTATAACAGTGTTATTAAGTCAATATGTGCAACATTTGCCCCAAGACAGTGTTTGATTGCCTCATGGCTCAAATAGATATAAATATCATAGGTGAATTTCAGAGAGGGCAACTTTGTGTTTCCTGTCAAAGATTGTATCTGAGACCTGGTACATATTTTGTTTTTATCTTTAACTGTAGTTACATAATGTATTAAAGCATGTAATGCGTGTGATACTGTACTGTATTCATAACAGGTCTTACCTGCTGCAGTCTGATTATTCTAACTGGATTGATGCCCTGGCTGTGTATCCAGAAGGTTACGAAGGCCCTGTTCACACCTGGTATTAACATGCGTCCTGGGTGATCCGATCACAAGCGGACAGAGCTAAATATGTCCGTTCACACCTGGTATTAACATGCATCTCCGCGTGCGTCTTGACTGACCGCTTTTAATCGCATCTCACTTTCCTGCAGCTCATTTAAACGTAAATCACTTCTGTATGCAGACATTAAAAGAAGGAGAAGCAAAAATCAAAAGCTATTGCCACATTCCAGGGTGAACAAAGAGCCATCATTGTCAAAATGAAATAAATGTATCTATAAATAAGTAAATTAATAAATAAGAATTTCAATAATTAAATTGTACTTTTATTTTTAAATAATTCCATAAAGGGTATTATATTTCTTAATAACATTTATCTTTTACGTATAATTTTTCAATTGTATTTCGTAATGACCTTATTTTCATTAGATTAAACTTTTCACATTGTACACATGTATGTATTTTTAGTATAAATGTACGCGTTAAAAAGGTCTTTCAGTACTGAGATATACCCAGGGCAGGCTAATACTTCTCCATTCAAGGGCAAAGGGTTCTATCTGTAATGCATTATGCTGGTTGCCATATGATAATATTTCAGTTATTAATCATAACCAATGAATGTCAAAATTTGCGAAAATTTCACTGAAGAGGTTCATTGTTTTGTCTGATACGCTGAATTGTATGTCTGACTTGGAGCAAGTGAAGTAAATGAAGCGAAGTAGTCAGGGCTGGAGTGGGACTGAATTTCTGACTGGGAGTTCAAGCCCCCAGACAGACCAATATAAAACTATATAAACAATCACTATGTATATGTCTTTTAACATATCCATTATCTAGGCTGTTGAACGCACATTCTTACCTACAAGCTTTAATTCTGCGTTCATGTAATTTTTAATGTCTCGTTTCACCAAAATTAATGAAGCATGGAGCAGCTTTGACATAAATAAGGAAGCATCATCAAACTGCACATTACATATATGATCTGGGCAAATTTCAAAACATCTTTAATAAATCACTTTACACAATTTATTTTTCCAGAATTTGCACGGAACATCAGTGATGCACACTTTATTGTCCCACATTAAACCAAATTCCTAGCAGATTCAAACTTCTTTTTTGGTGGTGTAGAAAAAAAGATGCATTGTCATTCACAATGCAGTTTACTACACAGTGGCCCATTCTGCACTGACATACGTTCTGACAAATACCGCTCGTTTAATGAGTATGTGTGTTAGCTACTTATGGACATGAGAGGACATCAGCTGAGAAGGCTGTCCTTCGTTGCAGCCTGGGACACATTCGTGTTCACTCTGCTATGAATGAATGTACCCATAGGCGTCCCAAACCACTTCCGAATGTGGTTGGAGCAATCGGATCTCAATGTGTCCTCAATGCATTTTCGGTGCATTCACACCTCTATTTAGCGCTGTCCACTTGTGATCGGATCACCCAGGATGCATGTTAATACCAGGTGTGAACAGGATCCAAGTCACACTTGAGAAGGCATCAGCTGTCAGAGCAGCGATTCTGCCATTAACGACCACATCTCCTACGCTGTTAATGACTATTCTCATTCATGTTGGGGACCGCATTTATTTCTCAGGGTTTCTAAGAACAGGGGCTACAGGGAAAGCAGTGGCAATAGTCATTGGGGAGGGCCTCCTCTGAGTATGCATCTGGCCTTCCGGAGCTACAGGGAAAGCAGTAGCGATAGTCATTGGGGAGGGCCTCCTTTGTGTATACATCTGGCCTTCAGGAGCTACAGGGAAAGCAGTAGCGATAGTCATTGGGGAGGGCCTCCTTTGAGTATGCATCTGGCCTTCCGGAGCTACAGGGAAAGCAGTGGCGATAGTCATTGGGGAGGGCCTCCTTTGAGTATTCATCTGGCCTTCAGGAGCTACAGGGAAAGCAGTGGCGATAGTCATTGGGGAGGGCCTCCTTTGAGTATACATCTGGCCTTCCGGAGCTACAGGGAAAGCAGTAGCGATAGTCATTGGGGAGGGCCTCCTTTGAGTATACATCTGGCCTTCCGGAGCTACAGGGAAAGCAGTAGCGATAGTCATTGGGGAGGGCCTCCTTTGAGTATTCATCTGGCCTTCAGGAGCTACAGGGAAAGCAGTAGCGATAGTCATTGGGGAGGGCCTCCTTTGAGTATGCATCTGGCCTTCCGGAGCTACAGGGAAAGCAGTGGCGATAGTCATTGGGGAGGGCCTCCTTTGAGTATTCATCTGGCCTTCAGGAGCTACAGGGAAAGCAGTGGCGATAGTCATTGGGGAGGGCCTCCTTTGAGTATACATCTGGCCTTCCGGAGCTACAGGGAAAGCAGTGGCGATAGTCATTGGGGAGGGCCTCCTTTGAGTATACATCTGGCCTTCCGGAGCTACAGGGAAAGCAGTAGCGATAGTCATTGGGGAGGGCCTCCTTTGAGTATTCATCTGGCCTTCAGGAGCTACAGGGAAAGCAGTGGCGATAGTCATTGGGGAGGGCCTCCTTTGTGTATACATCTGGCCTTCAGGAGCTACAGGGAAAGCAGTAGCGATAGTCATTGGGGAGGGCCTCCTTTGAGTATACATCTGGCCTTCAGGAGCTACAGGGAAAGCAGTGGCCATAGTCATTGGGGAGGGCCTCCTTTGAGTATACATCTGGCCTTCCGGAGCTACAGGGAAAGCAGTGGCGATAGTCATTGGGGAGGGCCTCCTTTGAGTATACATCTGGCCTTCAGGAGCTACAGGGAAAGCAGTGGCGATAGTCATTGGGGAGGGCCTCCTCTGAGTAGTTATACATCTGGCCTTCAGATGTACACTGGTGCTGATGAATTGAGCTTCTCTTCCATGACTGTGACAAACATACCAGAATTTTGGAAAATTCCTGGAGAGAGCAAAAGCTTTGAGGAATCAAAAAGCTATCAGAAAAACGTGTCATCCAAATGCAAATATGAACAGTTAGCTCCTATGCTAACACAGAGGACTATGCTTAAGGCCAGTTCATACTTTTCCTCGTGTGCTTTCAGTCGTGCACAGGGTGAGGTAACGTAATTTTCATCATCAGGGGTTTGTAGCAGACGGCTGCAGTACGTGTAGTGGAGGTGCATGTCTGTGCCTGTCGACTGCACATGTGCAAAATAATTGACTAGGTGTTTCCTGTAGGTGACAGCAGTGACACTAAAGGAGCAGAGGTCAACCTAGAAAGAGTAGAATAAGAATAATTGTAGGAGGCAAAGAGGTATCGGCATACCTAATTTTTTACATTTTTATAATTTATATCTTCCTGACATTATACTGCAGTATATGGTATTTTCAAATGAAACAGTATTTTGAAATTTTGGTGATAAAATTTGCAGGGGGTAGTTCCCGGTTCATTTTGTATTTGAAAATGCCACAGTACACCATATTAGCCTATACTAACAACTTTATAACCATTCATAAAAACTGCTGGAATATCAGTGCTGTATGGATGCACCGACCGTGACCATTTGCATCCAACGACAAATGTAGCATGAGCAAAAAAGCATCCACATACACGATCATCCGCAGCCCAAAAAGCACACGCGGAAAAGTGAAGTGTGAGTTAGGCTTTAGGCAGTATTGATGGCTTATCCATTCTGCTCTCTGTCATGACTGGGATAGTCGACAGAGATCTGGCCCTCTAGACATCTTCTAATTCATCACAAATGTCTCTGGCTTGTATGTCCTCTTCTGCTCTTCTGCTGTCCATCACGTTTGCTGTATGCGTTCCTGCTACTTAGATAAGTCTCATTCAGCAAGGTAACTCAATGAATGGAACTGCTCTGTTCCTCTCAAAAGCAATCTGTTAAGATTTCCTCTTGAATCCCCCCCCTCCCCCCCCCCACCACCACCAACTCAAAGCAGGGGCTAACAACAGCTCGGATACAGAGAGCCTGCCGTCACCTCGCTCTTCTGAGGAAAGCAAAGCCAAGGAAGAGTGCAGCACCAGGACCAAGCCTAGCCAGGTGCCTGGAGCGGAGGGCTGCCTAGTGGAAGAAGGTCCCTACACAGGGGAGGTTGACCGGGGAGCAGCTGACTCAGAACCCATGTCCATGGAGGCAGAGCCTGTGGCAGAGCCGGAGGCAAAGAGTGAGCCTGAGGAAGGCGTCAAGGAGCAGCCCATTGACTGTGCAGAGAAAAAGCCCCCTCCAGAGGCCAACAGGGGAAAGGGCTCTATCAAGAGCATCAAGAAGGAGAATGAATCCAAAGCTGGCCATCAAGGGGACAGCGACTCCAGTGCCACCTGCAGCGCCGATGAGGTGGAGGAGCCGGACAGCACAGAGAAGAGCAGGTGGGTCCCCCCCACCTTACACACATACAGTGATAAGAATCAAGAAAACTGATTCTAGTGTGATTCTTATTGATAAAGAAAGGTTTTCTTTTTTCCTCTGTCAGACCAGACGTATATTGTTTGCTTCACATGCTTCAGGGATTGTTTTCAGTGCCAGCAGAGGAAGCATTCTTGGTGCTGGGGGAGGATCATTCTCTGTGCCAGTAGAGCAAGCGTTCTCAGTGCCGGGGGAGGATCATTCTCTGTGCCAGCAGAGGAAGCGTTCTCAGTGCCGGGGAGGATCATTCTCTGTGCCAGCAGAGGGAGCGTTCTCAGTGCTGGGGGAGGATCATTCTCTGTGCCAGCAGTGGAAGCGTTCTCGGTGCTGGGGGAGGATCATTCTCTGTGCCAGCAGGGCAAGCGATCTTGGTGCCAGGGGAGGATCATTCTCTGTGCCAGCAGAGGGAGCGTTCTCAGTGCTGGGGGAGGATCATTCTCTGTGCCAGTAGAGCAAGTGTTCTCAGTGCCGGGGGAGGATCGTTCTCTGTGCCAGCAGAGGAAGTGTTCTCGGTGCTGGGGAAGGATCATTCTCTGTGCCAGTAGAGCAAGCGTTCTCGGTGCTGGGGGAGGATCATTCTCTGTGCCAGCAGGGCAAGCGATCTTGGTGCCAGGGGAGGATCATTCTCTGTGCCAGCAGAGCAAGCGTTCTCGGTGCCGGGGAATTGTTCTCTGTGCCAGCAGAACAAGACAGTGTTTAATTGCCTTATGACTCAAATAGATATAAATATCATAGCAGGTTGAATTTCAGACAGGGTAAGTTTGTGTTTCCTGTCACAGATTGCCAGGGGAGGATCATTCTCTGTGCCAGCAGGGCAAGCGATCTTGGTGCCAGGGGAGGATCATTCTCTGTGCCAGCAGAGCAAGTGTTCTTGGTGCCGGGGGGTGGGGGGGGATCGTTCTCTGTGCCAGCAGGCAAGTGTTCTCAGTGCTGGGGGAGGATCGCTTTTGGTACTGGAGGTGAGGTTCTCGGTGCTGGCATTCTCTCTGTCGGCAGAGCAAGCATACTCTGTGTGAGTGGGGGGGATCCTTCTCCCTGCTGGCCGAGGGATTGTGCTCAGTGCCAGCAGAGGGATTGTTTTCAGTTCCAGCAGAGTAAGCGTTCTTGGTTCCAGGGGAGGATCATTCTCTGTGCCAGCAAGGCAAGTGTTCTTGGTGCCAGGGGAGGATCATTCTCTGTGCTAGCAGGGCAAGCATTCCCGGTCCCGGGGGGTGGGGGATCATTCTCTGTGCCAGCAGAGCAAGCATTCTTGGTGACAGGGGAGGATCGTTTTCAGTGCTGGAGGGGAGGTTCTCAGTGCTGGCAGTGAAATCGTTCTCCGTGCCGGCAGAGCAAGCATACTCGGTGCCACCGGGGGGATCTTTCTCTCTGCTGGCGGAGGGATTGTTGTCGGTGCTGTCTGGGAGATTGCTCTTGGTGCCAGCAGGGGATCGTTTTCTGTGCCATCAGAGCAAGCGTCCTCAGAGCCTGCAGGAGAATTGATCTTAGTGCCAACAGGGGATCGTGCTCTGTGCCGGCAGAGCAAGCATTTTTGGTGTCGCGGGGAGATCATTCTCCATGCCAGAGGAGTGTTTGTTCCCTCTCCCCATGACAGCAGACTGCGTATGTTGGCTTCGTCAGCAAAATGTCGCTTTTGGCAGATGCCAAAGCACATTCAGGAAAGGGGGGTGGGGCTGGATGTGGTGAGGAATGGAAATGTTCTCCAAAGCTACAGTGTCCTGGCCTGTGTTCCCAGCAGCACCTCCCTCACAGCATTGATCAGCAGAGGGAGACGTCTTTCTCTGACCTTATTTAGCTAAGGTGTCTCCTGTGCCCTGCCCTCTCCTCTCCTCTCATACCTGCTATCTCTCCCCTCACTACCTACAGGATAACCTCTCCAAGGCCCAGTCTGCTGAACTACACCCATGATGGGGTCATTTCCTCAGCACAGCAGAAGCCCATGGACCTCAAGCAGCTCAAACAGAGGGCTGCTGCTATTCCGCCTATCGTGAGTGTGTGTGTGTGTGTGTGTGTTGGGGAAGGGGGGGGGGAGGTTGGCACATGCCTGTTGAAACACATGCCCACTTCTTAGAGTTAGTATTAGCTCAGGGGCTGGTTACGGAAAGTGCCAGAATATGCCAGCCTCCATGTATGAGCCACCAAATGAAATGCGCACCCCCCCCACATAATACACAAGCGGGCAGTAGGGCTGCAGCCTGTCTGCCAGGACTGCGTCAGGCGTGAGACCGGCACATTTGGCTGCTTTGACTGCTAGCTTGTAATTCCCTCCCAACGAATGGAGGTTAATAGCTGCCCTGACGCTGTGGTAATATGCACTGTTACTATAACATGCTTACGTAATGGGACGCAGGTTTAAGGCACCTCTTTGGTAGTGAGCTAGTATAAACTTGATAATCTACAATGGCAGTGTAACCGAGTGATAAGGGCACAGTTACTGCTGTTTGCTGGTGGGTTGCTGTGCGGCTCTGTGGGTTATATGTTCATGCAGCAAAGCCTTAATGTTGTAGGCTAGCAAGATTCAGTTCAGTTGTTTATTTTCTATAGCAAATTTTCATAATATTGCATTGTCTCAAAGCATGAATTTATGCGTATCTGGGAGTGAAAATGCGTATATGGCTGTAAACGTGCGTATCTGGGAGTGGATATATGGGTTTCTGGGAGTGAACATGAGCGCATATGGGTGTGAATATGTGGGTGCGAATATATGGGTTTCTGGGAGTGAATATGCATATATGGCTGTTAACGTGCATATCGGGGAGTGAAAATGTGCGTATCGGGGTATGAATATGCGCAGTGATACATGTTGCTGTCACGTCTCCCCAGATGCCAGAGGTTTCTGCACAGAGTGGCCCCCGTGGTGGGGGTGCAAAGCAGCTGGTGCCCCCCCACGCGCTTGCTTTGTACCAGCAGCAGATCACCATGGCACATGAACTGTCCCAGGAGGGCCCCTCGACCGGCAAGCCTCCACAGCAGCAGCTCCATATCCAGCAGGCACCCAGGGACCGCCCCCAGGCTCGGAGCCCCGCCCCCATGGCCCCTGACAAGGATGGTATGTCCCTCGCACTATTAACTCATAAATCGGAAGGGACGTCAGTGCCATGTATGACAATGACTTCAGCCAGTAAAAAAAGATACACCGCATCTAAATAATGACCGATAATGACAAAACCAAAGAGGCGGCCTCACTGATCAGCAAAGTACATCCTTTGGCACGTTGTGTTTAATTTCAACAGCTTTTATGTTCCTGCTGCTGTGGCGGCATGGCAGCTCTTAGTCCAATCTGTTAGTCTGACCCGCTAAACCCCAGATCTACTGAAAGCAAAAAAAAAAAACAGAGACAAAGCTGATGCAGTGAGGGACTCTCACTTTAAACCTCTCACCCCTTTGGTCAAACAAGTCTCTGTTAAGGTAATATGAGGAAAGAAGTGAGCAAAGAATTGGGGGAAAAAGTGGTGTGAAATTGCCAAAAAAATAATCTTGATTCGATTAAATTGTAATTATATGTGCTTGTAATGTGTCATTCTTAATTAAAATGAACCTGACAGCAAATTAAAAAATGAGCGAGTAAGCATAGACCACACATTGAAAACCTTCAGCTACAGTGGTGCCTGCGGTTCACGAACACTGTGGCTTACAAACAATTTGGTTCACGACCAAAAATTTCATGAAAAAAATGCATTGGTTCGCGTACAAAATCTGGTTGACGAACAGATTCCTCGACCAGATTCCTTTTTTTATACTAGTGTAGCAGCGGCGGTGCGCATGTCCCAGCATGCCCTGCTTGCAAATGTAAATAGAAGGATCACAACAAGCACTCAATGAGCACCAAACCCAAATACGCAGACAGGAAACACAAGGATGTCAGACGCCGAACTGCAAGATGCTCACACGGTGGAAGATTTACACACGCTAAATACACATGAGGATCGCAACCATTAATATTAACAACAACAACAACAATACAAGGGTTAAAGACTGTTAATAAAGAGCAAGATTTCCCTGGCAAGCAAGTCTTCACTGTCTCTCTGCTCCCGTGATTCATCGGTACGCTCATCGCCATACTATATTGTTTTTCCTTAAATTTTTACTATAAAAACCAGAAAATTATTTAACAAAAATTATTATTTGGTAGGTTTTTGAACGAATTAATCGAATTTCAATGCTTTCTTATGGGGAAAATTGCCTTGGTTCGTGTACAAATTGGTTCACGACCACTTTCCTGGAACGGATTGTGTTCGTGAACCGCAGGCACCACTGTAATTAAATTCTAACCAAGAACAGGAACAAATGTGGACTTTGGGGTGTGTCCAGGCATCAGATGAAGTACTGGTAGTGTTTGGGATGCCCCTATTAGAGCCGTGCATGTTTATGCTGCTCCCCAAAGTTCTTACCTAGAGTCTCTGACCGTCTGATATGAGATACCAGATACCATTAGATATTGCCCCAATCATTGGGGCAGCGCAGTGATGACGCACAGTGAGATGTGTGGTGACTAGCACTTCTCTGACCACTGTCCCTGTGTGCGGCAGCAGAGCGTAGCCATTAAGCAGCCAGTGGCCAGCATCTCCATGGCACTGCAGCGAGACGTTTGTATCGTTTCTATGGTCCTTTCCACACCAATATGATTTATGTCAGAACGTATGTCAGCGCAGAATTGGCCACTGTGTAGTAAACTGCATTGTGAATGACAATGCATCTTTTTTTCTACAACACCAAAAAAGAAGTTTGAATCTGCTAGGAATTTGGTTTAATGTGGGACAATAAAGTGTGCATCACTGATGTTCCATGCAAATTCTGGAAAAATAAATTGTGTAAGAAGTGATTTATTAAAGATGTTTTGAAATTTGCCCAGATCATATATGTAATGTGCAGTTTGATGATGCTTCCTTATTTATGTCAAAGCTGCTCCATGCTTTATTAATATTGGTGAAACGAGACATTAAAAATTACATGAACGCAGAATTAAAGCTTGTAGGTAAGAATGTGCGTTCAACAGCCTAGATAATGAGTATGTTAAAAGAAACATATAATAATAGTGATTGTTTATATAGTTTTATATTGGTCCCAGTCAGAAATTCAGTCCCACTCCAGCCCTGACTACTTCGCTTCATTTACTTCACTTGCTCCAAGTCAGACATAAAATTCAGCGTATCAGACAAAACAATGAACCTCTTTGGTGAAATTTTCACAAATTCATTGGTTATGATTAATAACTGAAATATTATCATATGGCAACCAGCATAATGCATTACAGACTGAACCCTTTGCCCTTGAATGGAGAAGTATTAACCAAAGTACTGAAAAAACCTTTTTAACACGTACATTTTTATCATGTTGACGCTGTATACAAATACATGCCTACAACGTGAAAAGTTGAATTTTATTGTGAAATATCGTTTGAATTATTTAAGAATTCACATTTGTGTCGTGTATTATATTTCATCATAATGACTCAAAAGAAAATCCCAACATTACTACGAAATACAATTTAAAGATTATACGTAGAAGATAAACGTTATTAAGCAATATAATAACCTTTATGGAGTTATTTAAAAATAAAAGTACAAATTAATTATTGAAATTCTTATTTATTAATTTACTTATTTATAGATACATTTATTTCATTTTGACAATGATGGCTGTTTGTTCACCCTGGAATGCGCCAATAGCTTTTGATTTTTGCTTCTCCTCCTTTTAATGTCTGCATACAGAAGTGATTTACGTTTTAATGAGCTGCAGGAAAGTGCGATGCGATTAAAAGCGGTCAGTCAAGACGCACACGGAGATGCATGTTAATACCAGGTGTGAATGGACATATTTAGCTCTGTCCGCTTGTGATCGGATCACCCAGGACGCATGTTAATACCAGGTGTGAACAGGGCCTATGGCTCCATGTCAGAGATAATGCAGAGGACCCTGTTTTCTCTCCTCAGACAAGCCGAGTGCGTACTCCCCACATGGGGAAGGCTGGAAGCCCGGGTCGGCTGCAGATGATCTCCGGCCTGCCAGCTCCAGCCGGCCTGTCATTTCCCCCTACCAGCAATCTCCACGGGACGTGGGCCGCCTGGTCCACGAGCAGCCACTGCTGCACTACAGCCCCAGTACGTACGGCCTGCCACTCTGAGATCAGAGTGAAATGAAGGGCCGCCCTGTCCCTGCCCCACCCCCACTAGCCGCCTTTGTTACTCTTCTGGGGTGTTTTATTCCTCCTATATGCTCTTTCTCTCTCTTCCCGTCCAGCATTCCCACAGGCTGTACACGGACTCCCCCTCGCTCTGCAGCAGGACACAGGACGCCTGGCCTCTACTGGCCGGCCCCAGCCCATTCCGGAGCCCCCTCCCCTGATCTCCTCTGCCAAGCCTGGAGGTTCTATCACCCAGGTGAGTGTGAAATCCCCCTAAATTTGCAGCAGGGTGTCCCCGGTCTCGCTGTGGTCCTACTCTGAATGCCATCCTGCCATCTGCCCAGGGCACTCCAGTGCAGCTGCACAGTCCTGCCCATGGCCCCGAGCACAGCAAGGGCCCTGCCGGGGGGGCTCTCAGCCTGACGTGGATGGAGCAGAAGAAGCTGGGTGAGAGTCATTGCTTCTCCGGATGTTGACCATGGCGTAGTGTTTCCCAGAAGCTGACACCCCCACTTCTGTCCGCAGGACCGTACCCTGTGGTGAAGCAGGAGCAGCTCTCCCCACGCGCTCTTAGCTCTCAACCCGAGAACCTGTCCAGCCAGGGCGTCACAGCAGACCTTACCACAGGCCGCGGTGAGAGCTGCACCCCACCCACCGGCCTGCCCCCTGCCCGCTGATCTGCCTGCCCCTGTCTGCCAGCCTTTCTGTCTGCCAGTCTGCCTGCCCCGCCGGCCTGCCCCCCCTGCTCGCCGGCCTTCCCCCCAGCTTGCCGGCCTTCCCCCCAGCTTGCCGGCCTGCCCCCTCTGCCTGCCCCCTGCCTGCTCCTCTGCCTGTCCCTCTGCTTACCCTTGTCTGCCAGCCCTCCTGCCCACCGGCCTGCCCTTCTGCCTGCCTATCCCCCTGTCCACCTGCTTGTCTTTCTGCCTACCCGCCTGCCCCCCTGCCTGCCCCCCTGCCTACTAGCCTGCCCCCCTTCCCACCTCCCTGCCCCTCTGCCTGCCTGCCCCCCTTCCCATCGGCTTGCCCCTCTGCCTGCCTGCCCCCCTTCCCATCGGCTTGCCCCTCTGCCTGCCTGCCCCCCTTCCCATCGGCTTGCCTCTCTGCCTGCCCCCCTTCCCGCCTCCCTGCCCCTCTGCCTGCCTGCCGCCCTTCCCATCAGCTTGCCTCTCTGCCTGCCCCCCTTCCCACCCGCCTGCCTGCCCCTCTGCCCCCCAGGCTGCCCTAAGGAGGCTGTCTTTTTTTACCTCGGTCATTGTGCTGCTGTTGCAGTGTCTGTGCCAGCAGTCCAGGGCGGGAGCATAACCAAGGGCCTGCCGGGTACGAGGGTCCTCCAGGACCCCCCCTCATATCGCGGAGGCTCTATAACTCAGGTAGGCACCAAAAGAGCTACGTTACTGCAGCTTTTTATATAAGGAAGAGTTGAAGAACAAAGGTAGAAACGGAGTAGTTATGGTAACAGGAAAGGCATGTTGGCTAGCTGTAATATGCTCAAGTAGCACAGCCTTCATTTTGTAGTCTAGCAAGATTCAGTTCAATTCAGGGACGTGGGGCAGTGGGGCCGTGGGGCAGTGGGGCCGTGGGGCAGTGGGGCCGTGGGGCAGTGGGGCCGTGGTAGCCTAATGGTTCAGGAAGCGCACTTACCATTGAAAGGTTGCTGTTGAATCCCCTGCCAGCAAAGTACCACTTAGATACCCAGAGCAAGGTACCGCCCCCCAATCTATGCTCCCCAGGCGGTGAATTAGCTGCTTACTGCTGTGTCACAAAGTCACATATGGGTTAAATGCAGAGGACGCATTTCGTTCTTCACACTGTGGTGTGTCAATGATGACAATGAATCACTTTCACTTTGTATGTTTCTGTGAGTGGTTCTAGTCAATTCATTCACCTCTCGGCCCTGTGTCCCTGCCCACGGTCACATGTAGGAGGTGCTACATAAGTGCAGATTACCCACACTGCCCCAGAGCTTTTCTGATGTTCCACCGCCAGCCCTGTCCTCCGTTAAACTCTGTGTTTACCCCCCTCTTGGCTAGCTGCTGCCTCTGGCACTGAAGCACATTGCTGTTTACCTACTTATCAGGAAGTAACAGTTCTGTGGCGGTTTCTCATTTTCTGTCTCAGTGGACAACTAAGCAAAAGGGTGAGATACCTTGTCAACAAGGCATAGAGCTCACACGGTCAGCTCACGTTACCCGCAGATAAACCTGCCAGTGGGACCATTACGAGCCTTTGGTCACCATGGAGACACCTTCCAGTTACCTGTGGCCACCCCTTGCGGGCTCTGTGCCCCAGCCCTGACCTTTGCCACTGCCCTGCCCCTCACCCTCTGGGATCAGGTTTTGTATTGCTGGGATTTACTGTAATCAAATCAGAAAGAAAAAGTGATCCAAGCCGATTAATCTCCCCGGACATTTTTATAACGCGCCCCTGGCCGTGGTACAGGAACTCTTATATTCCTTATTGTAACACTAGAACCGACGTTTCCCACACCAGTGAACGTCAAACTCCTTTAACTGACAAGCAAGACATGCTTCGGTGTATCCAGCCCTCTTGTTTGTGCTAATGTCCCGTTAGTGTTAATAATAGCAGTGAGTCTAAGTCAAAAAGCCGTAATGCTCCTAATAGCGTGGCTGCTCTGTTCTGGAATCATACAGCTGAAAAGTTTTCACACGCAGGATGTATTTTAAAAATGTACATTTTCTGGGTTTCCAACTCTCATGCATCTGGCGTGACGCACATTCAGACTCTCACACTCAGGCAAGGTGTGTGTGTGTGTGTGTGTGTGTGTGTGTGTGTGTGTGTGTGTACATGCGTGCGCGCGCGCTTATCTCGAATTGAAAATCTCACTCCAGCCAGCTGATGAAAGTTGGCTGCCCTGGTTCTTATTTGAAATCAACTGATAAATGCAGTTTTTTGGTTAAAGCAGCTTGTTATTCTGTTTGCTTTGCATGTACTCTGACATATAAAATGAATATGAGAAAACATTACCTATCTAATTTTTTATATCTATTCAATAGAAAAAGACCACCCATACCCAACTGTAAGAACCATTAAAGTTCTTTTGGTATTTGTTAAAGCGAGGCTTTTATTACCGTATGGGATTAAGATTAATTTCACAGGATATTATATAGCAGTTAATATGTCAAAAGCAGTACTTAAATCAATGAGAACTAAAATATATGACAAACACGACTGTATAATGGGGTTCACGTCTTTTTGGGGTGACAGTGAGCTGCTGTGATGATTACCGACTATCCCATTGTTTTCCTGATTGGTGATCAGTATGCTGATGCGACGGCCCATTAACAAAAGCCAAAGGTGTGATGCGCAGAAGTTCGTGCTGCTGGCGGTTAGAGGAGGTCCCGGTGGATCAGTGTGTTAATCACCACTACCAGCTTTTTCCTTTCTGTACAAAGGCACACTTTGCCTTTTTGATTTTGAGTTTCCTTCTTTCAGTTTTATTTGTAATTAATTTTTTCTATCTTTTGCACATTGTAAGATAGTCGGTTATGTTTGTATGCTGGTTGTCTGAGTTATTAGCAGTGGATTTGGGTGACACTGCATTGTATTCCCATTGATTTCTGGCATGCAGGGCACCCCGGCTGACCTGCTATACAAGGCTTCGCGTGACGAGGCGCTCAGCAAGCCCCACGTGGTCTATGAGGGTGTCAGCGGCCACATCCTCACATATGAACGTGAGTTTCACACCATGCACGGTGAGCTTGGCCATGGCTTTTGCTCTTGCTCAGTACACTGTGACCCAGCACCTGGCTCGCTCTCTCCTCTTAGACCTTTACTCTTTTCTTTTTGGCATCTGAAGGAATTCCTGCTGTGCTGTTTAAAACAGGGGATATTTTACTCACATGTATCAGGTTGAGTACCTCCCCAAGGTACAGCCGCAGATCCCCTTGTGCAGCATAAATAAGTAAGGTCATGTGGACCCTGCCAGCCTATCTGGGTAGATCATACTGGCTGACTTCTCTGCTTTTTGGCCTTTCTGTCTGCAGGGGCAATGGCACAGGCTCCGAAGGAGGAGGGCCGTGGGGAGCTCCTGGGTCTGAAGCGGCCCTATGACGTCATGGAGGGGGGCATTACACGGGGGCTGCCTCTGCGGGATGCCACAGGGCTGTCTGCCCCCAACTGTGAAGGTATTTATCTTCTTGGCCCCTGCGCTCAGCAAATCGCCGGTTTTTTTCTCCCAGGTTTTGCTTTATTTTGTAAGATGCATTCTGACCAGTGACACTGAAATTTGGTTCAAATAGCTGTTGATTTGACCAGATGATTTGATTGGTCAGCTGACCGCGAGCCATTCTGCTCCATCCCCCAGGGCTGATTGAAAGGGTTATGCCGCAGGACCGCCACAGCCCACATTTCAAAGAGTCCCACCACATCCGTGGGTCCATCTCACAAGGTAGCGTGCTGGGGCTGGATGGCCAGGGTCCCTTTGAAGTTTCCCTAGCAGTAGCCTTTAAGATACCCCCCCCCCCCCCCCCCCAACAGGCATCCCACGCCACCTGGACCAAAATGAGTACCTGAGGCGGGAGGCGAAGCAGATGAAGCGGGAGGCTTCGCCCCCCTCCAGGGGGCCTGATTCTCTGAAGGGCCGTCCTCACGACAGTGCTGTGGCGACCGTCAAAGAAGGGGGGCGCTCGATTCATGAGATCCCGCGGGAGGAGCTGCGGCAAGCCCCTGAGGGTTCCATGGGAGGCAAGGCTGCCAAGGAGGGCTCCATAACACAGGTAAGTCGGAGACGGGTGAATCTATCTTGAAGGCTGATTTATACTAATGTGTGGAATCTACGCCATCAGTAGCTGCGTACCCTATGCGGTCAGTAGCCGCGTACCCTACACCAGTGTTTCCCAACCCAGTCCTCAGGGAAACCCGGACAATCCACGTTTTTGCTTCCTCTCAGCATACCTGTACCAGGATTTCGTTATTGCTGATTGGCTGGGAGCTGGGAGGGAGCAAAAACATGGACTGTCTGGGGGTTCCCCGAGGACTGGGTTGGGAAACACTGCCCTACACTGTTGATAGCTGCGTGTACCCTATACCATCAGTAGCTACATACCCTACACTGTCGGTGGTCATGTTCCCTACACTGTAAGTAGCCACGTACGTGCATGGCCTACGCCATCGGTAGCCATATAGCTTTCGCTGTAAATAGCCATGTAGCTGAGTACCCTGCACTGTCGGTAGCCACATACCCAACACGAAGCTGTATAGCCACGTACCCTACACCATCAGTAGCCATGTAGCATACCCGATGCCGTTGGTAGCCACATACAGTAGCCTCTGCTGTAAATAGCCACGCACACTACGCCGTAGGTAGCCATGTAGCTGAGTACCCTGCACAGTTGGTAGCCACATACCCAACACGTAGCTGCATAGCCACCTACCCTATGCCATCAGTAGTCACATAGCCGCGTACCCTACAGGCATTAGGCTACGGCACAGGGAGCGTGGCTGTGTGGCTACCTACATTGTTGATTCTACTCTGAAGTATAAATCAGCATTTAGAATTTATCTGTCCTATTTTAATTAAATGGCCATTTTGAACAGTGTGAGGCCATAATCACATGGATAACAACATCACACTATGAAACCTCAAGGGACACTGACAGACAATGAGAGTCAGCAGAAATATATAAATGTGAAGTGTTGCACTGTGGTGGTAGCTGTGTGAGATCTAGAATATTCTGTAATATTAATATGAAGTTTAAAATTTGCTAGTGAGTGAGTTTTGTAATATAGCTACATATACAATATGATGCAGAAGTCTTGGACAGTCAAAGAACATGTTTAAGACTATTTAATTGGATAATAAGTGTTTGTTTGCTTAGAAAAAAAAAACAGTTTACCATTAGCATACACTGATGAATCAAATCATCATGTCTGCCCCCATGTGAAGCGAACGGTGGTCATTATCTCGTAATGTATGGAATATGGACTAAGACTATCCCATGTGGTACAAACCAACAGAAAGGCTACTGTGGTACAAATGGCGGGTGATTTGATGATGATCAGGGGAGTAATGTGTTGCAATACACATAGTATGGAGCTCTCCCGCGTAGGGGCCGTGAATCACACATGTAGGTCCAACGCGTCGCACAGATGCTCGACACATACTCAGTCACCCATGATGCAACAGAAAATGGGATTCATCGGATCAGGCCACCTTCTTTCATTGTGCCAAAGTCCAATTCTGATGCCTTCATACCCATTGTAGGCACTTTCAGTGGTGGGCAACGGTCAGCATTGGCAGTCTCAGTCCTGTTCCTGGCTCCCCCCCCCCCACTCTAGAATGTTTTCATTCCAACCCACAATACGTTCAACCTGCCACATTCATTATTAGCCTATTAAGGACCATATGAGCCTGATTAGGGTTGTGTTGGAATGAAAGCATTCTGGGAGAGGCACCAGGAACAGGATTGAGAGATACTGCCCTGTATGCAAGAGACCTCAATGCTCTGTGTATCTCACATTACTCCCCTGATCTTCATCTGAGATACCTGATATTTGTGCCACAGTAGCCTTTGTTGGTTTGTACCACACGGGATATCCTTCGTTCATTTCCCGCATTAACGGGTCCTGGTCGCCCAACAGCCTGTCGCAGTTTGTGATTTCCCCCCCCCTCTGTCCACACTGCATAGATACCACAGCTGCCTGTGAGCACCTTACATGTCTTGCTGATTCACGGATGCTCTGGCCATAATTATTTGGCCCTTGTTAAAGTCACTCCAATCTTTGTCCCTGCACATTTCTTAGTCAACATTATTTCCTTCACTGCATTATTTACATCACATAGGGGTGGGCATAATGTTTTGCCTTATTGGTGTATATGCTAATGAACAGTGGTAACACTATATATAAAAAAAAAAAAAATACTTAATTTCTTCTGTTCTCCAATAAGCTACTGAAATCTTGTTAGATTCAGTACCTCTCTTCAAAGGTACCTCAGCTATTCCATGCTTTTGCTAAATTTCGCTACTAGCCTATTTAATTAATTAGTCCAGTTAAATAATTTGATGAGGAATAATTAGCCAAACATGGTGTGTAGTAGTAAAGTCAAGAGAGTTAAATGGAGGGTTACTGGAAATCTCTGATGACTTTATAAAAGCTGTTGAAACATACTTTGAAAAGATCAAAATATGAAAAGAATTTAAACAATTTTCTTTGACTACCTTAGACTTTTGCCCAATACCGTAAATGTGAGGCTAATACACAGAAAACAGGTGTGCCATAAGTACAGGCACATGCATCCCGTCGCTGCGAACACTCTGCCTGATTGGTTTGCTCCTTTGTCTGTCCACAGGGTACACCAATGAAGCAGGAGGCCAGTGGCTCCGCAAAGCGCCATGATGTGCGCTCCATCATTGCCAGCTCACCACGCTCTCACCACGCCATGCCGCCCCACACAGAGCGTGCCCGAGCCTATGACGAGCCCCTTCCCAAGACGCGCCCGAGCGCTGTGGTCAGCACTGCCAGCTCACTGTCCCGTGCCTCCCCCCTGGCCCTGGGAGGCGGGGCTGAGCCAGGGGGGAGGGCCCACCACAGTCCGCTGGGTTATGAGGAGCACAAGGGGGCGCTGCGGGCACCGTATCCTGGCCCCCCTCACCGAGGGTCTCCTGTATCCTTGCGGGAATCAGGGCAGCGAGCATCAGAAGGTATTGGAATCTGCCCAGATGCCTACATTTTCAGGCAACTTAGATTAGCTTAAAACTGAATTTAGGCATACACGTATGTGTGACACAGGATAGGCAGTATGGCAGTCACCCAGGGTAGACAGTATCAAAGGCAATGGACAGTAAGGAAGTCACCGTGGGTAGACACCATGGAAGTCCCAGAGGGTAGGCGGAATGGAAGATATGTTGGGTAGACAGTATAGAAGTTGCAGGGGGTTCACAGTATGGAAGTCCTAGAGGGTAGACAGTATGGAAGTCCTAGAGGGTAGGTGGTGTGGAAGCCGCAGGGAGTTCACAGGATGGAAGCCACCCAGGGTAGACAGTAAGGGTATTTTATTGGGTATACAGTAAGGAAGTCACCCAGGGTAGGCAGTATGGAAGTCATATTGGGTAGAAAAATATCTGTTTTGACTGCACTTCCACGTAACTAGTATTCTCTGAGGCGTCCATGTTGTTAGTGTCATAATATTATCAGTGACTACTCAACATTAAGATTAAAGAGTCATCACAGAGCAGTAAAGTCAAATAGTCCGTGCAGCCCCTAGCAGACAGTGAGGCTGGTACAAGCCGGGTACTAGATTCCTCCACCCCCACTTTGACACTGTTCTTTTCTATCTACTCATTTCCTTCTCAGGTTTGAATAAAACACAATCGCAGGAGCGCAAGGCCACACCCACCCCCCGGGAGATGAGCTCCAACAAGTCTCCCCTGACAAGTGCCGTAGCGGAGCACCACGCCTCGATAGCTTCCTATGAGCGCCTGCTGCAGGGCCTGGGAGCTGAGATGTACCGTGGGCAGATCCCCCTGACCTTCGATCCCGCTGCCTTGCAAAGAGGAATCCCCATCGATCCAGGTATGGGGGCAGTCTGTCTGGGGTAGGGGGGTGTGTGTTTACAAGCCCTTCTTCTCCCACCTCACTCCTGTTAGATACTTACCTGGTATCACCTCTGCCTCAGAGTCTCCTCCTTGCCCCCCTTCCAGCAGCAGCATATTACCTGCCTCGGCCCCTGGCCCCAGGCCCCGGTTACCCGCACCACTACCCCCCATACCTGATCCGAGGCTACCCAGACACGGCAGCCCTGGAAAACCGGCAAACACTGCTCAACGACTATATCACCTCACAGCAGATGCACCAGTGGCCGGCGGCCGCCATGGCTGCCCAGCGCTCAGACCTGCTGCGGGGCCTCTCGCCCCGGGACCAGCCCCTCGGTCTGCCATACCCCACAAGCCCCCGTGGTGAGGCTCGACCACGCATGCCCGCTCTACCACACGTACCGCTCTGTCGCCCTCTGAGTCTGGTGTACTGGAGGGCAGTGTGGCGCTCACGCCTCTGCTTGCTGCACTGCTCATCTTACTGCCTTGCCTTTTTCTTATTAGTCGTATCCTTTTTTTGAGTTTGACAACGTTTGCAGGCAGCTGGGGAATCTTACAGATGACTGTTAACATTCCCTATCCTTAATTCCTGCTTAAGTGGATGCCACCACTGACCTCTCAGTGTTATATCTGTGTGTTTAAACGTCTTTTAATGGTATTTGTTTAATGGAGTTCTCTCTCTCTCTCTCCCCCCCCTCCTTCTCAGGTATCATCGACTTGTCTCAGGTCCCACACTTACCTGTCCTGGTGCCTCCTTCTGCAGGGGCGACCAGCTCCCCCATGGATCGCATCACCTACATCCCCGGGACCTCCAGCGTCTTCCCCAGCCGCTCTTACACCTCCTCACCCATCTCTCCAGGTAGGTCTGGGGTGAGCGACGTCTGCACTTTCTCACCTGTGTACTTGCTAATGCTGCAGAATGTGTAACTGCGTAATATACATATGCTGTAAATTGTTCATCATCCACGATCATGCACACACAAAGCCTTGTTACAGTAGTTCTTAAATAATAAAAGCAATTAAGTGTCACTTTGTTGCAGTATGTAAATGATAAAAACACCTAGTGTCTCACCAGTAACACTGGGTAATATATAGTTGTTGGGGTGGAAGCATGTTGGGTAGTAGTGGGTTTAAAACCCAAGGGTGTTTCTCAATACCAAGAACGCGAAGATTGTACTTGTGTTCTTGGCAAGAGCGGTCTTGCTAACTTGCTTCCCAAGAAGGTCTTAGGGTGCAGTGAATCATTGGTTTGGTCTCATTTGGTTAGGCGCAACCGATGCATCCTTGATATTTGAGATTAGGGCAAGAACAGCATCCGGGGATTTTTACCATTTTCCATTATTCTGTTATTGAGTGTTGGAACTAGTCTTCGGCAGTGGAAGATGACGTAAAACGGGTATGTGGGAACATAAATATGGTCAAGTATACATATTGAGAAACACCCCAAATTTGAATAAAAGCAGTTTGCTCTCTCCCGGTCACCGTGTTACAGCTCATGTTTCAGGTTATAGAGTAAAGAATATGGCCCCCAATGTCTTTTCAGGTGGTCCCTCACACATAAGCAAGATCCAGGGGGTGGCATCAACTGATCGGGAACGGGATCGAGAACGGGAGAGAGACTGGGAGAGAGACCGTGAACGGGACCGGGAGAGAGACCGGGAAAGAGACCGAGAAAAAGAACGTGAGAAGGAACGAGAGCGTGACCGAGAACGAGAGAGGGACCGTGACAAACCCGGATCCCTGAGCCATGGCATCGTGGAGCACGCCCCCATCTGGCGACCTGGTGAGTGGTCACTTTACCAGCTCACCATGACGACTGTCTGCTATCCAGCTTATCTCTTTTCAGCTTACATTCTGAACTCGTTTTGGTGATTTTGCTCATTACTGTATCGTAAACCAGACTTTATTTGGCAGTCCAGGGGACAGATTAGTGTCCTGGCAGTGATGTTTTTAATGATAAAGGCCAGTTCCTTCACCGTCCTGTCTCTCCTCGTCCTGCCAGGCACAGAGCACAGTTCTGGAAGCGGCAGCACTGGTGCTGCACGGCCTTCCTCGCGCTCCTACAGCCACCAGCATTCACCGGTGTCCCCGCGTACCCAAGACAGCCTGCAGCAGAGGCCCAGCGTGCTACACAACACCGGGGGCCAGAGTCTGCCTGTGCCACCCGACCACACTGGCCCCTCGGTCCTCAGGTGGACGCTGCTGCCTTATGGGGAGATACTGCAGGCTTTTCTGGTCGCTGAAACTTCCTTCAGGAATTTGTCTGTGTCCAATTGCAGGTCCTCACGGCACACGGTGTACAGCACCCACCTACCGCAGAGGACGGGGCTTCCCCCAGACGCCTACCTCCAAGGCCTGGAGCAGACTGCTGTGAAGGAACACTCCAGGGGCACAGAGGCAGCCAAGAGCCACAGCCGAGGCAGCAGCAGCTTGTCCAAGCCCCCCCAGGACCAGCACACCGCTCTCTCCTCATCCTCCTCCACTTCTTCCTCATCTATAAGCAAATCTGAAGCCAAGCTGGTGAGCGCATCCCTGGGGGGCTTGTACAGCGGGCCCTACTCCCCAGCCTCGGCCCACCTGGGACACCCCCCTGGCCGGCCCCACCCGCTGCTGCCCCCACACCAGCTGCCCCCACAGTCGGAGAATCCGGCCAACAGCGGCGGTCCCCCTAGTAGGGAGAAGACTGCAAGCAAACCAATGTCTGTTCAGGACCAGGAGCTGCGAGCCCTCGGTAAGACCACCAGCTTCATAAACACCATTATTGTGTGTCAGATTTCTTGTGATCAGAGGATTCCAGAGGCGGCCGTGCCAACTGCCAACGGCCTCCTGGATGGTAAGATGCTCTGGAATGCGTCCCTGCACCCCCCTCGCCGCTCTGCAGTCTGCTGCACGTCCCTGCTCTCCCCTATACATGTAGTGACTGTTAGCACTGCATCCACACACTACTTTTGTTTGTCTTTTTATAAGAAGCATGTGTTTGCTTTGCATAATGTTCATTTGCCAAAGGGAAAATAATTTTTCTGTACTTTTTTTTTAAGGGGAATCCAATGATAAAAATCATACCTTTTAAAGACAGCTGCCTACTGTTCTGTTAGCTAGAGTATATATTATCAAGTTTTGCATTATATTTACAGCAGAATTGTCTTTGAAGTAAAACTTGTTCTTACAAATCCTATGTAAATTGGATCTCTTATTTTGCATAATTTGCATTTCACCTTGTTAGTGAAATGTAGCTTACCTGACATTACGGCTATGAAACAGATACAGGTAAATAATGAGCTTTCCTGACCTCTGCACAGGATATTTCCTTAATCTCCTTCAGAAGCCTGAGAATATGAAAATTAAACTGATCCCACACAGAAAAATAGCCATAGCAGCCATCATCTGAGCATCGCGTCAGGCTACTGAATGACAGGCTTGATTGGTGGTGTTGGGACCTTGAGCCAACAGGACCTGGCTGTTGCTGCCGCTTCTGGCCCTGTTCTTTGCATGTCCTGTCTCTCTCCCAGTCCCAATTCCCAGTTTACTTACTGCCTTTGCTATCTTCACTTAATTGGTGCTGTTTGTGCCATTACTTATGTTGATTTGTTTACTCTGTCCACTAGAGGGGGCTTTGGTCCCTCTGATGGTGGCGGGCAACTTCTAGTCCAACAGAGATGATTTCCTTGTTTAGTTAAGTGCCCCCAGAACCTGGCATCAGTGGGGTCCATCTTTTGAGAAATGTGGCTATGCAATGAGCAGAAACAAATAGACCGGCAATGTCCCCCATCCCCCCCCCCCCCCTCCCCGGGCCACAGGTAGCCGCTGTTTGTTTTTTCTTTGTGGTACATTCATATTGCAGACTAGAAGACCAAAGCTGGGTCATTCTAGCATACCTTTGCCAAGCCTGGAACTAGAACAGAACCAACATAGTAGGTCAAACTTTAGTTCTGGAGCCTTCACTCTTCCCTTGTCTGCTGGAGTGAAGAGAGTCGGGGGCAGATCGCATGTTGCATGCCCCACACAAACCAGGCAACTCTTCAGGATCTGCACTGCTGCCTGTTAGCTTGTCAGCCATCTGCAGGCTGTTTTCCCAGTGGTGCCAACATGATGGTGTCTGGGTGTCCACCAGAACTTCTTGCCGGAGTCTCCTGGGAATAAACCGCCGCCACTGTACCTCAATGACCTCCTTACTGCTGCAGGTCTTTGACCTTGTTACTGCTCAGCTTCCCTGGCCTCCTTACCACTGCAACTCCATGACCTCCTTGCCGGTGCAGCTTCATGACCTCCTTACTGGTGCAGCTCTTTGACACTGTTACTGCTTCACGTCACTGCCCTGACCTCTTTACCACTGCAGCTCTGTGACCACCTTATTGTTGCACATCTGTGACCTCCATAACATTATTCCTCCGTGACCTTACTGCTGCAGCTCCATGACCTCCTTACTGCAGTACCTCTGTGACCTCCTTACAGGCTTCTTGACCTCCTTATTGCTGCAGCTTCGTGACAGCCATACCACTGTATCTCCATGACCTCCTTACGGGTTCTTTGACCTTCTTACTGCTGCAGCAGCACCATACCTTCCTTACCACTGTACCTCTGTGACCTCCTTACCGCTGCAGCTCCCTGACCTCCTTACCACTGCAGCTGTTTGACCTAGTTACTGCTTTACCTCTGTGACCTCCTTACCGCTGCAGCTCCCTGACCTCCTTACCACTGCAGCTGTTTGACCTAGTTACTGCTTTACCTCCGTGACCTTCTTATTGTTGCAGCTCTTTCACCTCATTACTGTTTCTCCTCCCTGACCTCCTTACCACTGTAACTCTGTGACCTCCTTACCAGCTCTTTGACTTCATTATTGTTTCACCTCCCTGACCTCCTTACTGCTGCAGCTCCATAACCTCCTTAGCACTTCACCTCTGTGACCTCCTTACTACTGCACCTCCATGACCATGTTAGTATTTCACCTCCCTGACCACCTTTCTGCTGCAGCTCCCTGACCTCCTTACCACTGCAGCTGTTTGACCTAGTCATAATTTACCTCCGTGACCTTCTTATCGCTGTAGCTCTTTGACCTCATTACTTTTTCCCTCCATGACTTCCTTACTGCTGGAGCTCCATGACCTCCTTACTGCTGCAGCTCTTTGACCATATTACTGTTTCTCCTCCCTGTCCTCCTTACCGGCTCATTGATGCATTATTGTTGCAGCTCCATGATCTCCTTACCACTGTACCTCTGCAACCTCCTTACTAGCTCCTCGACCTCCTTATTGTTTCACCTCCCCACCAATTTACTGCTGCAACTCCATGACCTTCTTACCACTGCAGTTCTTTGACCTTGTTACTGCTTCTCCTCCCTGACCTCCTTACCACTGCAGCTCTTTGACCTCATTACTTTCTCCCTCCATGACCTCCTTATTGCTGCAGCTCTTTGACCTCGTTACTGCTTCTCCTCCCTGACCTCCTTACCACTGTACCTCTGTGACCACTTTACCGGCTCATTGACCTCGTTATTGTTCCAGCTCCATGACCTCCTTACCACTGTACCTCTTTGACCTCCTTATTGTGGCAACTCCATCACCTCCTTACTGCTGTACCTTCGTAATGACCTTACCACTGCGGCTCTTTGTCCTCATTAACACTTCGCCTCTGTGACCTCCTTGCTGCTGCAGCTCCGTGACCACCTTACTGCTGCAGCTTAAAATTATAATGAACAACTGGACATTCAGAGGCCAGGTACTATTACCAAGAGGATTATCTTACCTTTTTACTGATGCAGTCTTCAGTTACACACACACACATAAAGGTGTGTGCATACTTCAGGCAAAATTAAATGTCAGAACAAAATAAGCAGCTAATTGAGTACTTGAGATTAGTTTTTAGAGAGATTTAACAGTTTCTTCCAGGCCGGAAGCTGCCAGCTTGGGGTAGCAGCTACTTGGCACCCCGTATACTCTGCTGCACTGCAGCCATAATGCTGTCCATTTTAAATGCGATGGCAAGATTTTTACAGTTGCTTCCTTGTGAAGCGTACTCAACTTTGTCGTATTAAATACTAAATGAAATATATCTTTTTTTTTTTCCATATGAACAAATGTTACACCCCTACTCTTTCAAAAGATGCCTAGGGATCTTTTGTGACATCAGCAAGTCAGGACCTCGGTTTTATATCTCTTATATATATACACACACACACACACACACACACACACACCAAGTATGCAAGATGCGATGCAACTGTGTTTTGCAGAGCAGATACCTATCAGGATCGGGATGCAGGCAGTGGTTGTTATGTCGAAGCTTCCACACTATCCCTGCTGCTCTCCTGCTAGGCACTCGTCTGCTTCTTAATCTGCTTTCCTGTCTGTGTGCCGTGTTTCCGGTTCACCTGCAGGGGGCACTGTCAGCGGCCCTGTTGCTGAGCTACAGCCCACAGTGCCACACACTGACTTCAGTTAGCAGCCCAGTCACTCTGAAGTCTCCTGGAAACTGACATGAATTATGTAACTGAGCATCTGTCCATTATTTTTCTCCTCTGTACGCCTGTGCTCACCTGTCTTGTCCTACGCCTGTGTGTGTGTCTTTGTATGTGTTCTGCTTCCTGTTTGTTTCATTTGCTCCTCTCCTGCTGTGTTGGCACGTACCCTGGATGTCCGCCCATCCGCGCAGTTCTGCAACAGAAGTCCCTGGAGCAGCAGCACAGCCTCTACCACCCCCCATCCGAAGGGAGCCCATCCCCCGGTCTCCCCAGCCAGCAGCCCACCTCACCATATGTCAAGGGCAGCCAGAGGGTGGTCACTCTGGCCCAGCACATTAGTGTAAGCCTTGCCTGCACAACTCCCAATCCACATGTGATAACACCTACGTCTGCATAGGCTCCACCCACGTTTGATAACACCTATGACACTGTAAGCCCCACCTACTTGTGACAACACCTGTCACCCCACGTAAGCCTTTGCTCCATTCATATATGATAACCACTGCATCTGCCCACAGTCAAGTCAAGCATCACAGAAGTTCTACTCAGTCTTCACAACACCAAACCACTGCTGGCCCTCACTCCATAATAATGTTTAACATGCTGGGGTGGGAGGCTTTGCTTTTAGGAATGCTTGGTTGTTTGGTTGGTTAACTTCACGAAAAGCCCGCCTGCTCTGCTCCCCATGTGCTAAATAGGAGGTGATCACCAAGGACTACACACGTCAATCCCAGCAGGCTAACCAGCCAGCAGCCTACAGCTACCACAGCTCGCCAGTGCTGGACCTCACACGCCCCCCTAGCACCCCCCAAGAACCTGGCCTGGTTGCACACTATTCCCCTGAGGGAGTCCATGGGGAGCGTGGCAGAGACCGGTATGGAGTGAGAGGATTAGGCAGCATGGCAGTGTAGTAATGGTGCCCAGCAACGGCTGCTGAATCTGTGATGTGTGTGTCCAGATCTCCCATCCAGAACAAGATGTCCCCAAGCAGCCTTCCCACAGATGGCATCGAGCCTGTGTCCCCGCCTAGTGGACTTTCAGATGCCGACCCACTTGGGGCCTCCTACCCCAGTGAGCAGGGCCACCAGGGGTACGTCTCCCCTCCGCATAAACACATTCTCAGTGCCGGTGTGATATGTAACGGTGTCTCCTAGCCCAGCTAGCAGGGCACCAGGGGTACGTCTCCCCTCCGCATAAACACATTCTCAGTGCCGGTGTGATATGTAACGGGGTCTCCTAGCCCAACTAGCAGGGCACCAGGGGTACGTCTCCCCTCTGCATAAATACATTCTCAGTGCCGGTGTGATATGTAACGGGGTCTCCTAGCCCAGCTAGCAGGGCACTAGGAGTACGTCTCCCCTCTGCATAAATACATTCTCAGTGCCGGTGTGATATGTAACGGGGTCTCCTAGCCCAGCTAGCAGGGCACTAGGAATACGTCTCCCCTCTGCTTAAATACATTCTCAGTGCCGGTGTGATATGTAAGGCTTTTCTTTAAATCTTTATAAAGGTTAATCAGTGAAAAACTGTCATTTTCTAAAAATAATTAAATACAAGTCTTTCAGTAAATGACAGAGGTAAACATCAAGCTTGTGTGAAAAATAGGTTAATTCTAAAAGGCTGAGAATTAGCTGTGATGTTGGTGTTTTTCCTCATTAAAGACCCAGTATTAGCTCGTAAGCCACTCCTCCTACACTCACCCCAGGTCTGACAGCCAATCAGAGCATGTCCGTGTGCAATGTGTAATGTGATATGCCAGTGAAGGTCCATTTCCCACCGGAGACTGTGATCTGTGTCATCCTGCGATTATAACTGAGCTCTGTCACACAGCCAAGTTTTTTTTTGTTCTGCATAGTGCCATCTGCTGGGCCTCTCTTGCAGGTGCAGCTAGGATTAATGCTAACACTAATGCTAACACTAATGCTAACACTAAAGACAGTGACAGACCTCACGGGGAAGAAATGTGATGCTTTCACTGTCCAAGCATTTAAGGATCATCCCAAGCAGAAAGCGGTCTTACTGGGGCAAAGTGCAGAGGCGGTGCACACTCTCACCCTCTTGATGTTGCTCCTCTGACCAGGATGGGCTCCCGCTCACCAGCTGGCAGCTCACAGCCTCCGGCCTTCTTCAGCAAGCTGACGGAGAGCAACTCCGCCATCGTCAAGTCCAAGAAGCAGGAGATGATCAAGAAGATGATAGTCAGCGGCGGTGAGTCAGGCTGTAGTCGGTCCTGTCGCTAGTGCTCTCTCTGGCTGTTACATTTTTCACAAAGGTCCTAATCTCTGTGCCCCCCCTGCATCCAGATGCAACTCAGCCTGGGACTGAGATCTTCAACATGCCTGCATCGACGACTGCAGGTATACCCCACGCAAGTGAGCCTCACCTCCTTAACCTCCATTAAATGCTTATTTGCTTTGGATGAAACAAGGAGTTTTTAATAATACAGGCAATTCTTACAGGTCTTTGGATTGTTTTATTATAGTAAGAATTGGTATTATTTTGTATATATTTGATGATGGGCGTTAAAATAATAATGTGCAGTATATAGAGCTGAGGTGGAGCTCTTTTAAATCAGGTTTGTTACCACCCTCTGTTATAACACAGTTGTGATGTGTTGGGGGGGGGGGGGGGGTATTGCACCTCTGCCTTCCACCCGTTTATCCTGGCGGCACAGGGCCGGGGTTTGCCCTGGATGGGACCCCCATCTACATCAGGGCTCATGCTCTCCCCCTCCCCCTGCCCCTTAGGGCCTGTGGCCACAAGGAGCCAGCCAGCCCCCGAGGCCTCGGGTAACACCATCGGGCTGGAGGCCATCATCAGGAAAGCCCTGATGGGCAAGTATGATGAGCAGGCAGAGGAGCGCGCATCAATGCCCCCTGGCAGCGGCCTGTCAGCCTCAGCCCCACCCAGTGAGACCCGCCCCGAGGACACCTATTCTTCAGCAGGTCTGTCCCAGGCCCCATGGCCACCCTGCTTGCAGTCCACACTCAGTAAGGTGGAATCCTGCCATCAGACTCCCAAAGATGTATGTTAGCTGCCCAGTGCTCACTGAGGCTCTGTGAGTCTGAGTTCGGCAGAAAGCGCAGCCAAATAACCCGCGTGTCATATGACTATTTCACCTCTTTCAGGCATGGGGAAGGGGAAGGCTGGCGGGCGTTCCAATGGCCGTAAGACCAAGTCCCCCGGGCCGGGGATGCCTGGCAGCGAGAGGCCGTCCTCCGTCTCGTCCGTCCACTCAGAGGGGGACGCAAACCGCCGCACTCCCCTCACCAGCCGCGTCTGGGAAGACCGGCCATCCTCTGCAGGTACGTCCAGGCCACTGTCCAGAAGGGGTGTAGTCAGCGGGGAGGGAGGATGCCGGTTGGAGGAGACCCCAGTATGGTGGCATCTCACCCAGATGTGCTTGTGCTCTGTCCTCCTGTTCCAGGGTCCACGCCCTTTGCCTACAACCCCCTGACCATGACCATGCGCTTCCCCGCTGGCGTCGTGTCTTCTGTGCCCTCCCCGTCCTCCGGATCCTCCATGCAGCCTGGCCCACAGGGGCAGAACCTGGGGCAGAACCAGGGACAGCAAGGCCAAGGGGCCCAGGGAAGGGCCTGGGATGAGGAGCCCAAGCCGCTGCTGTGCTCGCAGTACGAAACGCTGTCCGACAGCGAGTGACCAGCCAGCACCATCTCACCGCTCACCCCAGTCCACACCGCCAGCACCACACGCTCACATACGCACACGCGCCGCACTCCAGGACTTCCGGAAACTTCTGGTCAGAGCGCTTAACCATCAGACACCTGGGCACCTGACTGACTTTGCTTTGGGGTGGAGCGTGTTTTTGTGCATGTGCTTCTGTGTGTGTGTGTGTGTGTGTGTGTGTGTGTGCGTGTGTGTGTGTGTGCGTGTGTGTGTGTGTGTGTGTGCGCACATTCACAGAAACACTCCCTGAATCAAGCACTCTTTAGTTTAGTGCCCCCCTTCGCTGGTCTTATCGGGGGATGGGACACCTCAGATGTGTATGAATGCCTTGTATTCAGTGTTTCCCAGTGACTGTGGAATGCACCACGGTACGACCCATAGTCTGATGCCAATTTTTTTTTTTAACAGAAGTAAAAGTTTGACATGTATTTTGGCATGGACACCCACAGGCCCCTCCCTGCCAGCCTGTGTAGCCAGCAGACAGGCCACTTCCTTGGGGAGTGAGGCGCTCTAATGTCCACCCTGAGGGTGATTCTGGGTGAGTCAGACGACCACCCTGCCCTCACTGCACTGGACTCAGGAACACAGGCCATTAGCCAGTGCAGACAGAAATAATATTAAGGATTAAAAACACTGAAACCAGCAGGCCTTCTGTGATCACTTCAGCCTCTCGTGTACAAAACACCCAGTCCTGTCCACAGCTAAAACCACATGGCTGTGTCTAGACAGAGGGAATCTTGCAAATACTCACCAGCCTATTTCTGGGCTTGCTTAATGTCAGCCTTGGTTGTAGGTCATTTTAGGGGGGGAAGGGGTGCACTGATGTATTGTGGGAAATATAGGCAGCAGGTACGGTTTGTACAGTACCTAGCGCTCTGTTAGCTAGCAAGGCTACGTTACCCCCTACACACACAGTGTCTGTCCTACTTCGCAAAGTGAGAGATGAGGTGGAGCAGTTTTTATATATATATATATATATATAAATATATATATATATATATATATATATATATATATATATATATATATATATATATATATATATATATATATAAAAATATGTGTGTGTATATGTATGTATGTACAATGATTCATGCCAGTTTAGTCCTGTGTTTGTTTGAAAGTGAGTTGCAGAGTTCAAATACCTTTGACAGTGACCTTGGCAGGTTGTGGTCCCTGTTCATTAGCAGCAGTTTGTGTGGGGTATTAATCAGGGTGGTCATTTCAGTGCTTCTACAGGGTACATGTGTTCTTTGTGTTCTGTGTCGTCAGACATTAAAAGAGTTTTTTTTTATGGGAGCGGGACTATCGCTTTTCTTTAGTTGCAATGTAACACAAAGACCTTTTTAAAACTTTTTTAATATGGATAATAAGTGAATTTTGTTTAGTATTTTCTTTACTATTGAGACTGTTTTGAAGATGTTCAGCACTTAAATATGATCTGGTTCACAGTGGCTTTCTTGAAGAGGCACATGGGGTTAAAATGCAGAGTGCATGTATGTCTGTGTCTGTGTGTGCGTGCGCCTTAGCGACGTCTCCACCCTCCTCCAGGGTCCAAAGCTCAAGCCACAGTTTCACTGTAATAAAGCCATGTTGAGCAAGCAGAGGCTGGTTTTAACATTGCAAAGAATAAACATGAAACAAAAGCAACACTGAAGCTGACATCCACTGTCATTGTGTGATTGCAGTGCTACCTGGCATACGGGCTGCACTTTTCCTGGTTTAGTTCCTTTTGTAGGCTACGTCTGTTGCTCATGTCACCATGGAGATGTCATGTGACTTCTGACCTGACTCTGGAGGGTGAGGGCAAAGGGGGGTAGTTCAGGTTCAGAAAGTAAAAGTACAGACCAAAATTTTATTTCCTTCTCATGCTTTTACGACCTTTTCTTCTCCGTAGAGATGTCTACACTCTAACATTAAGTGCCATATTACATACACAATTCTAAAGTCATCACCCCATTCTGAAGTCAACCGCATTGTGACGCTGGCAGCTGATCACCAAAGGGATGTGCCCTTCACTCCCTGCTCAGGAGTATGTGATCTGCTTCATTCTGGTGACCCTGTCGTCTCATGTGGTCTGTGGTCTATCGTCACAAAAAGTAGCACCATAGTCCAGAGGTTCTATCATAGTTGACTGTAACCTCAGAGACAGACAGTCACAGCAGCTTGTGCATAACATCCAGTGATAGACACAAAGACTAACGAGACGTAGCATTTCCTTCCGCTTGACACCTTTGTTAGCACAGGCGAGCTGTGGTCCTCTCACCTGGGAGGCCTGACCAGAGCTGACACTGGACTCATGCAGGAGTGGAGATGAATGGCGTCCTGTTGCTGCTTCCCTTAGCATTAAGCGATATCGTGTGTACGTTACGTTAATCATTGGGCAGCGAGTTGTCTTGGTGATGCTTAAAACAGTAGCTTGGCAGTAAACCTCTTATGCAATATCTCCAGTGAATTTTGTATTTTAAACTTTAATTTTAGTATTTTGGGTAATAGTTTTAGCGTCTGTTTTATATGATCCAATGCACTTGTCTTTGTATGAGGCGCCAAGGTCAGAGCCCGTGGTGGCTGGCATGATGACAACGCGTTTGCCTGCAGCTGAGTGACAGCAAGCTGTTTGCCGCTATTGACAAGACCAAAGGCGGTCTAGCCTGATAAGATCCAGAGCACAAGTCATACTGCAGGTGCTGAGACAAGTACATTGACTGCTTGGGCTCCCTGTGCTACTTCCCTTAACTTCAAAAATTGATAAACTTTAACCAATCCATTCGACTAATCAAGACAAGCAGATAAAAAAAAAATGTAAGGACTGTTTTTTACAGTATATTGGGGAAACATCCTTTAAGTTCAAATTGCGATGCCTGTCAGCAGTAAGACACATCCCTACTTGTAAGATGAAGAACGAAAATCATTATTTGAGTCTCTTAAAAAGATTTTCTCGTTTTCTTTGTGTCTGCTTTGGCTGCTGCTTGCTTCTATTTTTGTTGACTCTGTGATCAAGACCAACTTTTCATCTATAAAGAGAAGGGGATGTTAGCTTTAATTCTTTTGTAATTAAGGAAACAATTCTAGGCAAAGAGACAGAACGGCCAATATGTTGCCCAGAATCTGATGGAGTGGGAGTCAGGAAGCGTATGTTTTCTACAACTATATTGTGCATAATTACTTTTTCCTTTCTTCTGTTTTCTAACCTAGTGTATAATAGCACGGACTGTAAATAGAACTGAAGAGATGTAAATATTTATGTGGCTTTGCTGCAAGGTTTGTATCCACTGGAGAACTGTCTTCACTGTCTAATGCAACCTGCCCACAGGCCTTGTGGATAGCAGTGTACAAAACAGGAAACACTGCCTTCATGTTCAAATAAAAAGCTTATTGCCATTGACTTCTCTTATTCTCGTCTGTTAGCGTATTCTCCATGCCATTTTCTCAGTTAGAATATCTCATCTGGAATCATTTATGTATTAAAGAAAGAGAATTACAGTGGGGCATTTCTAACACAAGAGGGAGATGTTTCCCTAAATTATGTGCAGTTCAGCAGCTGCAGTGCTATACTTGGGTGTTCTTTATCTCAGATGTTCTACATCCTTTTGCCTTTATCTTCACCTCTGGGTAGTACCAGAACTTGGACTTGTCCACGGCTGGAAATTTCTAGCACCATTTACATGAATTAAAATGATACGTAATGATACACCTCAATACTCAAGCTGAGGTGATAACTATTAGTTAACTTGAATATTTGAATTTAAGTCTTGAATTTAACATTAACTTGTGTATTTATTGTAATTGAATAACTTTGACGAAATATCGGTATGTTATTAATTATTTGGTTGTTTGAGTTTATAAGTATCTCCATGGGTCATAGTTGTGTATATTGGTTCAAGTCCTATAAAGATATGGCTGTTTGCAAAAATCTTTGTAGATTCCTGCAAATAGTTCTCTGGGCCACTTTTGTTTTTATCCAACAAGGCATATTCGAAATATCTGGGCCCATTTCCTGTAAGCTGAAAAAACAAACCGCCAGCCACACACTATTGGCCAAGGACAGGATTTGTGCCTTTCTCACTGCTGCCTGTTTTACTGTAGCTTCATATATTTATATATTACTCTAAGGCCAACAAGCAAGTGGTATGAGATGGGGTACAGTGGTGATGTCGTTTCCGGCACTGCCTGAGGTCAGTACTGAGCAAGCAGAAATGTTCCTGAATGCTGATCTCACACATGTAAAGTTGTATCCGTTGGTAACAGTGGGACTCCTTGGTAAGTCCTGGTCTGTTCGATGATACTCACCCAGTTTCCTCCAAAATCCTATTTCCAAACTCAAGGGTGAATGGAGAAGAAAACATGGGGAATGAAGCATCACTGTCCCTTCATTTCTCCTTGTGGCATGTGGGGATTGAGTTGGGCCCTTTTCTTACTTGGGGCTGCTTACGTACAACCAACAAGGACTGTCCTGGTCAGAGTTATAAACGGAAATGGAATGATAAGGAATCTGGGCTAATTATTCACACTTTATTCATGGAAATCATTGACCTTTTGATGGTGTTTTTCTTCAATAAGCTCTGCTACAAATACATCACCTTTGTTGTAGAGTAAGTTTTGAACTCAGGGGTGCCAGAAGAAATTCTTCAAAGGGGTAGGCAATGATTTTCATGGAGTGAGACAAACACCAAGACATCATCATAAAAATAATAATCTAGCTCTGTATGTTTCTTTCCAATGTGTTTGAAGTGGAACATTACTAGCCAATTTAAAATAAAAGCATGTAAAAATGCAACAAGAATAAATACGATGAACCACACTTAAAATCAATTGATGGCTTTACAAACCTGTTCCTTCAGGAGTGCTCTGGTGCAAATGAGTTAACTATGCAAATTGAGGGCAGGTCTTACACAGTTAATGGTCCAGTGGCGCACTGCAGCTTTCGATGGATTCGCTTCTGAAATAGAATATCTACGGCTTCATTTGGGAGTGGCCCTTATCACTCACTGCTTGCTAGTGCTGAAATAGCGTGCATCTCTGTGTGTGTACACAAATGGAAACAATGTTTGCTTTTCCCCATTGATGAAACACTAATTACTCTAGTTAAATTTTAACTAGTGCATCAGTTAGATTTGGTCAACTGCTCCAATCCCAGTTAATTATTAACAAGCCTTGAAATCAGCTCTTTTAAATTTTGTATTCCAAATGAGAGTCAGAAATCACTTTGACTGGCTATCTGCTTTAACACAAGACTGCAACTGAACCTGCGGCCTTGCAGGACAAAAGCAGTATTTTAGAGCCGGGGTAGGGAAGGGAGCACCATGTGACATTGCAGACTGACGGTCATTCCCTTGTGGGCTGCGTTGTTTTGTTTGCTTTGTCTGCTTGTCAGCAAAGAGGACGAAAAGGACAAACTACTGCCCTGCACTGGACAGCTGGCATATTTGGGCTGCTCTCTTCATAGAGGCCCCTCACCTCCCAGTCTGAACAAGAGTGAAACCATCCCTAGAGCTTTCTGTTAGGAGTGGATGTTCTGACCGTAATCCAAGGCAATTGGATCCTCGGAGAAGGTTTCAAAGGTGGTTTTCTCTGGAAGGAAGTTGGTGAGAAGTACCCATTCTAGGTACCCATTCTAATGTGTGTGAGAGGATCTGCTGCCTTCACAAAATGCACACACACTTTTTCCCAGGTAATTTACAAAAATTTCACACATTCTCTGTTTTTCTTTCAGCAGTAGTTTGCTAGCCCCTTCACGAATCGGCCCCTTATCATGGTGAAGGGGTTTCTGTGTCTGTGATCCTAGGAGCTATGCAGTTGGGGGAAATTTACCCTGGTAGGGTCTCCAAAGGCAAATTGGCCCTAGACAAAGTGGAGTTCAGAAGACTCCTATGATGAAAAAGAACAAGGATCATATAACCAACCTGCAATAGGGAACCTGGGACGCTGTCCTAGAGCCAAGCCTGACCAGGCCCAAAAGGAGAACATGAGTTTCCCCTCCTGTGGGCCCATCACCTGCAGAGGGGGCCATGGAGTCAATTGCTATGTGGATCAGGCAACAGTCAAAGGCAGGGCCTTGGCAGACTTTAGGAGCATGCAACATAAACCTCTGTGGTGGGAAAGAAGCCTGAGCTGGTGGTAGAGAGTTACTGTCAGGCTCTGGATCCAAACTTTGGTAAAAAGACATGGACTCTATTCCACTGTGGAGATGCTCTGGATGAGAAACATTGTGCTGGTGTGAGTCTACTCGTACCCCCCACTGTAGTGCCTGAACATTTAATTTTACTACAGCGAATGATGGGGTCATCTCCCTTTGACTTTGAGTCAGGGGAAGGGATCTGACAGTGGTCTGTGCCTATGCACCAAACGTTAATACAGAGTATCTGGCTTTCTTGGAGACTTTGTGTGGGGTGCTAGAAGGCAGCCCCTCTTAGTACTCCACTGCTCACATGGGTAGTGACAGTGAAACATGTCAGGGTATGATTGGGAGGAATGGCCTGCCCGATCTGACCCCAAGTGGTGCTCAGTTATTGGACTTTTGTGCTAACAATTTGTCCTTAAACAACATGTTTGAGCGTAAGGATGTTTATAACCTGGTACCGGGGTACCTACTTCTGTCTGTATAACACTTCTCTAGGTCTGATCACAAATTTTTTCTTACCACTATGACAATGATGACAGCTGTAGTTGACCTTTCCTCAGGGAGACTACTGTCCCTGCTTGGATCTTCATGCATCACAGACACCTCAGCCTGAACAAGCAATTGCCAGTTGAAGCTTAAAAATACCATAGTTTTTGTCTTCCCTGCCAGCCCCACCATTCCTCACAATATTACTCTTTAGCTTGGATCAGCATTGTCTCTTTCCAGGTCTGCCAGTAAAAACAGATGATCCTTTGCTGACTACAGAGCAGTCTTTTAGATTCACCCTGTATAACACCTCAGTAAGATCTGGCCTTATTTGTCAGTCTTTGCGAAATAACTACCTGGACAAGAAGCTCAGCTACAGACTACTGCACCTGCTAACTGAGTGGTCTACCAGCTTATGCATTCAAATCACTGCAGATGATTCAAAATGCAGCAGCACGTCTGGAATTAAATTAGCCAAAACGCTCTCATGTTACACCCTACCTCGTCTCTCTTGACTGACTCCCTATCAGGTTCCAGTCCTTGGTGCAGCCTTTCAGAGCTGTTTATGGAACACCCATATCCATTGTGTCACCTTCGTTCCATCTTGCCCTCCTTGGTCAGTTTACCAACACCACCATGCAAAAATAAGTTTGACTCTACATGTTTTTCGTATGTGGTTTGTTTGTCTGTCAGTAAGTTCCTCAGATTCTTCCAGAAACACATCAACTAGCTCACCCATCCACTGACTTGCTTCATTGTCATCTGTGATCCTTTAATTTGTCTATTGTCTATTATGATTGGTCCTGTATTTGTAATTGTCTCATATGAGCTTTGATGTGAACAGCTCTCTTGTTAGGCTCTTGCAATGCACATACAGCTTTATACAGTGGCCATTGCCCAGCACTCATTTTCCTACATCTGTGCCATATCTATTGTCCTGTTACATCTATGGTATGTATTATTTTTATAATTGACACAGTATCAAACAATTATTTGTACACCTGGCCATTGGAGTTTTCTCGTAGTCCTGCTCAGTATCTGGTCGGCCCTCCTTTGGCCGCAATAACAGCATGCAGCCCCCTGGGCAGCTTTCAGCAAGGCGGCTGCCAATGGCTGGGTCAGGGCTCTCCCATGTACGCTGGAGCATGTCCTTCAAGTTCTGTTTGTTGCACGGTGGGTCTGCTGGGCATTTCCTCTCCATCTCAGCCCAGAGGTGCTCAGTATGATTGAGATCTGGACTTTGTGGGGGTCCCTCAAACACTTTCGCCTTCTACTTGGTGAGAAAGGCTTTCACACGCTTTGCAGTGTGATTGGGCTCGTAAACTTTTTGGAAAATGTAGCTTCACCCAAGCAGTCTGGCAGCAGATGGGATCATCTGGGTAGACAGGATCTCCTCATACACCTCAGAATGCATGATGCCTTCAATATAACTGCAGACACCAGAAGCTGCCATGCAACCCCAATCCAACCATGCTTGATGGTTGGACTGAGGAATTGGGGGCTATACTCTTCCTTTGAGTTGTGCCACACTCTCTGATGACCTTCTGATCCAATCATGTTGAATTTGGATTCATCAGACCAAACAATTGATTTCCAGAAGCTGATAGGCTTATCAACATCTTCTTTGGCAAATTTCAGACATTTCAGTGTGTTCTTATTACTTATGAATGCCAGTAGCCTCCTTGATTTGCAATTTGTGTAGCAGCCAACTTTCATTTTTTATGGCAAGCTCTTTGATGTACCTGTCTGTCCTTGGACTGGTCTTTCATGGTACTGTGCCTCATATCAAGTCTGGTGGCAATTTTTTAAACATAAAGACCTTGAATGTGAAGTTTTATGACCCTTTCCCTCAATGCATTTGGTATTTCAGTAGTTTTACCAATTTTGGGAAACTGAACCAACCCTACAAATGCTTGTTTGGAGAATGGCCACTAAGGCTACTTGTAGAAACTAAGGGCCCCCAATTACCTGCCTATTTGGGACATCTGCTATTATGTGTCATGTTAAATGATCTCTGTTACAGCTGGGAACTCCTCCCATTGTAACATATTTGTCAAACTGTATGAATGGCGAGGTGCACAAATAATTATTTGAAGTTAGAAAAATTCCAGAATGTTTTCATAAAAGTTTTTGATTCTTTACATAACACACATATAATTGTAACATTTTAGATGTTTTTAAAGTTTGTTCTTCAATATCCTCAGTTGCATTTCTATTTTTGATAATTTTTTGATGTGTGCAAATAATTTTTGGCTACACTGTATATATGCTGCACCGCGGTCCTGGGGAATCTTACTTCATTCCTCTGTATGCTGTGAATTGTACATAAATGGTATGACATTGAAGACCCACTTTGCTTGACAAGACAATGTTTTTGTGGTGTATTATGTAAGTCCTGTTATACTGCAAAATTGCACTTACTGGTCATTCATTGTACGCTCATCCTATCTGCAATTCATATTACTAGTTTATAAAATGTAAGTGACAGACAATCCGGCTGATGTGTGGTGCTGCGATATTTAATCCTGGGCGCCAGTTACAGATGCCAGTGACCTGTGTGTGTCTGGCTGGACAGTTTCCTTTTTAGTGTGAAACGGATACCAGGATGGTTACCTTGACGTGGAGAACAGCAGGCCTGGGGGAGCTTGGCTCAGCATGTCAGGACCCCTCCCCCAATCACATGATTGCTGACTTTGCTTGCAGTGTTCAATTTGTCAGCCAAGAGTTAAAGCTCAAAGTGTCCCCCCAGTCTGCTGTAGCCCCTGCTGTAGTCCTTTGATGGTGTGAATTTTGTGTTGCTCCCTCAGTGCTCTGCAACGTTCGCCTGGGATATTCCTCCTCCTGTGCACAGTGGACTAAACGCTTTGACAGGCAGCTCTGTAGAAAAAGAGGCTTTTCCTTGAACTACAGTGGGGCTGGAGGGTATAAGTAATAAGAGGAAGTATAGGTCCTTTCACGCTGCAGGAACGTTTTTCAGGACCCAGAGACTTCTGTAGGAATTTGGCTCGATTTTAATTCTGGGACCTTCTGTTGGTCCTAACTCCAGGGTAGGTACTTTTCATTTGAACAGGAACTACAGGAAGGGGCTTATAGAGAGAAACTTGCTGACTGGTTGACCACAAGCACCAGCTCCAACATGGAAGTTACCCGAAAGTGCTGGGAAAAGAGACAGAAGTAGGGAGCAAAAATATAGCAGATGGGATTATTTTTGTATTTCAAATATTAATGAGTATCTTTGTAGTTTGAGTTTGTATCTCCATATTTCTGTCTCAGAAAATTCTATCATTGCAGTTTGACATAAAAGTGCTTTGACTTTCTTGTCAAATATTTGTTGTTATATTTGTGCACTGACCACCCAGGCTGATTACCATAATACTGTTACATTGAAAACAAAAGATCGATTTACTGGCCAGATTTAATAATGAATTATGAACATGTTGTGGGCTGTATGAATGTTTGTCATGGGCTGGTACTTTGAGACCTTTCCTGAGTTGCCATCCATCCTGTATTTTACAGGATCGTCCCTGATCGTATTGTAAAATAAAATGTTCTGGCCCATTTTAAACTAATACAGAATGCAATTCCAAGCCCAGGAACTTGTAGTCATGGACCAGGTTCCTGAACTTCGGTGGCAAAGTTCCCCGTGAGATTCCCTCCGCCAGCCAACACTGAAGTCGCCACACAGGTATCTGACCCACAAACTGCGTGTTCTTTCAGGGACACAAACCTCTCTTCAATGCAGCTATTGTACGGTATACTACTGCAATGATGTCAGCATTGCAATAATTGAAAAATAAAATAACTAAAGCAAATGAATAATGAGGAAAAATTTAACATAAATGGGATTGTAAGGTTTTTTTGTTTATTAAGATATACATTTGGATTTTTAAATTATTTTCTCATCCATTGTCCAAAACAAAAAAAAAGCATTGACTTGGGATCTATAAAAATATAAAGGAGAATATGAAGTGCCTTATTGCCACATATACAACAGTAAAATATTTTACAAGAGCATAGATTTGTCAAACCGTTAGGAAACCATTTACACCAGATACAAAAAGCGGTCCTCTGGCCCAGGTGCAGACCCTCTCCGCTCGCACCTTCTAACACTTGCTCCGAAAAGCGGTCCTCTGGCCCAGGTGCAGACCCTCCCCGCTCGCACCTTCTAACACTTGCTCCGAAAAGCAGTGCTCTGGCCCAGGAGCAGACCCTCTCCGCTCACACAGTCTTGCTCCACCGCTTACGCGGCTCCCTCATCGCACAGGTGTCTCCATCGTGATGAACAGCAAACCACTCACATCCTGCATCGACATCTCTGCCCTTTCTAGGGCTTTCATCCATCTTCTTTACTGGACACTGGAACGCAGTTTTCTGCAGTGATAAGGGCTCCCCAGGACCGAAACTGGGCCTCTCCCTGGGCCTCTCCCTCTCCCTCATCCACTCCATGCACCCTCTAAAGTCTCATCAACACACCGCAATCGATTCTTCAGCTACGCTTTGCAGTGTGTCTTTGCTCTCCCTGCCAGCTACACACTGAACACACTGTCCTGTTCTGTAAAAGGACCCACCAGCACCTTCACATCAAGACCATTGCAGGACTCGAAATGTAACCAATACACAGTGTCACGTCATTTACTGAGATCATAGAAAAGATGAGGTAAGAAACATTTTTAAAAAATGAAAGTTTTCAACATTTAAACTATAATCCAAATATATGTAAGACAGACAAAAGTTAAGTTGTCAAATCACACACACTGGTGGGGTGGGGCTTTGTTCCGGGGTGGGCTGCATGGGGGGGAGGAAGGTACGGTGAGGGTGGGGCTGCATGGGGGAGAGGAAGGTACGGTGGGGGCGGGGCTGCATGCTGGAGGGGGGTACGGTGAGGGCGGAGCTGAGTGCTGGGTTGATAGAGGGGGGGTATTGTGTGGCAGAGCTGCGTGCTAGGCTGGTGGAGGGGGGTACGGTGAGGGCGGAGCTGAGTGCTGGGTTGATAGAGGGGGGGTATTGTGTGGCAGAGCTGCGTGCTAGGCTGGTGGAGGGGGGTACGGTGGGGGCAGAGCTGAGTGCTGGGTTGAGGGAGGGGATGCGTGCTGGAGGGGGGAGGGGGTATGGTGTTGCAGAGCTGGCTGTTTGCTGGGCTGGGCAGTGCAGCATAATAGGAACCAATCCCAGTTTGCTCCACCTCTGGTTATTCTGGTCAGAATCCAACATTTTTGAAGCACAATCCCCCTCCTCCCAACGGTTTTTTACACATTTTTTTTTTTTTTAAATTCTGGGATACCTCCACCTGAGACGTGCTGGGACAAGCCACACCCACTCCTAAAAGACCAATGGAAGACCTTTGGTGTCACACACTCTACAGACAGCGACTGAGACCTCACATCTCCACTTCAGTCAAAGTCCCCCCCCCCCCAGTTCCAGTATGTCCCTTTAGCCGGTGTGTTCTGAGTCTCACCCTTAGGCTCCATGTAAATATTAGCTGTTTAATCATATATTCCAGTAACACAATATTCTTCTGCTTCTTTCAATGAAAACTTTGGTCACCATATAAAGTAAATGTCTCTTCTGACTGAAGATGTGCTGTGTAAAAGGCTTTGAGATAAACAGGCAACTAATCTGGCTTTAATACACCCCATTTTCTCTCAGCAGATGTACAAATAAACTCTTTTCTGGAGTTTTCTGGCTTTTTTTGAGAAGTTTTACACTCACTCTCGGTGTGTCTCTCTAGGTTGTGGATAAGTGTTTTTCTAGAATAAATGGAGAGGTAAAGCTGTATTAGTGTGAACGAGGCAGCGTGTGGACGTGGGGGTGACTTCAAAATCAGCAGAGAATGAAATCTCTCTGTCTCTGTGCTGTTCCAGCCACTGAAAGCCTTGGTATGGTTCCTGCTCCACAGGGATGGTGCAGAACTATTTGGTAACTGAACTGGCAGAATATCCTACAGCGTTGATTCACTGATGCTGAACCACTGATCTGACCTGACCATGCCATGATTTCCTGCTAAAGGTGAGCAGTATTACGATTCTTATTGCTTACTTCAGCTCAGCTCTGTGTACAAATACAGGTTCTAATCAGCACAGCCCCCCCCACACACACCCACACACACACATCAGAGCCCTTTCCTTAATCGGATGTCACCCCGAAGAGTTTCCAGGTTCACTGTGCTTCCAGCCACAGAGCCAAGTAGATGTGTGACACTGACACAAGCCTGCCCTCCGCTAGAGAGCTTTGGTCCAGCAGTGCCGCCTCCCAGCCCCTGCCGTCTGTCCGCTCTGACGTAATGATGACAGTAATACAAATACACTATATACATTTAAAGTAAGTGCAATCAAGCCTTTAGAGAGTCTGCCAGCTGCACGTCTGCTATTCCCACAAGGTGCTCAGCAGCTCCAAAATACTCGCAGGCATATTAACAGTTCGGATGCTTTATGCTGCATGTAACATTGTACAGGCAGGTTGATATATCAGCCACTCTTACGGGGAAAGTTAATACAAAACACACATATGTACCTGCAGGTTGACAGAGGGGACGGACTGTCACCAACAGGCAGAATGTCCCATGCTGGGGCTGGGTTTGCCTGCCATCATACCCCCCCCCCCCCCCCCAAGGCAATCCGCCCTACTAACCAGCCCCCCCCCCCCCCCCCCCAGCTCGTTTAAAGCAGGCTTAACTTAGGAAGTACTGCTGGGTCTTTCACCTTCAAAGCGGATGTCACCCGACCCAAGAATGTATGTGGTATGTGGGTACCCCCTACCCCCACCCCCCCCCCCCCCCAGAGCTATGGCTAAGTAGCTGTGGACCTGAAAGGTTCATCGGAAAAGGAACTGACCTTGAAAAACACATCAGAGAAAGAACACTACACTACGATGCAGAGGTTAAAGCAATAACTCATCAAATGAAAAGGTAAGATAATAAACCTGGATGGGAGGACAGAGCAATAGACGTCTGAGGGAATAGTGCAGAAACATGCAGACTCATGCATGCGGTCAAATGCGCTCACTTGTCTGCAGAGACAGACACCGTGGGTCTGTTGACTCCAGTCATCTGTGTTTCCCCAGACAGCAGGGCCGTCCGCCAGGCCCCTCTGACGTCTATCCGCCCTACCACCAGCCCGCAAGGCACTCTGTGGGGGCGGGGCGGGGCGGGACCTGGCCTGGGCCGGAATGGGTGGATTTAAAGGTCCTCAGTGTAGATAATGCAGGGGCTGTTGTCCTCTCTGGAGCGCAGTTGCACACTGGCGATGAAGCGGCGGCTGGCGGCGGTGGCATTGTAGTGCAGCGTCGTGCGGTACGTCCGCTTGGCGTGCTTGGGGAACACGATGGTGACACTCTGGTAGTGCAGCGGCCGCTGGCGCGGCTCCAATTGCACCTCTGACTTGTAGCTCCGCCACGTGCGATCACGCAGTGCCACCACTGTCTCACTGTAGCCCGTCACTGTCGGAACCGGTGCACAGTACACCTGGTCGCGGAAGCGCCTGTCCGAGTCGTAGCGAACCTCTGTGCTGCACCTGGGAGATGGAGAGGATACTAATCTGCTCAGAGAGACTCTGTCCTTCCTTCCAAGAGAAGTGCAGTCGGTACAGAGGGGATCAGTTGACAGCCAATAGGAAGCATCGATTCACTGAGAGCATGCTGAACCACTGATCTGACCTGACCATGCACAATGTACAATGTCCAGTATGCGGGGTTATGTGGACACATAATGCAGACCTTCATACCCATTCATATGTGCTCATTTTTTTGGACATTTTTTGCAGAATACCAGAGGGAAAACCACACACACATACACAGACACACTTTGCACACACACACACACCACGCACAAATATACAAACACAATGCACACAAACTGCCTACACACACATTGCGCACACACACACTACACACTGCACACACACATACAGACACACTGCACACACACACTACACACTGCACACACACATACAGACACACGAACACACAGGATTCAAACCCACGATTCAGGAGGCCACCACCCCTCTGCTTTTCATTCAAACTTTTTCATCCAATACAAAATCCTTTTAACAAAATGTGTATCTAATTCTAGACCTCTGTGCACATATAAGGCTTTGCAGAGGGCAGCAACAGCAGCATTCCAGCCCTAATGCCCAACGCAGCAAATCGTGCCTTTCTGCCCCAGACAGGACACAGATATGTGTTCAGAGCACTTCCTGTGCCGTGCTCAGCCACACCCCTACGGCCTGTTACCTGATCTCCTGCTCCGGCTCAGGATTGACCTCAATGCTCTCTCCAAACACCATAGGGTACAAGCGGCTCTTGGCATCTGCCCCCGTGGAATTCAGCAGCAGGTATGGTAGCTGTGGAGGGACAAACTGTCAGAAGTCAATGGCCCGGGCCCTCACTCACACACCATGGACAGACTTTTGTCATAATTAAAGCCTTTACACCAGGGTTCTTCAAACCTGGACCTCGTTTCCAAATCCAGGCCTTGTTTTCTGTTCTTCCAGGTAGTTGTTTAAGAATTACTGATTCTGATTGGTCAGAGGCTTCACACCTGACTGACAGGTAAAAGAAGGCTGGAAAACCAGCAGTGGTTGGACCTCGAGGACCGTGATTTGAATTACCCTGCTTTACACCCTCTATTCACCAGCATTCTTAATCAAAACCACCAGATTGTGTAAATGGTTGCCCCTTGTAAAAAGCAAACCTAATGAAATCACCTGCAAGATAATTGAAATAATTGAATAATTACATATTATAATTATTACATAATTTAATAACATGTAATAATTAAAATTTAGTATAATATAAATAATTATTAAATTGTCACCATTGTTATGTTAAATAATTTAATAATTACTTTTATTAATTTAATCATTAATTTCATAATTTAAAGGAAATGCAACAATTAAAACAAACAATTAAGCAAATGTGTCTTGTTTCTGTTCCTCAATATAAATGGCAGGGTGAGGCACTCGGGCACTGGGATTCACACTGTCCACAGGATGGGCAAACCTGCTGGCCATAGTGTCCCCATCGCTGCACTGGGTCACTGGGAGTCTCAGTGCCCACAAGATGGTAGGGGTGGGTATTAGCAAGGACCTCACGATACGATATGTATCACGATACATGGGTCACGATACGATTAAATCAGGATATATTGTGATGCTATACATATTGTGATATATTGCAATATTCTACAGTTCACTGAAAATGTAAAAATAGAGCTGAAATACAAGTTGCTGTGTATGATCTGGGTGGTCTTAATGAATCACATTACATTAATAATTCAGCCAAAACAACATAACTCAATTGAATTTGAACTTTATTGTCTTTGCATTTTAACACACTGAACTAGTGGACACCAAAAACGTTAAGATAAACTGCATAAGAATGAAAATAAGAAATTAAGGTGCCCAATCAGTTATCTTAGGCTGGTGTGGTGCTTGTAGAGGACTGAGCATATTAACTGTTCTTATAATGAAAATAAAACCGTATGATTAGAGCTGGGCGGCATGACCAAAAATTTATATCACGGTATTTTTCAAAGTTATATCGGTCACGGTATACGACTATTTTTTATAAAAACTATGAGTGGGCATTTACCACATTTTACAGGACACATTTTTGTTATACGTTTTTGCATTGTTCCCACATTAACTACATGACTTTATTAACCATTGCGCCTATGCGCTACCTTAATGATAACATCCGGCTAACGTGTTTGTTGGCTAACTGCTTATAGATAAACGGCTAATGTTAAGGTGTGCACCAGCCAAGTTAACATTTTTGATAAGTGTTTAATAGCTCAGTGTTGCTGGAACGTGAGCTTTACTGACCTCGCGAAATTTCTCATAAAGACTGGGAAGACTGGTCTTTAAGATGCTTCGCCAGGTTCAACGTGCTACTTGACTTCGTCGCCACATCTTTGTAGCACTGTTTGCTTAGAGCCTTATTGACATCCTTAGCCTTTCCATGCTCCTCTGCAAAATAATTCCAAACGGCACTTTTTTATATATATATATAATAAAGCAGCTTGCGAAGTGCCTTCAGCTGCAGCATATGCCATGTTCAGCCAACTCTATATGTGTATATTAACCAGCGCAATCGCGTTCAACGGCTATTGAGAGGCAGGGAGGGGCTGCGCGAGTGCGTGTGTGCGTGCGTGCACGCGTGTGTGCGCTGTAGTGGTGCTGTGTGAAGTGTGGTGAATCAGTTGAAAACTGCGCTGTTGGTATCAATAATGGTGAAAATGAGTATCTAATCAGATACTTATTTTTAATATCGATTAGTATCTGAGAGTCAATTTTTTTGACAACTCCAGTGTCAGCTATATCTTGCGTTTCTGATCTTTCGCTGTTCATTTTTAGCGGTGCAGCAGTGAAAAAGGTCCCCCCTTCAAGAAAACATGGGAAATCAGTTGCCAATCCTCATTAATGTGGTGTGAGGTGATCGTAACGTAAGATTCAGTGGCTCGCGAAGTCCAGCAATCGCACGTAAGTGCCACTCGTGCTGCAGAAAGAAGAGTTTTTTTTTTCTTGCGTTACCTCCTCGTACATCCTGGGCATAGCTACCTCCGTAATGTTTGTGTGTTGGGATTGCATAGCGTGGCTCCAGGGTGTTCCCAAAACGTCTGGGTGTATTTTGCATGATACTCCCCCTCGGAAATATCGATTTTTGGAGATAGAAATCGATATAGAAAGGAAATATCGGGATATATTGATGGATCGATTTTTTTGCACAGCCCTACAGGATGGGCTAACCTGCTGGCCACTGTGTCCCCATCACTGCACTGGGTCACTGGGATTCACAATGACCACAGGATGGGCCAACCTGCTGGCCACAGTATCCCTATCGCTGCACTGGGGCACTGGTATTCACATTGACCACTGGATGGGCTAACCTGCTGGCCACTGTGTCCCCATCACTGCACTGGGTCACTGGGATTCACAATGACCACAGGATGGGCCAACCTGCTGGCCACAGTATCCCTATCGCTGCACTGGGGCACTGGTATTCACATTGACCACTGGATGGGCTAACTTGCTGGCCACAGTGTCCCCATCACTGCATACAGTTTTAGTTTTTGTGTTGACAAGTCATGCTGGATTGCTCCATGGTCAAGTTAGGGCCTGGCCGTCCACTCAAGGAGGTTGTGTACAGATAGGTCATACAATATAGCAGGTAAACAGCAGGGAAACTCATGTTATGGGTGCCCTGGGTACATCACCCTGTAGAAAAGGAGAAAATTGCAAGGCCTCCAGTTCAGGAAGTTCTTCAATGTCCACAGCAGCAGCACACAGTCACACAAGTTCACAGTTTCTTGCCTCTTGGTAAATGCAATGCTGCTGCTTTTAATGTTACCTTTGATCCTGGTCAACAACACAAAACCAAATGGACCAATAAAACATCTGTTACCAAAGAAAGGGAAATGTCTTGGTCCTATTATCCAGACTGAGCAGAACAATGTCGGATTAGACCAACAGGAAGCAGCGGTTTAGCCCAAATCTATTCTGAGATGGATTGTTTCCTCAGTCACCCTCCTCCACTCCATGTCCTGTATCTGCTAAAAGGTATGCATGTGTGTGTGTGTCTCTGTCTGTGTGTCTTTGTGTCTCCGTGTGTGTGTGTGTCTGTGTGGATAGGGCAATTATGAGTAAGAGGAAGGAAGTGAGGAGAAAGAGAGAAGTACAGTTCATGCAGATGAAGAGGCAAAGGACGCCATAAGGTGCCGTATTTAAATCCACGTAATAATGCCTTTTAAGCGATCTCATGTTTCCCTCTCACACACACACAGCTGCGCACACATACACACACCAGCCCCCCTCCCCAGGCTAAGCCAATCCTGGTCGAGGTCACAGGGTTACAGAGATGACCACGCCCCCCCCCCCCCCCCACCAGGGAGGGGACTGGGAGGAGGACAGACCACACAGCTGTTAATTGGCCAGGGCTGGGGGGCACATCACGGTTAATGGGAGGAGGGGGCTTGGAATAAGCACTCCATCAGGAACACAAATCACAGCAAAGAAGTAAACTTGGTACAGGCAAGAGAACAGGGGGCAGCATAGTGAGCTGCTGGTGGTATACTGACTGGCACCCCCCAGCAGGGCTAGTGTACCCTCCGCGTTAACGCTCTACCAGCCCAGGAAGGCACCTGCCCGCTGCTGGATAGTATACCCTCCGCTTTAACCCTCCAGGCCCAGGAAGGCACCTGCCCGCTGCTGGATAGTATACCCTCCGCTTTAACCCTCCAGGCCCAGGAAGGCACCTGCCCGCTGCTGGATAGTATACCCTCCGCTTTAACCCTCCAGGCCCAGGAAGGCACCTGCCCGCTGCTGGATAGTATACCCTCCGCTTTAACCCTCCAGGCCCAGGAAGGCACCTGCCCGCTGCTGGATAGTATACCCTCCGCGTTAACGCTCTACCGGCCCAGGAAGGCACCTGCCCGCTGCTGGATAGTATACCCTCCGCTTTAACCCTCCAGGCCCAGGAAGGCACCTGCCCGCTGCTGGATAGTATACCCTCCGCTTTAACCCTCCAGGCCCAGGAAGGCACCTGCCCGCTGCTGGATAGTATACCCTCCGCTTTAACCCTCCAGGCCCAGGAAGGCACCTGCCCGCTGCTGGATAGTATACCCTCCGCTTTAACCCTCCAGGCCCAGGAAGGCACCTGCCCGCTGCTGGATAGTATACCCTCCGCTTTAACCCTCCAGGCCCAGGAAGGCAGCTGCCCGCTGCTGGATAGTATACCCTCCGCTTTAACCCTCCAGGCCCAGGAAGGCAGCTGCCTGCTGCTGGATAGTATACCCTCCGCTTTAACCCTCCAGGCCCAGGAAGGCACCTGCCCGCTGCTGGATAGTATACCCTCCGCTTTAACCCTCCAGGCCCAGGAAGGCACCTGCCCGCTGCTGGATAGTATACCCTCCGCTTTAACCCTCCAGGCCCAGGAAGGCACCTGCCCGCTGCTGGATAGTGTACCCTCCGCTTTAACCCTCCAGGCCCAGGAAGGCAGCTGCCCACTGCTTTTAACCAACTTCCCATTTTTCATTCTTGCTCTAGCAAACATCACGACAGACACAGGCACCGGCTCCTGCGAAAACAAGTCCGTGAGACACTTAAGGGTTACTCACACTTAGCCCGCACGACATTTGCAAGATTTAGGTTCTGCTCTTTTTTAGACCTTGGCCCCACCCCTCCCCACCTGCCCCACTGGGTTTAAATTAGAAAATGGAGGTCACCGGAATCTTATGCAACAGTCTGCAAGCTCTCCGTGTGGCATGGTCACGTGATCAGAACTCTGTGGAGGGTACGCAAAGAGAGCAAGCTAAAATAGAGCCGGTCAGGGAGAGCCAAGCAGCAGAACTGGAAAAAAGAAAAACAAATCCCAGGCACGGAATTCTCCGCTGTGGGGGGTCCAGTCAGAATGTGCATGAGTTAGATATGGGGGGGGGCTCAAAGAAAAGACAGTGTGAAGCTATTTGAGCCTCTCTCTGTAATCCTGGAAGCCTCTGGAAGCTACTGAGGAAAGCAGGAATGCGTGACCTGTGTGTGTGTGTGTGTGAGCGGGTTTACCTATCCTTATGGGGACATAATGTCCCCATAACGTGATATCTGTTTTTTTTCCCTTATGGGGACCGGTTTCCTGGTCCCCATAAGGGAAAACTATATTTTATAAAAATGCTATGAAAAAACTAAAAATGCAAAAACTCTTGTATTTTGTTTGGTTACTTATGGTTATGGTTAGGGCAGGGTGGGGGTTAAGGTTGTCATAGTTAGCGTTAGTATTTTTCCCATTGAAATGAATGAGCAGTCTCCATAAGGATATGTTTACTCTACATGTGCGCACTTGTGTGTGTGTGTGTGTGTGTGTGTGTGTGTGCCCCACTTTTATGGGGGGGGGCACTCTTCTCTTCATGACACAATCTGAACAGGAGATAAAACAAATGAAAGAGGAAGCAAGTAAAAGAGAACCGAATGAGAAACATGGCTGTGTAACACCTGAAAACAGTTCCTAAAACCAACAAGTTAGGACCTTACTATTCTAGATCAGGGGGTACAGATGTCCGTTTGATGCCTGCACACAATGGTCGGAGAATGCTTTCATTGAGGGCAGTTCCTTCCTATTTTTATTTGTGGTACACTCCACAAATAATGAGCCAAAAAGCACACAAATATTTTGCTCTTTTTGTCAGCTCTGTTCCAACACAACATCAAGGGCAATCAGACTTATCAGAGTATTTGCACTTGGAGGAAAGCGGTAAGAAAGCAGCAGCAAAGAGAGAATTTGGGAAGGTTTCCTAGAAAACAACGGAAGGCTGTACGTGCCGCACAGCAGAGAGGGGGATTAGCACTGGAGCCAGGAGGCCTGGGAACGCAGGGCAGGAATTCGTACCACTGCCATCCTCATGGGGGCGCTGTATTGTGTTTTTCATTGCTGTGCTGCCCTTCCTGCTCTGTGAACACGCGGAGCCTCACAGGGTTTGGACAGTAGCAGAGCAGCACAGAGCTTTCGCGGCACCGCTTGGTGAACATAACCCCCCCAAATGGCCTCAGGCCCCATGCACTCTCCCGGCATTCTCTGTGGGGAGAGCTGCTGTCTGTCGCCCTGGCATCATTTGGTATGAGGAACTAAGCAGCACCATTAGTGAGAGGTGAGCTCTGCTTACCCCAGGCACCATTAGTGAGAGGTGAGCTCTGCTTACCCCAGGCACCATTAGTGAGAGGTGAGCTCTGCTTACCCCAGGCACCATTAGTGAGAGGTGAGCTCTGCTTACCCCAGGCACCATTAGTGAGAGGTGAGCTCTGCTAACCCCAGGCACCATTAGTGAGAGGTGAGCTCTGCTAACCCCAGGCACCATTAGTGAGAGGTGAGCTCTGCTTACCCCAGGCACCATTAGTGAGAGGTGAGCTCTGCTTACCCCAGGCACCATTAGTGAGAGGTGAGCTCTGCTTACCCCAGGCACCATTAGTGAGAGGTGAGCTCTGCTTACCCCAGGCACCATTAGTGAGAGGTGAGCCCCGGGCTTACCCCAGGCACCATTAGTGAGAGGTGAGCTCTGCTTACCCCAGGCACCATTAGTGAGAGGTGAGCTCTGCTTACCCCAGGCACCATTAGTGAGAGGTGAGCTCTGCTAACCCCAGGCACCATTAGTGAGAGGTGAGCTCTGCTTACCCCAGGCACCCCTAAGCTTCTCAGTACTCACCCCCCTGCTACTGGCCTACAAACACCACAACCTGGACGAGCGGTAAGATACAAGGCAGGCAGATGTAGATGACATGCTGAGGACTCTGTGGTGCTGGGATGCCCCATCTCTGTTTAGGGAGAGAACCTGCGGGGGGGGGGGGGGGGGCTCTGCTGATGTGATATGAAGAGGCATAGAGTCTGAGCTGCGGGTTAGAGATGAGAGTCAGGGCCCAAGCTGGGAGCAGCAGAGCTCTGCTGATATGATTGAAGAGGCACAGAGTCTGAGCTCCGGGTTAACGAGAGAGTGACGGCCCAAGCTGGGAGCAGCAGAGCTCTGCTGATGTGATATGAAGAGGTATAGAGTCTGAGCTGTGGGTTAACAAGAGAGTGACGGCCCAAGCTGGGAGCAGCAGAGCTCTGCTGATATGATTGAAGAGGCACAGAGTCTGAGCTCCGGGTTAACGAGAGAGTGACGGCCCAAGCTGGGAGCAGCAGAGCTCTGCTGATGTGATATGAAGAGGCACAGAGTCTGAGCTGTGGGTTAACGAGAGAGTGACGGCCCAAGCTGGGAGCAGCAGAGCTCTGCTGATGTGATATGAAGAGGTATAGAGTCTGAGCTGTGGGTTAAAAAGAGAGTCACGGCTCAAGCTGGGAGCAGCAGAGCTCTGCTAATGCGCTGGAAATGACCATTTCACAAGTCATTATACCATTTACTATCAAACTTGACAAAGCTAAGAAATCATTTGTGGAAAATGTCAGGCATATCATTGTATCGTCTGTTCTGTCAAACAACAGCAACATGATCCAAAATTTTTAATTTTTTCTTCAAGTTTTTCTTCGTATGAACACCTTTTGATTCACAGATTAAATTACTCAAAGCTCAGCACCTGTTAACCAAAAGATCAGACTGCAGCCTCCCTGACTGTCTATCCTCATAACTGGAATAAAAAATATTATTTAAATATGTATGTTTTCTTATTTTCAATAAACTCATAAACAAACCAAATTAAATATTCATTATCAGTGGCTCGGCTGATAAATCAAAGGCAAGGATAGTATTTCCTACATCTGACACCTTAGCAGTACAATGTGTCACCATTATTAATGTCAGTAATTGTAAATAATTTACACATGAACAAACTGTATGTGCTCATCTGCATTTAAGGGTGTAAACAATGGACATAGACTTGATGACATTCATGATATTAATTTAGGCAAAAATGCTGATGTTGAGGTCAATCTAACGCTTATTTCATATGTCTGTGATAATATCGATTGCACCTGTGTTTAAATATCCCTTGAAAATATATAGGCCTACATTACGTCAATCGTGAATGGGCAACATATAAGAATGAAACCTAGTGATGAATGAAATTATATGAACTTTCATTTTGTTTTGGGAACACCTTCTCGCAGACCTGTCGGGGTAACCGTCTTTTCCACGGTAAGGCATACAGACCGACCGAACATCCATCCATCCATCACCCTAATCTGCGATGCTGTTCAAACACTGACGTTTACTCCATGCGCTGTTTAAAGTGTCGCATCTATCGTTTGAAGAATATATTTGACTTGTTTCCTTACCAGCTTTCCCTCTCTGCTTTCTCTCCTCCATTGTCCATGTTGATCGGTGGGTGTAGCGCAGCTCCCGGGGCGCGGCTCCACCAGAGCCGGGGACAACGAGTAGAAAGGCGGGCTGGGGCTCGGGGGCAGTCCGGAATCCGGACTGTCGAGCAAGCCCTCCCGGTTCTTTCCTTTCAGACTGTCATCCATAGCTTGCAAGTGTAAGTGCCCCACCATTTCTGGGACAGCTCAAAACAAGGAAAGCCGAGGCGAAACTCCCCGCACCGTGATTACCTTTCAGGCGTCGATAAGAAAAGTCGGTAATGGAAGTGCGTCAAACAAAATCCTGATAGCAAAAATGCAAAGCAATTTTCAATGGCTCATCCAGAAAACAATCTGCAAAGGAAAATCAAGGATACACCGTAATGTATTTCCGTTTAACTACTGCAAACTCCACAGTACACAGCCAGTAGTTTTTAAGAGCATTTTCCATCTAGGAGCTCAGTAATCTGCATCGCCCAGAACTAAAAGCAGATAGTTTCAACCCGTGTTCCGCAAGCAACAAATGTAACGAAATCTCGTTTACACAACAATGTAATGAAATCTTGTTTATAAAAATGTGTCCGTTTGACTGATTATAATAATCGTTTAAAAATAAATAGATACATGTTTGACAGCAGGTCTCTAGCAAATAGGAAGTCTCTAAAATGACCCACTGCTTGCCGACTCCAAATCTCAGCTTGTCCGAAGTTGGTAAATAGCGATATCACTTTCCTCGAAGTATTTTCAGAGCACAGTGGTCGCAGCGGACTCGGTCTGCCCCCAAATTCCCTAGCCTGTATCGCACAGAGTATCCCATTCACGTGAAAACCCAAACAAAATAAAGAAAAATAATAGCCTTATGAAATCTAGAAGAATGGAAAAGTACCAGAAAACAGCTGTCGCCTATGTCTCCCTGCGCGGTACTCCACACTGGCACTTTATTGCTGTGAAGCAGCCAAATAGCGACGCGGCTCCACGGCGAAATGCACGGCCGGATCGCGAAGGCTCCGCTTAATGGAAGCGATAGCGAGTCCAGCCCCGCTAATTCCACATACGGCCAATAGGGTCCGCGCTTGCACACATCCGCCACAGCGTGGCTGAGCAAGACTGACGGGCCGCGTGTTTCACAATGGCTGTTTTATACTCCTAATAACTAGGCATATGGTGATAGGCGCGGTTTACGGTAGCATGCTACAGTGGACTTTTAAAATACATATTTCATACAAAAGAATTGTAAAAAACCAGTATAATTAGGGGACTAGGTTTCATGTTAACATTGTGGGGGACGGACGGGTATACCGGGGTCAGAGGTGTGACGTCACGTCGGCCTTATAAGGCGATTCTGTAGTCGCGGTGTATACAGTTCGTCTTTTATTACTGTTATAGTTACAGTATATACCGTGAAATGTATCTTTTCGTTTTAATGTTATTCATCTTCACTAATATGGTAGCTTTTACGTTAATTCCCGTATTATGAACAATGAATTTGCGGGAATTGTTAAAATTCTGCACAATTTGCGAGATTTCTCCACGAATGTCAGGCCATCTATTGTGGAAAAATAACCTTACCTTAGGGTCGACTATGATGCCCATGTCACTCTCCTGTCACAAACATCCTAACGTTCTGGAAAGAAATACAACACACATAAAATATATAGTAACTAGAAGATCTAGAAACCCTTAGAAGTTAATAATGGGGATTTACTGAATCTCTTCTTAATAATAATAAATGGGACCATCTGGCAGCACTGTTTATGAACTAAATGATTCTGAGTTTCTGGTAATTGAGTAACTTTATGGTAATAAATGACAGGTCTGGCCCCATTTTTTGACCGGCTTTTTGCTCATTCTTATGCCTTGACAGTGTTTCCATTTGTGCCATGGTGTTAACTAACCAAGCTAGTTGCAGTTTGCACAATCAAATAATATAATCTTTATGAAACTTAATCGACATGAGATGATTAAATTCCACTGTTTCAATTAACCTTTTATTAGTTAACTGTTGGTTATGATAAAAGGTCACATTAGGTTAAGTTCACATACAGTACAAAGCTTACAAAGAACCACTAATATCATTAAGAAAGGCAGCTAGACTGCTGAGGGACATGGAAAAAATTGTATTTGACAGTGAGGAACACTTGCTCAAAACCTCCCCGGGTCAATGGTTGAAATCCCACCCCCATTCTGTAAGGTGTGGAGTTTGCTTGTTCTTCCTGTGTTGTGTGTAGTTCCTCTTTACTTCTGCAGTCAAAAGACATGCACATAAATAACAACGATGATGTTTTATTTGTCATACATGAACATATACGCGTGAGGGTAGACTGGAATGCTTCTTTTCTCACATCCCACTGGCAATTAACGATGGATCTAGGATGTCCGACACAGGAACCTAAGACTGTTCCTCCCCTCCGAACCCCTCCCAGTCTTCCAGCTACTGCCAATGGCGTGGTAAGAGTGGAGGAACCTCAATATGTCTAGGTTCAACCTCTCACTTTCTCCATTCATCAGGGAAGATTCTCCAGAACTTGGCTATGAACCTAGGACTCTGGTCCCTGACAAAGTCCTCTGACATGCCATACCCCCAAAATATTAGTTCCTTGGCAGATAGCAGCTTAGGAGGTAGAATGAGATGACACTTAGAAAAATGATCCATTACCACAAGGACCACAGTGCAACGTTAGGGCTTAGCAAGGAAGTTGAACAAGATATGGGAACCAGGACACTGAGGCACAGGAAAAGTTGGTGGGGCAGGGAGCAGCTCTGTGGGTAGGGACTCAGAAGGTTGCTGGTTCAAATCCCTGGGTAGGCAGAGTGATCCCACAACTTGAGCAAGGCCCTTAACCCAAACTGCCACAGGGATTGGCTGACCCTACTGTCTCCAGTTACTCCTGCCAGTTTCATGAGATGGCCTCCTGGGATACTTTTGCAGCTGTCGTGAGGGAGGTCCCACATATATGTTGGGCACTCATTGGCTGTTTTTCCTTCACTCTCTGGTCAAACACCTTCAAAAGCATTTCTACTATATTGAGGTCAGGTGGCCAGATTATGTAATGTGACACTGTCACTCTCCTTTGTGGGCAGCTTGGCAAGTCCAAGCCTTTGACTGGTGTAACATGTATTAATTCTCCTGTCTTGTGGTATATATATGACCATGGCAGCTTAATATGACCTGCCAGTACAAATACTATCTTTCTGCTCATACCACAGAAGCCACGCCGGTCTGTATGCTTATCCGTGACAGTGCCATGGAGGGCTGCAGCTTTCTTTACAAACATTTCATTCACTCTTTTCCACCAACGGTCTGCTTTTTGCCATGATTTTCGCTGTTTTCTGCTGGAGGTGTCTTTGTGTATTGTGGATCTGCTACATTGTTAGGGTTTGGATATTATTCCAGGAGTCCCCCCCCCCCCCCCCCCGTCCCCCCCCCCCCCCCCTGTGTAAATGCAATGATAACATCAGTAGGTGATTCGGCTGCACATATTGGGCAGGGGTGCTGCTAGTGATTTTGGGCCCCATGAAAGTAAATCATATTGGTCTCACAACCCGGATCAATCTAATTATGCTTCAGATTTTTGAGGAATTTTTTGGGATCATCCACCCCTGTCTACGGGGTAGTTTTTGAGAGCTACACCAATCTCCAGTTGCAGGTCATTATCGTCAATATCACCTATTATATTATGTGTCACTTTTGTTAAATCTTCAACTTTTTTGATGCTCTTGAACACTGCACCTATTCTGCACCCCACTTAATTTTACCCACTTCATTTTTTGAATCTTTCTTTATTACCAAACTTCGCCTCTGAAAACAGTGTGCCCCTAGTGGTCAGGTGCCTCTGGCAAGGGCCACAGCCATCATCTATCATGCTCATCATGTTTATAGCCTTCAGTATTAGCCTGTGCTTGTGCTCATCGTGTTTATAGACTGCAGTATTAGCCTGTGCTTGTGCTCAGCATGTTCATAGACTGCAGTATTAGCCTGTGCTTGTGCTCAGCATGTTCATAGACTGCAGTATTAGCCTGTGCTTGTGCTCAGCATGTTTATAGACTGCAGTATTAGCCTGTGCTTGTGCTCAGCATGTTCATAGACTGCAGTATTAGCCTGTGGATATGCTCGCCATGCTTTTAGACTGCAGTATTAGCCTGTGCTTATGCTCATCATGCTTATAGACTGCAATATTAGCCTGTGGATATGCTCACCATGCTTATAGACTGCAATATTAGCCTGTGCTTATGCTCATCATGCTTATAGACTGCAATATTAGCCTGTGGATATGCTCACCATGCTTATAGACTGCAGTATTAGCCTGTGTTTATGCTCATCATGTTTATAGACTGCAGTATTTTTTCTTTCCTCTTTCTGTGGGATATCAGAGCAGGCTGAGTGGTCACAGTTCATTTCATGTGCACTTGTGGCTGATTAGCGGGCAGGTTGGAACAAAAATAGGGATTGTTAAGCATAATCCATGGCTATTGTATGCTTTTATACATGCTGTATATCATTCAGGCTTTTTATAATGGGTCACCTTGGAAGCCCCTGTCTCTGAACTGACTTCTTGGGCCCAGAATGCATGCAACTGAATGAATGAATGAATGAATGCTATGAAACAGCACCTCTAACTGTATTTGAAACTTATTCATGTTATTAGTAGTCTATCCTGTCTTGTTGAGACATCTCCCAAGCACCATGCATAGAAGCCTGGCTTGCAAGCATGTCTAAAATATCTGACTGCAAGTCTATCTGTCATATCAATGTTGCCTAAGCAAAAACTATGTATGAAACACTCAAAGACCTAATCCCAATGTCCACAATGACAGACTCACGGACTACTAAGTCCTTGACAGCTTGCGGCTGTCCTACTGTAAAAAACATGAAGTGCATGTGGGCTCTCTTGCAGACATTTAGAGCCCAGTATGCACACTATTGTAGACTTCATTTGAGGGAATTACCTACAGTTCACAGGATTTGTGACTTGAAACATGGTGTTACCAGGTGAAGCCCAGAAGCATAAACACGGGGTTAACGAGGGGGCGTGACACACGGAAGGAGCGGGCGATCGGGGCAGGACATTGTTTTTTTAACTTTATACATTGTTTGGATACATTTATTTCCTTACTTTACAAATTACTGTTTTGATAAATGTGCTTAGATGTGTTTAGTACAGTATATGCTCTTCTTGTTTTATCCAGTTCATTTTGTGTTTAAATGCTAAAAAAAATAACATATTTAGGTGTAATTTTTTGGGGCCGAGAACCAATTAATTGGTTTTCCATTATTTCTTATGGGGAAAATTAGATCACAACTCGAACTTTTTAGTATTCGATCCGGAGTCCGGAACAGATTAAATTCGAGTTCTGAGGTACCACTGTAGTTCATGTGAAAGAAAATAACTGCCTAACACATGTATATACAGAAACATACCACATTGAAACAGGTTTGCTGTGTAACTCAAAATGTTAACTGCCAGGATAGTCTATGCGTATCAGATAATTAATACCCTTAACTGTAAAATAAGAAACAAAAATATATCAGTATCTGATTCCCTAACTCTGATATTGACTCTCATCATATGGAGGGATATTGATATTGGTTTTAATCTAGTCTGCATACTACAGCAGCATAATGGAATTCCTGAAATTCAATCATGGATTTTGGTTTTGGTGCCACCTCAAAATTTTCAGTGGCCCTATCTTGCCACCCCTATGGGAAATGTCTGGGAGTGCCACTGGCTCTCACTGTAGGCCTTCCTGGGAGAGCTGCTCCTTGGCTAATAGTTAATCTGTACAGTTGAACACAAGGCAAAGGCTGTATGGTCATTTTTTACCAGTTTGTCAGTGTCCCCTGGGAAGAGGGGTGTTTGGCATAGAATATCCTCAGGGCAGGCCTGCAAAACATGCACCAGGGTGGTGATTCACCCCCCTGCCTCCCACCTGCTCATGTCTGGCCCCACTCCTGAGCCTCTGATCTCGCTCCTATAAGCAAAGCTATCCCACAGCACAGAGTGCTCTGCCAGGCCAGCTGTGTAGGCCAGGGTGGGCACAGGTGTGTGTGTGTTTGTGTTCTTGCAGGCTGTCTGGGAGTGATCCCAATGTCAGCAAACCACAAAAGGGCCAAAGCGTGCTTTCCCAGCCAGGACACAGGGTGTTTTTTGCACAGGGGGAGACACCCACATGCATCCACGCTCCCGTTGTACCTCTTAAACCCTATGACCTCCTGTGCTGTCTGTGTCCTGCACAAATGCTAAGCACCGCAGACTGTGTGGCAAACCAGTCTTCATCTGGACCCAAACTGCCTGGCCCACCGCAGTCCACATTTCTATCTATCTGGTTTGATGACACTTTTTAAAACACCTCAGAAGGCAACGCCTTTACCGAGCCGACCTTTCCGCAGTGGAAAACTGAAGCTAGCTTGGAACTGCCTTGTAACTAGTGTCTCTTCAGGGTATGGCTCAGCTATGGGTTGGCTCCTGTATGCCAGTGGAAAAGTGTTATTATACATCTACATTCAAGCACCTTTGTGGTTGGCTACAGAAGGATACCTGGAGAACATTTAATTATAAGACTGTCTGATGCCCAGGCATCTCCACCAACAAGGCTTAGTATTGTGTTTCTGGAGGTGTTGGCCCAGGTGAAGCAGATTCGCATTCAGCGATCATGATCTGGAGAGCGGTGTAAGCACTGTCCACCCTGTCCACTCACCCTTTCACTTGGTTCTCCCCAGTAATGAATGAATGAATGAATGCTACATTTATAGAGTGCTTTTCAAGACACCCAAAGCACTTCACAGAACCAATGGGAAGCCGCTTCACCCACCACCAGTGTGTGTCACAAACCTGGATGATGCGATGGTAGCCATTTTGCACCAGAATGTTCACCAGACAGAGGTAAGGTGACATGCTGGTGATAAACGAGAACAATGATACAGCTCACAGAAGAGAGGTGTTTGGTCCATGCTCATTTCCCACCAGATTTCCAACATTTCATGTGCCTAGAGCCAGATTAGTAGACAATGATGGGTCCACAAAGCCCCTGCCTTTGACTGCCACAAACTCTACATTACTTTTGCTGAACATGAACTGCTGGATTGGTGCCTACAGTGATAACTTGCTGATATATCATAGCACAGACTGTATAAATAAGATGATAAGAGCGAGATTTGATAGGGCCACAGTGGGCAATTTTAGCCAGGACATCAGGGTACCACACCTACTCTTTCAAATGATGCCCGGGGATCATTTATGACCTCAGAGGGCCCTATTTTCCTCAGGTGCAAAGCACCAAAGCAAAGTGGTTTTGCTAGTTTCATACCAGTGTATTGCTAATTTTCACTGCATGTGCACAAGTAAAATAGCAACTCGTGCTTTGCACTCGTAGGAGTAGTGTTTTTTAATTGAGGCATGGCTGACCGCATCGTCATCACATTGCTGTTTTAAGGCAGTGAAATGACATTGTGCGTCTTAAGTCAGTGGTGCACTAGCTGTTAAAAGGATATTTTTTGTGGTGCGTTTTAGAAATGTGCGGGTGCACAACGCTCGTCACGGATACAGGTTAAGCCCTCGAGGTGCACTAATGGTTTTTTATTTAACACGAAAAGAAATCATCAGTGTGAAAGCGCCTATGTATATATCCTTGTGGTCTCAGATGGTGTCTATGGTAGAGTGTGACACACAAGAGCTAAAGTTGCAAGTGTCAGACAGAGACGCCCTCTGTGCCTTGGAAGGTACCCAACGTCACGCTGGGTGGGGGCCTGAGCACAAAGCTAAACGGGAGGGAAAACAGAGGAAGGGTTAAGGTTTAGGGTGAGGGCTTTGTGTGTGTGTGTGTGTGTGTGCGTGTGCGTGGGTGGGTGTGTTAAAGAGAGAGAGAACTTCCTGAGCTTGATTTTGGAGCCTAGCTGCCAGCAAGCACTCTGCCAAGTTCCAACACGAAGAGGAAGGTGGATTCCTTGCATTTTTCACCCTCACCTTTAACAGCAGGGAGGTGGCTTCACCTGCAGAGCGAGGCTCAGCTTGGAGGGAGCTCCCCCCCCCCCCTTGTTTCTTGAACAATGCCTCGAATTAGGTGCCAGCAAAGGATTTCATCCAACAAGCAGCTAATTGGTTAAGAAGCTGGACAGTCTGTCAGTCCAAAGTCTTCAAAGGGAATCTTATGGTGTTGTACAAGACTTCAGCCCAGCCACTCCAGTGAGAGCAATCTGCAGTAATATGCGGTTAAAATGTGCCAACATGAGCAGCTTCTGTCAAGAGAAGCATCTGAGTATGTAGCAGGAAAAGGAGTAGCCCTGCTCCCCTGTACCTCCCACCCAGCTCAGGATGCTGTGTGCAGGAAAACACCCCTGCCAGTAGAATGGGGCTATTGCACAACATTACTGTGGCTAAACAGTGGGGAGGGGGGCATTTTTACTTACATTGCCACAGGCATGCTTACAGCCACACACAGGACGTATATGGAGCAGCCCAAGGAAACACTCATGCACACACAGACACAAACGTGTCAGGTGGCACCCAACTCTTGCACGCAAACAAATAAACACAGACACACATGCACAGACACTGATTCACATATGCATGTCAAAACAGTCAGCTGAGTAGACACACCCTTGCAGTTCACACTGTCAAGAGTCTTATGCTACTTGCTGTATAAAATGAATGTCAGCATCGGAAAAATCCGCTGATCTCTAAAGGGAACGCTGAGCTGACACTGGGGGAGGGGTCTAGGGGAGGGTGTTACTCTCTGAAGGACACCCCGTGCTGACATTGAGGGAGAGTCCTACTCTGTAAAGGGAACCCCGTGCTGGCACTGGGGGGAGCATGTTACTCTCTAAAGGACACCCCGTGCTGACATTGGGGGAGAGTCCTACTCTCTAAAGGGAACCCCGAGCTGACACTGGGGGGAGCATGTTACTCTCTAAAGGACACCCCGTGCTGACACTGGGGGGAGCATGTTACTCTCTAAAGGACACCCCGTGCTGACATTGGGGGAGAGTCCTACTCTGTAAAGGGAACCCCGTGCTGGCACTGGGGGGAGCATGTTACTCTCTAAAGGGAACCCCTAGTAAGCTCTGGAATGGGTGCTACTGTCACAATGGGATCCCTGAGCTGGTTACTTTCTGCCTGAGGTCCAGTGTGGTTCCTCACAGACTGAGTAAGATAGAAAATCTGCTGAATACTGGCACTCTAGGATCATGGTTGCCTAACCTTGCTCTAAAGGGAATCCTAAGCTGGTAGTGGGGAAGAATGCTACTCTCTGCCCAAAGAAGCACTCACACACACAGATGCACACGTGTGAGATGGCACCTGCAGATTACACACGCAGACAAACAGACATGCACACATATAAACACATACACAGACTCTGATTCACACATGCGTGTCGGATAAAAGGAATGTGCCAGGAAGCAGCCAAAAAGTTCTCAGCTTCTTCTCTCTCTAGGAGCTTTGCTGGGAATGTGTTTGTTTAGAGGAAACACCACACAGCCTGTGAGCAGAAAGACTGCAGCTGGACCTGAAAACACCGCAGCCGCTCCCCACTTCTCAGCTTTGTGCAGACCTGCTTTTATTCTGGCACTTTATTTTGTTAACACGCTCATTAGGGATACTAATCTTCTTAACCTATAAGAACCCAGACCCATTTCTCCATAAAGGAAGATTATGGAGGATATAAAACTAAATAGACCACATGGAACATGTTTCTGTTTTTTGCTTAGGAACACAGATTTGCCTTTTTATTTCTATTTCCACAACACGTATCAAAATTATAACATTGCTGGTTAGGATTAAACAAAAAATTCTTTTTCAGATTTGTCTTATAAGACAAAAATGTACAAACTGAATAAAAATAAACAAGCCACTGTAGCTGCAGAAAACTGAACAACAGTCTTGTGTAGTTAACTGAAGTATATGTACATAATGCAAAAACGTTTTTAAAAACTATTGAAGGGAAGCAATCCTGAAATAAATGTTATCAGCATTTTTAGCAGTTTAGCCTATGCCAAATGGTAACATTTGAAATAGTTTCCTTCCTCGATGAATCAATACGCACATTGCAGGGGCGGAGCTGTCAACCAATCACCACCTGGTGGTAGGTTGGCTCCGCCGGTGAGGGAGGATCAGGCCTAGCAGGCCCAAGCATATAGTGAGGGTCTGCTGGGAACGTCTGGTGGAATCCCCTGTCTGAAGGAGCTTGAACTCCTAGCTGACCGGAGCTGTGCCTGTCGTGCTGGCAATCCCCGAACCCGCTGGTGGACACCGGCGGTGAGGGATGCTGTCAGGCTGAAGAAGGAGTCCTATCGGGCCTTTTTGGCCTGTGGGACTCCAGAGGCAGCTGATAAGTACCAGCGGTCAAAGCGGAATGCGGCTTCGGTGGTTGCTGAGGCAGAAAGCATCAATACTGTTTATGGTGGGGATGGGGCGCTGCTGACCTCAGCTCCGGACGTTGTGGGTCGGTGGAAGGAATACTTCGAAGACCTCCTCAATCCCACCGACACGCCTTAGAAAGAGGAAGTAGAACCTGGGAACTTGGGGGTGGACTCCCCTATCTTTGGGGTGGAGGTCGCTGAGGTGGTTAAAAAGCTCCTCGGTGGCCGGGCTCCAGGGTGGATGAGATCCGACCAGGAGTTCCTCAGAAGAAGCCCTAACCCTAACTAGACCCTTTGCCTCAATGGGGGCTCTAGCCCCTACCTCAATGGGGGCTCTAGCCCATACCTCACTGAGAACTCTGACCACTACCTCACAGGGGACTCTAGCCCCTACCTCAATGGGGGCTCTAGCCCATACCTCACAGGGGACTCTAGCCCCTACCTCACTGAGAACTCTAACCACTACCTCACAGGGGACTCTAGCCCCTACCTCACCGGGGACTCTAGCCTGTACCCTGATACTCTCAAAAATGAGTAAAATAACTGCCTGGATAGAACTGTTGGAAAGGGAGGGATGTTACTTTGACGGGACAGGGCATGACCCCAGTGATCCAGGTCAACACCAGCATAGCATAGGCCCTGAACCCAAGTGGAAACAGGCACCCCCAATCCATAGTCCCATTATCCAGCTCAGTTTGCCCTCCATCTCACCAGGCCAGCCCAGGGTATGGCTGCTCCAAGTGCATAGAGTCCAGAACACCAACCATGCCATTTTGGTTTGTAAGTCAGCTTTTTAATTCACATTTGAATGTATGTGGTGGCAGTTAGGGCCTGACCACTGTAGTGGGCTTTTTTGTACCCCATCCATTTTCATGGCTATTTTTTACCCATCTGCAAAAAAAAAACTGGAATACCAAAAAACACAGGAAACGTTTAAGTAAATATGGCTGGCAGAGGACTGCTACTCATACTAACTGGGTTCACGAATTTACCCTGTGGGGAAATGTTCTCTTATCATGCTGATTAAATAGCAGAAGGAATCCTGGGTCAGCAACGAATCCATCTGCAGGCATGGAGAAAGCACTACCACACATTGAAGGTGACAAAGGACATGGAGAAACGCATCCTAACTGTCACGCCCTGCATTTCTACCTCCTCATTGACTTCTTAGTGTGGCTCTAATGAGTCACGCTTGGTGAGCATTTGTCTTACCTCTTGTTTCAGTCCTCAAGTGGATCACACCAGCTGCCCCTTGTCTGCTCCCTTATTAGTCCAGTATAAGAGTGTCTCCCAGTCCTGTGCTCCCCAGTCCAGCCATTGATGTTGCCCTAGTGTGTGCTCTAGTGCTTTCTCCTATTACTAATTGTGCCTTTTGTTTGACCCCATGCGGTCCGCTTTTGTTTGCCCTGTTCCTATTTCTTTCAATAAACCCCCTTGTTATTTGTCCTCACACCTGCTCCTGCCTCCTTTGTTATCGGAATGAGACACTGGTGACTTCTGAGGGATGTCCACCATGTGCGTGCTACTATTTGCTCGCATGCGTGAGAGTTTTATCTCAGAGTCTGGCAGGGCATGAGTCAGCGAGGCCGGGACAAAGCAGTGATTGGGCAGAGCGCCATAACGAGGACTTTTTCACCAACTCCATGAGTCATAGGACTCAGAAATCAGGAGGTGACACCCAAACACCACTGTTTGTGGTTCTCATGCAAATTATATTACATTCTTTATTGCTAGAGGATCAGCTTGAACAGGACTCCAGGCCTTGAAGATCAAAAAAATGAAAACTGATCCCCCAGCTTTTATATATGTCACTGTTGAAACAGAAATGCTATAAGTCTTTTTGTGCTAGTAGTGTAAGTTTTATGTAGCAGACATCCATCCATCCCTTTTCCATACCCACTTGTAGGGGTGGGGAAAAAATATAAATTTTATGGTTAATCATCTGTGGTGGACTGGTGGCCTGCCCAGGGTGTACTCTGCCTCTCACCCGATGATGCTGGGATTGGCTCCAGCTTCCCCGTGACCCAGATGGATTAAGCGGTATAGATAATGGATGGATGGATGGATGGATGAATGGTTAATCATGATTCTGGTTTTGAAGACTCGAAATTGATTTAAAAAATCCCGAGATGAATCTAGTTAAGTTATGCCTTTTCCTAATGACTTAGAAAGTATTTTTGTTGAATTTTACTTGTATTGCATAGGTGGCGCTGCTTTCATTGTATAGGATGACTGCAATAGTGTTGCGCAATTGCTTCATGTCGCCATCTTGGTGCATTGTCAGTAAATGGCAAGGGAGTACTCCGCACATGCGAATACAAACAAATCAAGTGAAGCAGGGCTTTATTGTCACACCAATCACTTTTAGTGCACTCCTTAAAGTGATGTGAAATAACGTTATATAAATCAAAATAATTGAAATGAAATAAAAGCAAACAATGTAAAGAGAAATGATACTATGGGTGTGACTTGCTGTTAATAATGAGAATATTGCAAATTATTATATTATTATTATGAATAGTTTTTCATTATCTTTTTTGTCATGTAAGGGTAACAAACAATTATGTTCCTTTGCAATGTTAATGCTACAGTTATGCGTCTGTTGTCATTGTTTTTACAATGGATCTGTCTTGATCACATGTTTTTGAATGTGTCTTAAACATAGATCGAATAGAGTCAAAATGGAATTCAATCGGGCACTTTAAGGTCAGGGCAGATTCCTGGCCCTAACAACACCCCATCCATCCATCCATCCATCATCTGCCGCTTGTCCGGGGTTCGGGTCGCGGGGGTAGCAGCTTCAGTAGAGGCACCCAGACCTCCCTCTCCCCAGCTAACCCCACCAGCTCCTCGGGGGGGACACCGAGGCGTTCCCAGGCCAGCCGAGAGATATAATCCCTCCAGCGAGTCCTGGGCCTGCCCCGGGGCCTCCTCCCTGTAGGACATGCACGGAAAACCTCTCCGGGTAGCCGCCCAGGAGGCATCCGCACCAGATGTCCAAACCACCTCAACTGGCTCCTTTCGACGTGAAGAAGCAGCGGTTCTACTCTGAGGCCCTCCCGGATATCCGAACTTCTCACCCTATCCCTAAGGGAGAGCCCAGACACCCTGCGGAGAAACCTCATTTCGGCCGCTTGTATTCGCGATCTCGTTCTTTCGGTCATTACCCATAGCTCATGACCATAGGTGAGGGTAGGGACAAAGATGGACCAATAGATCGAGAGCTTGGCTTTTTGGCTCAGTTCTTTCTTAGCCACGACGGACCGGTTAAGCGCCTGCAGAACTGCAGACGCCGCTCCGATCCGTCTATCCAGCTCCCGATCTCGCCTACCCTCACTCGTGAACAAGACCCCGAGATACTTAAACTCCTCCACTTGAGGCAGTACGTCTTCCCCAACCTGAAGAGGGCAAACCACCCGTTTCCGGCTGAGAACCATGGTCTCGGACTTGGAGGTGCTAATCCTCATCCCTGCCGCTTCGCACTCGGCTGCGAACCGCCCCAGTGCCTGCTGGAGATCCCCAGCAGATGAAGCCAGCAGGACGACATCGTCTGCAAAAAGCAGCGAGGCAATCCTGAGGTCACCAAACTGGACACCCTCGACGCCTTGGCTGCGCCTAGAAATCCTGTCCATAAATATGATAAACAGGACCGATGACAAAGGGCAGCCCTGGCGGAGCCCAACACGCACCTGGAACACGTCCGACTTATTGTCGGCAATGTGGACCAAGCTTCTGCTCCGTTCGTACAGGGACCGGATCGCCCACAACAGTGGACCCCGGACCCCATACTCTCGAAGCACCCCCCACAGAGCACCTCGGGGAACCCGGTCGTAAGCCTTTTCCAAATCCACAAAACACATGTAGACTGGATAGGCAAACTCCCAGGCCCCCTCCAGTACCCTTGCAAGGGTATAAAGCTGGTCCAGCGTTCCACGACCAGGACGAAAACCGCATTGTTCCTCCTGAATCCGAGATTCGACTATCGATCTCACCCTCCTCTCCAGTACCCCGGAATAGACTTTCCCAGGGAGGCTGAGAAGTGTGATCCCCCTGTAGTTGGAACACACCCTCCGGTCCCCTTTCTTAAATAAGGGGACCACCACCCCGGTCTGCCAATCCAGCGGCACCGTCCCTGACCTCCACGCACTGTTGAGAAGGCGTGTCAGCCACGACAGCCCCACAACATCTAGAGCCTTCAGGTACTCCGGGCGGATCTCGTCCACCCCCGGGGCCTGGCCACCACGGAGTTGTTTAACCACCCTGGCCACCTCAGCCTCAGTGATGGGCAAGCCCCCCCCAGCACCCTCGGGCTCTGTGCCCTCAGATGTCTCAAAGGCAGTATGCGTAGATGTATCTGAGGCAGGGTTGAGGAGGTCCTCAAAGTATTCCTTCCACCTCCGGATGATGTCCCCAGGTGAGGTCAAAAGCCCCCCCCCCCCACTATAAATAGTAGGAACCAGGAGCTGCTTCCCCCTCCTGATACTCCGTATGGTTTGCCAGAACCTTTTTGAGGCTGACCGAAAGTCACTTTCCATGGCCTCACCGAACTCCTCCCACGCCCGGGTTTTTGCTTCTGCGACCGCCCGTGCCGCGTTCCGCCTGGCCCGCCGGTACCCGTCAGCTGCCTCCGGAGACCCCCGGGCTAATAATTCCCGGTAAGCCTCCTTCTTCAGCTTCACGGCCCCCCTCACCTCTGGTGTCCACCATCGGGTACGGGGGTTACCGCCACGACAGGCACCGACCACCCTGCAGCCACAGCTCCGTACGGCCGCTTCCACAATGGAGGTCCGGAACAGTGTCCATTCAGACTCGATGTCCCCTACCTCCCCCGGCATGCAGTCGGAATTCTCCCGGAGGCACGAGTTAAAGCTCCAGCGAACAGGAGCCTCTGCCAGACGTTCCCAGCAGACCCTCACTATACGCTTGGGCCTACCAGGTCTGACCGGCTTCCTCCCCCGCCACCTGAGCCAACTCATCACCAGGTGGTGATCAGTTGACAGCTCTGCCCCTCTCTTTACCCGAGTGTCCAAGACGGAGGGCCGCAGATCAGTTGATACGATTATAAAATCGATCATCGACCTGTAGCCCCGGGCATGTTCGTACCATGTCCACTTATGGACACCCTTATGCTCGAACATGGTGTTCGTTATGGACAAACCATGCATTGCACAGAAGTCCAATAACAGAACACCACTCGGATTCAGATCAGGGAGGCCGTTCCTCCCAATCACCCCCTTCCAGGTCACACTGTCATTGCCCACGTGAGCATTGAAGTCCCCCAGCAAAACGATGGAATCCCCCCGCGGCACGCCAAATAGCATACCGCTAAGGGAATCCAAGAAGGCCGGGTACTCCGAACTGACATTCGGCGCATAAGCGCAGATGACAGTCAGAGACCTATCCCCGACCCGAAGGCGCAGGGAAACAGCCCTCTCGTTCACCGGGGTAAACTCCGGTGTTAATGCACCGAGCTGTGGGGCCACCAATAGCCCCACCCCAGCCCGGCGTCGCTCACCCGCCGCAACTCCAGAGTAAAAGAGCGTCCAGCCCCTCTCCAGGAGATTGGTTCCAGAACCCAAGCTATGCGTTGAGGTGAGCCCGACTATATCTAGTCGATACCTCTCAACCTCACGCACAAGCTCAGGCTCCTTCCCCACCAGAGAGGTGACATTCCATGTCCCGAAAGCCAGTTTTGTCAGCCGGGGATCGGACCGCCAGGGCCTCCCTTGGCCGCCACCCGATCCACAATGCACCGAACCCCTGACATTCCCCTTGTGGGTGGTGGGCCCACCTGGGGACAGTCCCGCGTGCCTCTTTCGGGCTGTGCCCGGCCGGGCCCCACGGGCCAAGGCCCGGCCACCAGGCGCTCGCCAACGGGCCCCTCCCCCAGGCCTGGCTCCAGGGTGGGGCCCCGGTGACCCTAGTCCGGGCGAGGGAAACGGGACTTTGTTTTTATACTTTTTCATGGGGTTCTTTTAACAACACCCCATGTTCCTCAAATAAAAAGATTATAATTAATTTTTTTCCACATATCTTTATGTTGAAGTCCTTCTGAAACATGACATGTGAGTTTCTGACTTGCCCATTTTTATTTTCAACTATGCTTTTTAGTCTTATTTGCACTTTGAAAAAGTCAGGTTGGTTTTCTTTTTAAAGAACTATACCCCTATGTTCCTCAAATAAGATTTTGTCATATAAGCCTTTGGCCTTTTCATTAGTGGTGTTCACAATTTGTTTCTGGTAGGTCTGTATTTGTAAATTTGTGTTTCATTTAGAGCTTTTTAAACATCACTCCAAATATTGAAAGCTGGTATATTGTATATCTGATTGATATCGATTTGTTAACTTGTGAATTGGAATTAAATTAAATTGGGCCATCTCTGCCAATTCCCAGGCCTACCCACTTGTCCTACGCAGGGGTTGCAGGGGACCAGAGCTTATCCCCCATGGAACGGTCACAAGGCAGACAATAACCCAGGACATCGCAGGGTTATTTAGCAGATACCTCTCAGAGAGGCATCCCACTGCAATTTGTACTTGTACAACAAAAGTCTGAGTGTTTCACAGTGGTTTACCACAGAGGGAGTCTCTCAGAGAAGCCAAAGTCCCCCTGAAACCCAAGAAGAAGGCTAAGAGGCCAGTGGCCTTGAGTGACAACAGGCTGGCATGCATGTGTATATGCATGTGTGTATGTGCAGGTGCATATGCATGCATGTGGAATGTTGTGAATAATTAGTGTGAGCATTAGTGTGCCCATGTGCAAAGCACTAGTGTGTGTGTGATTGTATATTTACATATTTAGCAGACACTGTTATCCAAAGCAATGTACAAGTGAGAGAGTAGGATCAGCCAGCCTTACTCAGGGACCCAATGGTGACGTCACTGTACCAACTCTAGGATTGAAACCAGCGACATTCTGATCACAAATACAGTACCCCAACCCACTGAGACACACACTGCCCCTCTTAGAAGCATCTTTCACATGTCAGAGTGACCCCCGATGTATGGGAGATGGGTTTCCCTGTTTAAACCTGAGCTGTGAGCTTATGTGAGTCTCCCCAGCAATGAAGATGTCTGCCCCATGAAGCGGGACATTAAGAGGAAATCTCGCTTCTCTGTTGAAAGGCGGCACCTGAATTGGGGTGTTGTGAAGCTGACTCTTTCTCACAACACTTTGCACTCATGAATGCGCTGGCACGTGTCGCTGCAGCAGTTTGGGTTCAGAGCCCAGCTCAGGGAGTCGAGACAGGCATGCTGCCAGTTCACAATGTCCTCAAGCTTTGCAGGTGTGAAACCACTTCAGCAATGTGTCTGAGCCAGCTGTCTTGTTAAGAAAAAAATTTGTGGCTGTTTGAAAAACATTTTGATTCCAGGAATCGAGGATAACCTCCAGCAGAACCAAAATTCCGAGATGGATTTATATCAAGATTATTTTCTTTTAATTTGTAGTGTCTGCCGCTTTCAGTTCTAAGCACAAACGCTGCCGTTTGCTTTGGCTGATACTCATATTTAACCTGCTGCTGACCGTTTCTCTGCTGTTGCTGAAGCAGTGGCTGTGAAGCATTAACATCTTGAGTCAAACAGGAGGATCCAAAGAAGCCTATGTATATACAAGTGCAAGCAGGTAGCACACGCTGACACAACATAGACATATGAGGGAGCCTCCTGGAATGATGACCCTCCCTGGTGTCTCTTGTGAGCAGTGAAAACAGGGTGGACAGATGGTAATGTGAAAAGGAGCATCATTCCTCATTGCCAAGAGCTGTCTTTTTTAACTGTTTTTAACTATTTTTGAGACATCGAATGGAGCGCCACTGGCTACAAGGTAGTGATGGTGGTGGTGGTGGTGGTGGTGGGGGGGGGGGGTATTTATCAATGCTCTCAAGTGGAGTTTACTTTAAAGGATGACACCATCTGTGCCAGAGAATAGACAGCAGCTATTTGACCTGAGGAGCGTGTTAGCAGGGCTGCCCTCTCCCTGATTTGAGTCTGTAAACGCACACAGTACACAGGCAAGCCTATAAACAAGCGTAGTTCTAGAGCCCCAAGTCATCCCTCACTGTCTTCTGGGGTCTGGAGATCACAGGCACCCAGCATGGATGTTCTGGTTAGGCATCAAAAAAAAATAAATTCTCACAGCTGAGTCGAATGTCATGAATCCTGGAATTTAAAAAGAATCCACTTCATTATACACACTCTGTTGGTCCAAATGGGCTGGAGACTGGCCGACTGCCTACATAAGCACCCTGTCAGGGGAGACTGAGCTGTAGCTGGAATTAATTGGGGCAAGAAACAGTAGTGAAGCCTTCAGCTTTGACAGGCTGCCAGATGTGGCCTCTGTTTGGCAGGTCCCAGATTAGCCCCCAGTGGCTGTGCCCCCTCGCATTTCCCCATTCCCTTCTTACTGTGCTGTGGATTTTGGCTGGACAGTGAGGGGTAGATAGATTGTGAGTGAACAGCCTAGACTATGACCTGGGGAGAGCTTACAGGGAATCCGGTTGCAGGTAATGTTTCTGTCAGAGAGGAGCAGATGTTAAGGCAAGTGACCCTCTAAGACCAAACCTGCTAGAGAACTCTTTGATAATGAGCCCCACAACGGGCAGTATGATGATGATTCAGTAGCTAGTTTAGAGGCTACCCATAAATTCCTAGGGCAGTTTCAGTAGAACATTTAGAAACTACCTGTCATCCCTGGTCCAATTTTAGTAGAATTTTACAGGCTAAATGTGTATCTCCAGCATAGATTCAATAGAAGGTTTAGAAGGAACCCAAAGAGTTTCAGTACAGGGCTTGGAGATGACCCAGAGATCTTCAGTACAGTTTGAATAGAAGGTTCCTAAACTGCCAGAAGGATCCTCAGCTTCATCAAAGTGGAATCAAATGAAATCACTCTATTGTAACATCACTTGATTCTTGGTTGTGTGTTGGTGAGTGAAGCTCTTGTGTGAAAGTCAGTGCAATTGGAAGTACAAACAGTGATACACAATACACAGGTGGAATATTCTAATGGACCGCCACTTTCAGCTTTGTCTGCAACACCAGGCGTAAGCCAGAAACAAGTTCTGGCAGGCTGGCAGGGTGTGTGTTTATGAGGGAGGGGTGGGGGTGTTCATAACTTCCTATGGCTGTGGTGCACACCCTATGCTGGTAGGGACAGGCTCAGCTATGCCCAGGCATGACTGTGATTTACTTGCGGCACCTGTAGTGTGCTGCTGTGACAGTATTCACTCAGACCAGGACATGGCTCCATCTAGGAAGGCCCAGAAAATGAACATATGTGTGGATAGCTCTTAGGTACTTGTTTATGTGTGTGTGTCTCCGTGCCTGCAAATCCCTGGAGAGTTTCTGTGACCCAGTGTTGTAGTACTCCAGTCTGGTTTTCCAGTCTCGAGTTTTTCACTTTCTCAGCCTTGTCTTGGAAATAAAAGCATTTCTATTTGGTTGTCAGTCAGTCTCAGACTAGAGCATCTATGGTTCAGACTTGTAATTTTAAAGTGAGATGCAAGACCGATTTTTTTAAAAATAATTTCTCCTACTCCTATGAAAATAATGATACACATTAATAAAATGTAATAAAATTCATCTATTTGTCACGTGGGGCAGCATAGTGGTGCAGTAGTTAGCACTGTTACCTCACACTTCTGGGACCTAGCTTCAAGTCTCCGCCAGGGTTCCATCTGTGTGGAGTTTGCATGTTCTCCCCGTGTCGTTGTGGGGATTCCTCCAGGTACTCCGGTTTCCGCCCACAGTCCAAAAACATGCTGAGGCTACTTGGAGTTGCCAAATTGCCCATAGGTGCGTGTGTGTGCAAGCGAATGGTGTGTGTGTGTGTGTGCCCTGCGATGGGTGGGCACCCCATCATGGGTTGTTCTCTGCCTTGCACCCGTAGCCTCTGGTATACGCTCCAGACCACCAGTGACCCTGAACAGGATGCGCAGTTTCAGAAAATGACTGGCAGGCTGCCTTTTTGTCACATCCAGCCTGCTCCACCTGTCTGATCCCCTTGTTTCCCCATGGGCATGTCTCTAAACTAGCCACAGCATGACTCTTAACTAGCGGTGTCTCCCCTAAGCAACTCTGCTCAGCTAGCTCCACTGCAAGCCACCGAGTCACCTGTGCAGACCACAAAACCCTCAGCCAACGTCCAGCATAGTAGACGGAAAGTGAAAAAGTTAATGAGCTTCAATGCGGAGGTATCTGCCCCTGCGCCTGGCCTGGGAGAGGTTGCTGTGATGCCCAGCCCAGGAGAGGCTGCCACTGCTCCCAACCCGACGATCCCAGTTTAGTCCGGCCAGTCTTCAGGTACCCCTACTGTGCGTTGCTTGTTGCCTGAGGTCCCTGCTATGTCTTGCTTGCCAGCAGAGGGTCCCACCATGCTGCTCTTGCTGCCAGAAGGTCCCACCATGCTCTGCCCACCGACAGATGCTCCAGCCGTGCTCTCTCTGCTGACAGAGGCCTGCCTTGCAGTCACCTCCTGTGAGTACCCCGGCTCCTACCACGCAGTTACCAGCCATTATATCAAATCCTGCTCTGCCTGTGGCCGTTACCCAAACAGCTTCTGCCAGCTGGCCTCTGGGCACACAGCTCAGCCCAGTTTGCCACCAGAGAACCCAACCCACTGCTTGAGGCCCCTGCTGCACCCCGCTCGTCGGTTTAACCGGAGGTCCCCTACTGACCAAAGGAGATCCCGGTTTGGCTAAGCTCACTCCCCTGAGTCTCATCAGGTCCAGTCTTGGCCTCAACTGTCCAGATGGCTCCTGTTTAGTCTACCCAGCCTATGGCCATCGCCCAAGCGGCTCCTGCCTGCCTGAGGCCTGATTCTCTTGTGGACACCATCTCACCGACGGACCCTCTATGCTTGCTGGTGGCCGCCTTCTATCTGGTTGTTCCTACCTGCTCGCCCATGGCTGTCACCACCCAGATGGCTCTAACCTGCTTGCCTGTGGCCGTCTCGCCGGCTCCTGCCTGCTCGGCTGTGGCTGCCTCGCCGGCCTCCCCCTGCTTTCTTGTGGCTGCCTTGCCGGCCTCTGCCTGCTCTCCACTGGCTACCTCATCTGTGGCCAACGCTTCATCAGCTTCGGACCCACATGCAACTAGCGCCTCATTGGTACCTGCTTCACCCCTGACTATCCACTCGGCCTGTATTTTGGATCCTGAATTTGGGTTGGTGTCTCCTGCTCATGGACCCTGTCCCTGTTTCCAGGACCCTCCAGGAGGAGGTCATTGGGTGAGGGGTACAACATGGTCCTGTGAAGTGAAGCCTGCATCGCCATCTGGTCCCTCACCAATGTACGCCTCACCTCAGCCAGACTTCACAACTGTGCCCACCGTGAGGCTGCTGGTGGTTGTCCAAACCCCCACCTTGCCGTTGCTGTCTGGTGGCCGCCGCCAACCTAGCACCTGATGCGCCGGCCACCGCCAGCCCCATGCCTTATTTCCTGGGCGTGTCCAGTCCAGAGGAGGATGGTCCCCTGGAGGACCTGGAGTGGGATACTCTGGGCATTGCCCCACTTCATGGAGCCCTGTCCAAAGCCAAAGCCACATCAATCCTGGGCATCAAAGGGGTCACCAGCCTCAACTGACATTCAAGAGAAGAGCTGGCTGATTCTCAGTCTCTCGTAGAGAGAGACAGGGACACACCATCCATGGCCACCTTGCCGCTTCCAGCTCCTGCTTTTTCAGCCCTCCTGCCCTACAGGCCCCTCTGGACCCTTCTGCCCTGCATGCCCCTTGGGACTCTCTGGTCCAAATTCCTGTCCCTGTCCCAGCTTGTACCTGACAGGTCCCTCGGCAACTATGGGGTTCACCCTGGAAGTTCCAGTGATGCCCTTAGCACTGCATTCTCTGTAGCACACTCTTGTTACAGTGCTGGTTCTTGCCCTACGGGTCCCTCAGCATTCCCCTATCCAAGCCCAGCTGTCCCCTCAATGCCACTTGGCTCTGCTGACTCAACAACACTTGGGAGGTCCCCTGCCATGAGATCAACACCTAGCGTCCTGGGGTCCTCCAGACTCCCCTATCTAACCTCTTTCACTCGTGTGCCTTGGTTCTTGCCCTTGTGTCCTCTTTTGCCATTGTTTCCCCATGGTCTGTGCCCTATCTGGTTCTCTCATGTCTCTGACCCTGTCCTTGTTGTCCCTATACTTTTTTGTCATGCTTAGTGGTGTTTCCTGTGCATATGATCATTGTTGTTGCACCTTCGTTCCATGGTCCCCATTAAGTTTCTGCATCCTGCGCCATGTTTTCACCTATTTGGTATACCTTGTGATGTCCACCATCACCACTTTAGTATAGTGTATCACAGGGGCGTTGCTAGAGATTTTGGGCCCCATGAAAGCATATCATATTAGGCCCCCCAGTCCAAACCAATCCAGTTATTTTCCTAATTTTGTAGGGCCCCTGTCACTCAGGGGCCCTTGGAATCGTCCTAGCTTTCCTCCCCCTTACGGCGCCCCTGGTGTATCATAGTTCAGTCTACCTGGCTTTGTTCCTGGTCTTGTTTTGTCTCCCCAGGTCTTGGGTCCCAAGCATCTGCCCGCTGTTCGACTCTGTCTTGTTCATGTGGTCCTGCCCCATGTGTCCATCCTTTCTTTTAGTGCCCTGGGTCCCCTCTCCTGCCTGTCCTGCGCACCTGGAGAGCACACCTTTGTGGGGGGAGGGGTTACTCTCATGTCTAGCCTGCTCCGTCTGTCTCATTCCCTCATTTTCCTTTGGATGTGGCTCTAAACTAGCCATGCCTGGAACTCGTTAGTCTTACCTCATGTCTTCTTGTTAACCACTCACACCTGCCTTGTGTTTGCTCTTTTGTTAGTCAGGTATATTAGCGTCTTCCAGTCCTGTGTTCACTGTTCAGCCACTGTTGCCTCTCAGTACCTGTAACCTGTCCTGTGCTCAGTAAGACTCTTCTACGAGGGTTTTCACCACATACAGCCTGCATTTCGGTGATGCCTTGATTGTGATATGACAGTCTTATTCACCTTCTTTGTATTAACTGTATATCATTTATTTTATTATTAGTCTTGAGAAGACTCAAACAATGTAACACATCTTGCTTTTTATGCCATTTACTTGAGTGGATTGGATTGTCTTATCATTACATTATCAGCTTCACATGTATCAGGTTTTGCTAGTAGAAAAAAAATAGCAGACATACCAGACAAACCACAAATATTTTTCTTTCTTTGTTTTTCATCCTGATGGGTTTAAAACAATCAGTTATGCACATCTTTCCATGCACATGCACTTGCACACACACACACACACAATCATATACACCTACACACCCTCACACCCATGCCAACCTGCCCGCTGGCCTCCTGGCCCCCTTTGTGGGGTTCAGTGGGATTTAAGTCTCTCCTAGAGACTCCCTCTGTGGCTGTAAAACACCCAGGCTTTGGTTGCACCAACACAAACAGCAGCGGTATGCCGTGTTTACCAGCATGGCCAGAAATATGTCGGTGCGACACGGAGCCTCTCCTGAATGTCATGGTGGGGATGGGGGCTATGGTTAGCAGGGGCATTCACACCGCCCTGCTCATTAGCCCCATTATCACCTTAGACACATTCAGGTTTACCCCACCCACCATCAATGATACAGCTAGCATTCCCCCCTCAGGAATTCATGCGCTGACCTCCAGGCCACCACCTGCTACCCCATTCCATGCATCTGAGGAGGAGCAGTTTGAACTGGGGCAGTGCAAAGATCAACAGCGTGAAGGAGACCAGATTGAAGGGGAGCAGCACAAAGCCAAAGGGGAGCACTATGAAGGTGGAGCAGCGTAAGGAAAGAAGACAAGTTTGAAGTTCGAAGAAGAGCAGCAAGAGCCTGAAGGGAAGCAGTCTGAATGGTTTCAGCTTGAACAAGATCAGCTTGAAGGGCAGTCTGAAGGAGAACAGCTGGAAGAGGAACAGCTTAAGAAAGAGCAGCATGAAAGGAAGCAGCCTGAAGGGGAGCAGTGCTAAGAGGAGCAGCTCAAAGGGGTGCAGCTTGAATGAGACCAGCACGACGGGGAGTAGCTTGAAGGGGAGCAGCCTGAAGGGGAGCCATGCAAAGGGGTGCAGCTCAAAGGAGAGTAGCCTGAATGGGAGCACCTTGAGAGAGCAGCGTGAAAGGGAGCAGCATAAAGAAGATCAGCTCGAAGTAGAGCAGCCTGAAGGAGCCATCTCACATTGCGCCGACATTGTGTTCCTTGGCTGATTGATTGGTTTGTTTTCTCTCTCGTTCGATTTGGCTGTTCTTACTGCTAACTCCTTACAGATGGGCGGGACTTTTTGAAAGCCATTGTATTTAGACTGGAATAAAGTACAAACAGACGTGGTGGGGGGTGTGCATGCATGTGTGGGTGTTTTAGGAGGGGGGGAAGGAGGTGGACTGGCCCCACGCTCTAACATTGCTGCTTTCATCTCATTTCCTATGCTTCAAACTTGATCTTTTCTCGACTAGTCAGGAGTTACCATGATTCCATTGCCATGGTTATGGCAGACCCTTCTCAGACCACTACCCCCAATCCTGCTATAGTAAGGAGTGACCAGAGTCCTGAAGCACAAAGCATGGGTGATGGGGGGCTGAGGACAACTAGCATCTCTAACCTGAGTCTGTGATTCCCTGAGGGGTGGATTTTAACAACCCAGTAAGATACGTCCACTCTCATTTATTCTTCCACAGTATAACTTTGAGTTGTTATGACCTGATTTTCCTGCCACTCAATATTCAAAAGATGACGGGAATGACATGTTTAATTACACCTTGTCCTCCTCGGCCTTCCAGAGATATAAATATAAAAATTGACTGGTGCTGAATACTCTGCCTGGTGTGACCAGCCATCCAAACATTATGAGACATCGCAGACTATCATCTGGCTGTCTGATGCCTACAACTCCACAGGCCTCCAGCTATGATGAGAATGACTGCCCACCCAGCAGATGAAGACCTTTGCCTGCCATCCGAATGGACAAGGCAACACCACAAACGGTGGCCTGGTTTCATGGTCACCTTTGCAGGAATGTAGATCTTGCCTCTATTGAGTGAAAGATGCAGGAGTTTGCAACAAGGCCATATATCCTATGTGGCAAAGAAATGCCCTGATGCCAGAAGGCCTTCCTACTGGAGGTGCTTAGAGACACTACGAGTACCTAAAGTGGAGGGAGAGCGTGGTCTCTGCTCGAGTACCTAAAGTGGAGGGAGAGCGTGGTCTCTGCTCGAGTACCTAAAGTGGAGGGAGAGCGTGGTCTCTGCTCGAGTACCTAAAGTGGAGGGAGAGCGTGGTCTCTGCTCGAGTACCTAAAGTGGAGGGAGAGCGTGGTCTCTGCTCGAGTACCTAAAGTGGAGGGAGAGCGTGGTCTCTGCTCGAGTACCTAAAGTGGAGGGAGAGCGTGGTCTCTGCTCGAGTACCTAAAGTGGAGGGAGAGCGTGGTCTCTGCTCGAGTACCTAAAGTGGAGGGAGAGCGTGGTCTCTGCTCGAGTACCTAAAGTGGAGGGAGAGCGTGGTCTCTGCTCGAGTACCTAAAGTGGAGGGAGAGCGTGGTCTCTGCTCGAGTACCTAAAGTGGAGGGAGAGCGTGGTCTCTGCTCGAGTACCTAAAGTGGAGGGAGAGCGTGGTCTCTGCTTCTTCTATCCTGCTGTTGCTTGCTCTCCCTAAACTTTTTTTTTTTAACAAACACATTTAACATCTGTTTTGCATTACACTGGGTCTTTGTCGTAAAAAGCCAAGTTACAATTCTGCCAATAACATACAGATATGAGATTCTCTTCGGCAGGGCAGCCCCTCTGTTTAGGATTCAGATTAGCACATGGTATACTCATGTTTCAGTCATAACAAAGATTTTAAAGTGGCTCATTTTATATGTAAGGCGTTTTTTTCTGATCAGGCAGTCATTCTGTAGTGAGGACCCCCTCCCCCCAGGACACACTACAGTCCATTTAAAGCACTTTAGACTGATAAAGGAGCTGAGCTGTTATCACCAAGTATTTAACTCAAAGCTCATGCAGAGAGTTTCATGCAGCTTCATGTTGTTTGGTTTGACAATTTTTCTGAGTAAATACCTTTATCATTCTCCCAGAGCAGCACCACAGCTCAGCTCTCCACACCAGCTACTTTTGTTTGTAGACTGTGAAAGAGGCGGGTGTGTGTGTGCGCGTGTGCGCGTGCATGTTCCCCACAATGTGATAAAAACCTGTTATTTTGACCATATGGCGGTCATTTTTCAGGTCCCCACAAAGATCTGAGTGCAATCAAAAAAACAAAAAATGCCAAACGTCTCGTATTTTGTTTGGTTACTTATGGTTAAGGTTAGGGCTGGGTAGGAATTAAGGTCATCATGTTATGATGAGAGTTTTCCTCCATAGAAATAAATGTCCCCACAAAGATATAATTACAAACCTTTGTGTGTGTGTGAATGTGTCTGCACTGACACAGCAGTTTGAGCTTTGCTTTAAATAGCTCTGGCCATATGGCAGCTCTGTAATTACGTGGCACTTGTTAAGTGAAGCACTGGTTCCCAAAGTCAAAAATATTCTCATAAAAGCATCAAGAGCCGTGTGTTGGCCAAAACAATTGGAGGAAGGCCTCTCTCTGTCTTTCTGAAGTGGGCTTTGGGGGAAAGAGGGGGTGTAAATAACAAATATATTTGGGAGAACCTCTTTCTCTGCTTTGAAACCCTTAATATTACGCAGAACCTTGGTATCTACTTGGGAACCTTTAATAACATACACAAACAGTATCTGCTCTGGAACCTCAGTGCCTCTTTTTGAACCCTTAATTAATAATATACAGAATTTTTATATCTGTGTGGGATCCTTAATGATACACAGAACTTTAGTATCTGTTTGGAACCCTTAATAACATACAGAACCTCGAGTACCTCAGCTGGAACCCTTAATAACATACAGAACCTCAGTACCACAGCTGGAACCCTTAATGAAATACAGAACCTCAATATTTACTTTTGAACCTTACAGGACCTTATCCTTTTTAGAACCCATTTATTTTGTGCATAATGCAGCAGATAGATTACTGGTTACGGATCTGGACAAAGAGCGTTGCCAGCTTCCAGTCGCAGGGGAGCTTGCCCTCAAGCAAGGTAATAAAATTTGCTTCATAAAAATACCATGCAAAAATTGGGTTTATAAAAAGTATGTTTTTGCATCAGGTTATGTTACATTGCAGCATGTCTCAGCCTGTTAAGCAGTGACATTTACTGTGTGTGTGTCTGTGTGTGTCTTTGTCCTGGTCGGGCTGTACAGTGAGATTTCATTGCCGGAGCTTTTTGTTGTTTAGGAGTGATATTTCTGTCACCCTTGGTTTGACGTCATATCCCGTTTTTATCAAAAAGCGGCGCGAGTTTTTTTAATACAATCCCTTTTCTACATTGCGGTTAGAAGATAGCTTACCTTATGTTTGTATTCCCCTTTGTCCATTTTTGATAACTCCGGTGAGTAGTAATTAACGGCATAGCAATATAGCATGTCTATGCAAAGTTAATTTTGAACATGACTGTCGTTTTACTTTTGAGTTGAGATACTGTATTTAGATTAGTATATTTAACGAAAATAAAGCCAGTCGGAGTAAACTTTAATTGTTTCAGTTGCTTAAACTTGTTTTTTCACATCCACAGAATGTTGCGCGGGTTTTAGGTAAAATGGAAGTTGTTGGATATTTTGGATATTGGTTATAATGCTTAATGCGTTATGTTGAATAATGTAAATATGTATATAATCCCTTGAATGTTTGTAATTTGAGTTGAATGAAAATGATTTTGACTGATTTGATTGCTGTGTTGTAGATTGTTTTTTTTTTTTTGTTCTGGAACATCGTACCCCCATTGAATGGCGAGCCAGTCCCGATAGATCCCAAGCATAACTGGATTTGAAATACGGACTACTTCCTGATAAGATTTTTCCTTTTTTTTCCTTATCTATCCAATAATCACCCGAGCGGTGTATTTCGCTATTTTTTTGTTTTTACTTTAAAGTTAAATTTTTACTTGTTACTTTTTTTTCCCGAGCTGTAATTCATATGGTCATTTTGCGAATCCTTTTGTTTACTACTTGAATGATTATTATTTAAAGAATGGTCGTTTGATTTTATACATAGCATTTAATATTAATTTATATCTTTTTGGTGAATTCTATAATAAATTGTTCATTGCACTCCACATTTGAAAAAAGCAAATCTTTCTTATTCTGCCTGGCCGAATCTTGGATTTCAGATGTGTACAACTATACCTCACATTGGGGTATAAAGTGCTACACATGCTAAGAGGGGGCTGTGAAGCCCAAGCTCTGGGCCTGCTGGGGCGTCACTATGCTGACATCCCTGCCAGCCACATAGGCCCATTCCCTGCACAGCCTTCTGCTCACATCCTGCTAGATGCCTTTCACCTCCTTGCAGCCTTTGCCCCACCCTGGGGAAAGTCATTCAGGTCCCCCCTGCCCACCACTCACCCGCACACAAGGGGCCCCAGTGATGCTCACAAAAAAGTGCAGGCAAGGCTCCACCCCCCAGCCAGACCGCAGCACTTGCGCATATCCCAGGGTGCTACTCGTCAGCCTGGCTGCTGCAGGAATTCTGCTGGGCCAGGAAAACAGTGCCAGCATTGTGGTGGTGAGACATGGCATTTTGGCGAAGCTACTCTCTGAACCCACAGGCCTTCATGGGTCACCCTGTGCTCCTGATGGAAAGGTCCACATTCTTCGTGCAGTGATTGCCCTTTAAGGGCTTGTTTACACATTACCCAGGGGCAGCAGATTAGGGGACAGAAAGGCCCAGTTGCACTTTGCTGGCCACTCCGCTGCCATGTGCCCCCCTCCTTCACAAACCCATCTCATTACTGATGGGGTAACTTGATCCCACTAGCCCCTGTCCCGATGGCACATATTTTGGGGGAGTCAGGGAGGCCGTGCCTTAGGCTGTCTTACCTGATCTCCCCCTTGTATATTGCCTCACTGCCTCTCCTGATTTGGTTCTTCTGGCCTGATTATTGGGCTTTTCATGTATGACCTTTGCCTGTCTCTGGATTACCCTCTATTGCTATGTTTGCCTTCTGCAGATACACACTTTTAGCCTTACCCTGTATGACGTGTGTCGTCTGGGTCTGAGTTCTTCCCACACTGATCCCTAACATCAGGGCCCCCGTGTTGGGGCTGTGCTTTGTGAAACGGTGCTTCTGCTGCTGCACTGCAGATGCCCTAAAGTGAGGGTTCTGCTCCTGCACTGCAGATGCCCTAAAGTGAGGGTTCTGCTGCTGCACTGCAGATGCCATAAGTGAGGGTTCTGCTCCTGCACTGCAGATGCCCTAAAGTGAGGGTTCTGCTGCTGCACTGCAGATGCCCTGAAGTGAGGGTTCTGCTGAGGCACTGCAGATGCCCTGAAGTGAGGGTTCTGCTGCTGCACTGCAGATGCCCTGAAGTGAGGGTTCTGCTGCTGCACTGCAGATGCCCTGAAGTGAGGGTTCTGCTGCTGCACTGCAGATGCCCTGAAGTGAGGGTTCTGCTGAGGCACCTCTTCCCGATGAAAATTTAAATAGCAGCTGTTCAGATGCTAAGACCCATTTTATTACAATGTTTCTGTCCTGTCCACTCTGTGAAATTTACCAATGGGATAGGACTGGGCCACACAGAAGACATTGTCATTATATTAAATTTAAAAAAGAAGAAAATGTGGAACTGTGTTAAACTGTTAATAAGGAGCAATGCTTGATAGCACACGTCAGCCTATCACATCACAGGAACTAATGCAATTCCGGCCAATTCTATGGTAGTCTTTTCAGAACAGACAACCTACACACAGCAAGGTTGGCTGGGTTAGCGGAGCACAGATGCTATTCTTTTGGTAATATTATGGAAGAGATAAGCGCTCCTTCAGAGGAACTTTCAGTTGTCAGTGCAGAAGGTGACAGCCACAGCAACCTTTATTTTGGTAAAAAGGTAAGAAGACGTCGGTGTTGTGGCAGTATTTTTGCAGTTTAAAGTCTGACACCCAACAGTTTATTTTAGTATGAATTATTTAAAAAAATTTGATTTCTGCATGCAGTCTATTCCTGGCAAAGCTAGGGGAATCATAAGGAAAAATGGTGACTCAAAGTAAAAAAATTACACTGAATTATAAGGAAAAAATTGTGCATATAAAATATATATTGTGTATATATAAATAAAGGGACTGGACTGTATTCCACTTTGGACTTGCCCATGGTGAGAGGCGCCGGGCAGGTGTGGGTTTGTTTATAGCCCTCCGGTTAGGCACCATTACATTGGAATTCATCCCGGTGACTGAGGTTTGCCATTCATTCGACTTGTTGGGTCGGGTCAGCGGACGGGCTCTGACTGTTGCCGGTGCAGTCGCACCAAACACCAGTCCAGAGTATCTGATCTTATTGGAGACCCTGGAGGGGGTGCTGGAAGGTGCCTCCACTGGGGACTCTTTGTTCTGCTGGGGGAATTTAACACTTAGGAGGAGCTGAGCTGTCAACTGATCAACCGGCTGGTAGTTAGTTAGATCCGATGGTGGGAGAAGATGCCAGATAGACCTGGAAGATCCAAAAGTTTAGTAAATGTGTGCTGTGAGCATCTGGCAAAGGTGTAGTAAACAGAAACCTTTTCAGTGGTAAGGCTCCGGGGGTGGATGAGATTCACTCTGAGTTCTTGAAAGCTCTTGATGTTGTTGGGCCTCTTCAGCATTGTGTGGAGGTTAGGGACAGCTCCAACTTCAGATCCCACTCCTCAGCCTCCCTGGGAAGGTGTATGCCTGGGTACTGGAGAGGAAGATCCGTCGTTTATCAAACCTCGAATCCAGAAGAACAATGCGGATTCCATCCTTGTGGCGGAACACTGGATCCATCTTTATACTCTTATATGGATAGTGGAGGGTTCATGGGAGATTTCAGTGTCACATCAGCCACATGCATCAGTCTATCGCAGTGCTGCAACAAGACAGAACGTTCACATCCAGCAAGTGTCTTATTCTGGAGGCGGAACTGGGACTTAATTGCTGGAGGGTTAGGGTCTTTAAATAATGTGCAGTATGCAGGTAGCACAGAGAGAACAGCAGCTTTTGCTTGGTACTGCATTATGAAGGTATCTATAGTGCATTATAGATGAGAGCTTCATAAAACTTTCAAAATGCATAATGAACATGCTATAATGTGTTATGCTCTTTTATAAACATTTATACACGTATATAACACTATTTTAATGCATTCTAATGTGTTATGAATGTGTTAATATATTCTTGTAGACACGGCACTCGTAAAAAGCGTTACCTTATATTTCTCTACCCAGCCCCACCCTTTTTTTTTTTTGCTGATCTGAAAAGCGATCTGATCCGTGACTTGAAAATATGATACGATCCCAGCCATGAGTTTTGTGATCTGTTGCACTCCTAATGTGCAGTGTGCAGAACACACCTCACCAGTAGGGCTGGTGATGGGTCAGGCTTTCAGAGGGGCCTTTCAGGTGCTGGGAGTGCGTTACCTGTGCCAAAGACATGCATTACAGCCAAAACAAAAACTTACAAATTCACTTATACAGTCACGTGTTATGTCACTATCAGTGTAACCCTACATTCAGGAAACTAACTAAAATGCTAAAATGAGTCTTTTATTTACATCGGATTTCACTAGCAAATATGTTTCTCACACGATGAATGTTGTAGAAAGAAGATTTGAATGCCACCATATTCCAGAAAAATGACACATAATAAGTAAGTTACAGGTAAGTACTGAGAAGACACCATCAATGTACAGAGTAATAAGTGTCCAACAGCAATAACAAAATGGAAAGCCTACCTTTGGTAATACAATGGTGTTATTGCAGCCCGGTGACTTGAAAATGCAAAGGTCTAGCACCCAGCCAGCAGTGATCTGCCAGCACGTTTGCTTCAAGCAATTTATAACTTCTCAATGCATTGAACGTTTATGAACTTATTCCTAAAACAAGGTCGCTGACAATGTCTCCATAAGCACCCTGAGGGAACTCGTTAGGATCTTTTGTCCATTTGTTTACAAGCCATTTGTAGGGGTCCATCCATCCATCCATTGTCTGCCACTTAACCGGGGTCAGGTCACAGGGGCAGCTGGCTAAGCAGAGATGCCCAGACCACCATCTACTCAGGACAGGGGCTTGCGCCGGTACAGAGCTCTGGTATGTGTGGGTGTGTTTGTGTGACGAATACCTTGCAGTTATTCATAGCTCCTAGCCAACAGCCTCACCTTCAAGTGGTGCCACAAGCCACACGCCTGGGGTTGGAGGATAGATGTCGAGTGAGAAAGAGAGGGAGACAGTGAAAGTGCGAGAGAGACAGAGAACTGCTGACTTTCACTTGGCTCAGTTGGGTCACACCTAGTATTGTGTTTGAAGATGAAACATGGGGCACGGTGCTGCCATTCTCAGTGTGGAGGCTTGATTTTTTGGTTCATGACCAAAAATTTCGTGAAAAAAATGCATTGATTCACGTACAAAATTTGGTCGATGAACAGATTCCTCGACCAGATCCCTTTTTTTATACTAGCGTAGCACCGGTGAGGTGCATGTCCCAGCATGCCCTGTGTGCAATTGTAAATCGAAGGACCACAACAGACAACTAACGAGCACCAAACCCAAATACACTGACGGAAAACACAAGGTTGTCAGACGCCGAACTGCAAGATGCACACACGCGAAATACACACGAGGGTCGGACCAGGTACACACAAGACACGGGCAAACACACACGGGACAATGGGAAAATGCAACCATTAACATTAAAAACAATAACAATACAAGGGTTAAGGACTGTTAATAAAAGAGCGTGATTTCCCCGGCAAGCAAGTCCCCATGTCTTTCTCTGCTCCTATGATGCCTCTCTCCAACCGTTGCCCCATTATATTGTGTTTTATTTTGTGTTTAAGTTTTTACTATAAAAATCTGAAAATTAATTAACAAAAAATATTATTTGGCCATTTAGAATTGCCAGGGACCTGTTTCAAAAAGCAAGACTTCTTACTTAGCTGGATAACTTGTTGGATTTAATTTACTCAAGTTTAAATGATCTTTATCTTTATTCACTTACATTTAGCCCAGACTACCTTAAACCCAACAAGTTATCCGGCTAAGCAAGAAATTCTGCTTTCTGAAACAGGCCCCAGTTCTAACCTAGTTAATTGTTAGCCTTCGTTAGCAATATCAGTTGATGACAACACATTATGCAGTATTTTGCACATAAAAACATCACAGCAACACGTTCCCAGATGGCAGTTGGACAGTACTGTGAATGACTGATTTAATGAGCCACAAATAAGACGTAAGTGCTAATAAACAGTACAAAACTACAGCTTTCACTTCTGTTGATAAAGGATGCAGCCATCTTGGATTCTGAACTCAGGGTTGTGTTGATTCCAAGTAGGAATTCCGACTTCAGGTGGTGTTACAGTAGAAATTTCCAACTCAAACTCAGAAATTTCAACTCAGAACTTGTTTCACTACTTGAAGCATTGCAATCCTGTAGAACATTTAGAATGCAAGTGCTTGCAGTCACAAACACCAGCAGTTACGGTTTCCACATTAAATCTGAAGAAATAGTGGACAAATTGCGCCATATTGGTTAAAAATGGAACACAACATTATACATTTCATCACACCAACGTGAAACCCATTCCCTGGAACAAGCAGTGAGGCAGTCAGAGAAAATACCCAACAACAAACCGCCTGTAGATGTCTTACAGTGTGATGCCCCGTGACAAAAAAGTTTATTTTTGTATGATTTATTTATTAAGATTAAGAAGTTTGTCATGTGCATGGTAAAATAGTTAGTCACACCATGCAACAAAAATCTTACTCTGCATGTTCTGTGTGGGCACAATTGACGTAGATCAAACATAAGACAAAATATCAAAGACAGAGTGTAATGTAAACACATGAACATATAGTACAGGAGACAAATATACATAAGGTACAGTATGTCACCGTGACACAGATATGAGAAAATGAAATTCCTCACGTAGAGGTAGATAGGTTTGCAGATTTCAGTTTGCAGTTCATCCAGTTTTTTTTTGTTTCTGTGGCAGATTTAATGAGACAAAAATGTAACTATAGCCAAGTAACAAGTCTAAATGCCATGGGTACACACAGTGCATACACTTACTGCCGCAGGTGCCCATGTCACTCAGCCCTACTGGGCACACATACTAAATGAAATTTAGATGCATTTATTCACCTGACAGGATATCGTTTAGCCATTTTTCCAAAAATTGATTAGACTTGTTTTACCTTTTTTCACTCCAGAAAAATTACAATCCAGATATCTAGAACTTTTTTCTCACAGGAAACTAACTTGTTTCCAGGTCTTCTGGCATGATGGGCATTTGTGGTGGACTAATGGGTTAGTGGGTTGTGTGATGACCCAGCCTGTCCCACCATGTTTTTTGTCTTCCACAGGTGTGGGTGTTTCCTGGTGATTACTGGAATAATTGGCTCACAGTTAAATGGGCTGGTGGTGCTCATATCCGAAGGGGTACAGGGCTTTTGACCTGCACCTCTTCCCCCTCACTTCCAGAAAACCCAATTCGTTTTTGACCTAATAACTTGTCTGTATTCTGGCCTTTAACTGATCAATATGCTTCTTTACCCATAGACATTTATAATGGCGTCTGTTATCTTTAAGTAGTCAATAAATCAGGTGGTTAACGCCTTTCTGAGTGTGCTCTCCCCTGTCAGGAGCCAGGTGGGTGTAACATTTTGCAAAACCACAAAATCACAAAATGATTGTGGGGAGCCCAATGTCCAGGACCAATTTCTAATCCCAGTCCAGCCCTTCTTGTTTCCATGTGTTTCTGCCAACTTACAGTTCTCACATATGCTGAATCGTGCCCTGAAATCTCTTCACCTAAACAAACTTTATCCTAATCTATTCATGACAGTCTTAAAATGAAACACCAAATAAATACAGGAATCTAATCATAAACATTTAGATGTGTTCTATCTGTGGCTCATTTGTTTTTGCAGCCTTATTCGCAAACTATGAAAGCATAAAGCTGTTGATTGAAGGCAGCAGTCCGGGGCTGCTAAGGCACAGTGACTTCAGGGCCATTAGCTTCCTCTAAAATGGGGAAGGATGTAAATTCTGCTTGCAGTTTCTCTTTGTTCATAATTGCACTTTCATGCCACCTGAACTGTTGGCCAGCATCCCTGCATGAAGGTGTGATTTAATCATAAACACTATTAAGAGACCCAAAACTCAGGGTTTGTTTTGTAATGAACAGACTTTACGGATTCAATTGCAGAGAGGAGCGAGGTTCAGAAACCAGCTGGGTCAATACCAAGTAACCAGAGAAGCAATCAGAGCCAAAAGGAAAATCCAGGCATGGCGGTTCAGTCAAAGATGGGCATGGCTTCGGGCATGATAGTGCCCTCCATGGGCAGCTCCCGAAGGCTGAGGGGTTCAGCAAGGTGGGTGTCCATGGGCCAGGACAAGTGGGATGCTGATGATGGAAGTCAGCAATCAATAATGGGTCCAAGATGTCGCACGCTTCAGGGCCGTAACCCTCCCAGTCATCCAAATACTCCAGTTTCAGTGACGTAAGGTAAATAGAGTTCTGCGCATATTCAGCCCATGTAAGACAATGACTACAGTCTGCTTGATTCAAAACACAAGACTATCTTAGAATCCTGCCAATTTCTTAGTTTAGGCATTCCATCTGACTAAGGATGATACTCCAAAGACAAGCTCATCGTCACTCCCAGCCAGGTGCAGAAATCCTTCCGTACTACATATGTGAAATATTTTTGGGGATGCCAAAATACCTGAAAACCTGGTTAAACAAACATTCTGCAAGAGACACAGCAGTGGGCCAACAAGGAAGAGGTATAAGCTGACACTTCTTAGAGAATCTGACCATGACCACTAATGTAGTTGACAGAAACAAGTCAATCAGGAAATCCATGGCAAAGTGGAACCAGGGGCAAAGGTTCCATTGTACTTGTAGGGAATGTTTGTGATGACTTTGATTGGGCACAGACTGTGCAGGTAAGGATATAGTCATGGACATCATCGGATATTGATGGCCACCAGAACTTGGGGCACAAGAGGTTCAGGGTTCGGGAGATACCTGGGTGTCCAGAACTCAAGGAGGTATGTCTCTGTTGCATGAGTTGGGACTTGGTGAGGATAGATATATACAGGTTTCCCACAGGAGTGTTGGGTGGACCTGGGTAGGTTTGCAGGGTGTCCTGTAGGGAATCCATAATCTCCCATTGTACCAAGGCCACAATGACAGAGGAGGGTAAGATGAAATCCAGGGTGTCAGCTTGCAGTGAAGAAAGTTGGGACAGAGCATCTGTCTAAGTATCCTTGGGCCCAGGCTGGTAGACAACCAAAAAGTAGTATATAGTGAAAAATGGAGTCCATCTAGCTTAGCGAGGATTCAGACGATTAGTATCACAGGTATACTCTAAGTCAGGGCTATTCAACTCACAGTCTTCAAGGGCCAAGCCCTGCTGATTTTCCAGCCTATCTTCACCTGTGTGCCAGGTGTGAAGCCTCTGACCAGTCAGAATCAGTAATTATTAAATTAACTACCTGGGAGAACTGAAAACAAGGCCTGGATTTGGAATCGAGGGCCTGAATTGAGTAGCCCAGCTCTAAGTTATGACAGTATGTGAGTACTACAATAGGGTGTGTTTCTAACCAGTTTTGCCATTCATCTAAGGTTAGCTTGATAGCTAGATAGATTGATTCCCTGTGTCATCGTTACACTCTTCAAGGGCCAAGCCCTGCTGATTTTCCAGCCTATCTTCACCTGTGTGCCAGGTGTGAAGCCTCTGACCAGTCAGAATCAGTAATTATTAAATTAACTACCTGGGAGAACTGAAAACAAGGCCTGGATTTGGAATCGAGGGCCTGAATTGAGTAGCCCAGCTCTAAGTTATGACAGTATGTGAGTACTACAATAGGGTGTGTTTCTAACCAGTTTTGCCATTCATCTAAGGTTAGCTTGATAGCTAGATAGATTGATTCCCTGTGTCATCGTTACACTCCACTGAAGATAGCCTATGAGACAAGTAGGTGCAAGGATGTACCATGCTGCTGCAAAAGACCGACTCCTTCTCCTACCTCAGAGGTGTCTACCTGAAGGTTGTGCAGAATTGGGTTGCTTGAGTCCTGAGGCCGACATTAAGGGCTCTATCAACCTTAGGAATACTTTCTGTGTTTCTGATCTCAGTGGTATGAGTTCCAGGTGAGCTTCCAGGACTTCTGTTTCATCATGGAAGTCAGGGGGTCACCGTAACTCTCAGAATAAACCTTCCATAAAAGTTGGCGAAGTCGAGGATTTGCTGGAGCTCCTTCGTAGTGGCCGGGATTGGATAGTCCCATATTGCTCTGACCTTGCACTCCTCTATTTTTTACTTCCCCAGGACCAAGGACAAACCCCAAGAAAGAGATTGTCTGACTCATCTTTTTCAACCTTAGCGAATAGCTGGTGCTTCAGGAGTCTTGGCAGAACCTCAGCCACATAATGTTGATGAGAAACTAGGTCAACAGAATAGATCAACAGATCATCAATATATACTAGAAAACTAGAAAATGATTAATCATGTCCCCAAATACCTCATTCATAATAGACTGAAATACTGCAAGCATGTTGGCTAACCCATGCAGCATAACAAGATATTTATAGTGCCCCCTTGTGGTCACAAAAGCTGTTTTTCATTCTTCCCCATCAGGGATGCATATCAAGTTACAGTGGAAACCACTTACAGCAGGAGTGGGCAGTCTTATCCACAAAGGTCCTGTGTCTATACGGGTTTTTGTGATAACATTTAAGTCAGCTGTTCAAACCCAGGTGTGAGGAATCTTCAGCCAATCAGTCCTCTAATTAATAATCTAATTAGGGAGTTCCAAAAAAACCTAAACTTTCTGGATAAGATAAGCCACCCCTGGCTTATAGTGATCACGGTTATAGTCATCAGCATCTTACATGTATCAAAAAGCTTGGGACAGAATCATTTCTGTGCAAATATTGTTTAAATAATCCGCTTAAACATGACAGGAGAATGAAAGTCATTTACTCTCAATGACAAATATATACTAATTGAAGCTTATGGTAAACCAAAAACAGCCACAGAGATGCAGCACAAACTACAATAAGTGCTTTGATACAATATAAAGTTGTGAATTGAATATTATGTACAGTTTTGTACTATATTATAGCACATTTGAATTATACACAGTTCAGAAATTTAATTTGTGCAGTACTGTAAAATTGTCATTAATGTGGTCACTATAAGCAGCTTCCACTGTATATGCACTTCTCAAGTTCAACTTGATAAAAATGGTTATTTCATTGGGCAAGGGCCCCATCTATATTTTGTGGAGCTTCGGTTTCAGGGACTGACAATGGATAGATCCTTCTTCTAGGGGGCGCTACCCCATGTAGCAAACCTATGGCACAGTCCTACTCTCAACTGGGTGAAAGGCTCGATGACCTAGAGGGACTAAAGACATTGCCGAATTGTTGATACTTGCTGGGGATAAGAGCAGGTTCAAGGACTTGTGGGACCTCAATCTGTGTGGCTCTGCAGACAACAGAGCCAGCCCTTCTAACATTCACTTCCCCAGGCTACTAATTCCCCTTTAGTCCAGGACAGAACTGGATCATGTTTAGACCATCAGGGGAGCCCTAAGGTAACAGGATTCCAGGGCGATGGCGGGACAAGAATCTTCCATATTGTGCAGAATTCTGCTGCTCATGTTGACAGAGGCCCATATCCTAGGACTTTTCCATCTAGCCTGCAGATAGACAGGGATGGTGATACATCAGCAAAAGGGATCTCCAGCTTATGGGTCCATGGGGTATCTAGGACATTGCCAGCGGAGCCTGAATCCACATAAGCATACCTTCACTCAACAGGTGGATCAGATCACTCAGTTGTTCTTCCTTTCGAGTCAGCCTCCACTCCACTCTGCTGGATCCATGTAGAAGGTGAAGTATTCTCTAATGAACTGCCTTTGGGTATCCAATTACAGAGAAGAATGAGGTTCAATCAGAAACCAGTAGGGTCAATACCAGGTGACCAGTGAAGCAATCAGAGCCAAATGGAACATCCAGATACAAAAATGTAGCTTCAGGCAATGGTTCATTAACTAAGTGGTAATCAACAACACAAAGATCTAGAAAGGGGGGAAGGTAAGAATTGGTTAAGCAGGAAATCAACAGAGCAACGACAATGATAGCATGGCACCAGGCTATGGATGTGCTGAGCTTAAATCAAATAGCAAGTCACTGGAAAAGCAAGGCAGCCATCAGTATTCCAGTAATGACTAACATTAGAGGCATGTTGGTTCAGACGATGATGTACATAGCTGAGGCACAGTGTTCAGTATAGAGTTCAGGTGGCGGGGCAGTTGGCATTCCCGCCATCTGGACTCTTGAACCAGAATCAGATGTTTCAAATGTCTTTAAACTTGAATGTCATTAAACCCTTCCTTTGTGAAGGCATGGAGCAGAAATCTTGCCCCTGACCCGATTTGATAGCCTCGCCATAGCCGGTGAAGGATTTATGTGAGTATGTAGATGTTTAAAGGACAACCAAAACAAATTAGGTGGCACAGAGATTATGTCTTTAAATCAACGTCTTGCTTGCAGGCCCAACACTCAATAAATCTCAGTTCATCCTTTTGGTTTCTCTTCCTCGCTTCTCTATGGAAGTAAATTGATAAATTTATGACCGAAACAGCTCAACTATTATCCTCCTTATTTTATTAGTAATCGCCCTTTGCTTTTAGGGAATGAAATTGCCTTATTAAACAGTTGGTTTCTCTCTGGCAGTATGAGGCTTAGTTAATTTCCCCGTGGCCTGGGTTTTGGCTCTGTACACAGAGCAGTGAAAAATCAAGCCCATTCATGAAGGCGGGTCAGGGGCAGCTGGTCGCCATGGTGATGTGGCTTAGTTCCTCTGGGTACCTCCCTACAGCCAAATTCGGCAAATCATATCTATGTTTCGAGTCCAGCGGCCACATCAGAACAGGCTGTGTAAATTGTTTTTTACATTTCTGGGTTCAGTAGAATTGCTGCCTCTCACAGATGTACCACTCCTTTAAATGAATGCTTTTAGTCAGAAGGAAACAGTGATTAATTGTTCTTTATAATGGAGTTAATGCCCTTTAATGAATGTCTCATCTGCTAGCAGAATTGTGTCTCGTCTGTTTTCCTTTAGGGCTTGGCTTGCATTGTGGAGAGTAGGATCCAAAGAGCGCCCACTGGCTCTGGTCTCTCACACTTTTTCACAGAATCTTCTGTATATGGGTCTACATTAGCATATCAGCATGTTAGTGTTCAGGTGCTCATCTTGACCGTATGGCTTAAGAAAGCAGTAAAAAGCTTGAGTTGTTTGAGGTTATTCATAATCATACCCCATTAAAGTGCCAACTGCCACTGCCCTGCATTCTGTACTCAGCCTCCTGATGAATCAAAGGCAAATCTGATTCATTTGTCATCACTACTGTGTTGAACTACGTGTTAAAATATGTGATCCTTCCTTAGAATGTGAAATGCCACAGATGACTTTCATGAGCAAAAAAAAAAACATGTTCAAATTTGTTTGTATCATTTTATGGTCTTTTGCAAATGATTTATATTAGCTGCAGAAATACATAATAATAAATAAAACAATTTGATTTGACTGTTCAAGCTGAATCAAATCAATTCAGGGGTTAGCTTTAAAGAGCACCCCAACAATACCACCAGCCTCAGAATTAGAGGGAGCTGGAACAAAACTGCTCAATTCTGAATACTGGTACAACATTTGCTTTGTTAAGTATATGGTCTGAAATCAACAAATGGAAATTTGTTCTAATGAATGATTTTTCCCATATGTACTTTGTGAGCATTTCAAAAAAACATTTTGATTGCTTGGTTTTATACCACATTGCTTTTTTGGGTAGCACTGGCTGCATTGAGATTGCTTATTAGAATGTCTATTTAAGCAGAAATTAGAGTGAACCTTTACCAGTTTCTCACTCGGACACACTTCCCATTGTCTGTCACTGAGCAGAGTGGCTTGCATCGTACTGCAGAACCGCCAGATTGTTCAAACATGGCCAGCAGGATTCTGGATAGGAACACACACTAATTTAAAAAGTTTGCCTGCCCTGTCACAGAATTGGCAGCTTGGTTTTAAGGCACCTGATTGTTTAATATTGAATGGATGAATGAGAAAGCACTTCTGCTTTTCTTTCAAAGTAATTTGTCATTTTAATTTCCCCCACTTCCTGCCTTCCTCTTACTGCACTTCCCTTTTAATTTCATCACTAAGCAGCGGTCAGGGTTTCTCATGGATACTGGAAGGTGTTTACGGTGGAAAGTACTCTTTCTTTCTTCCTTATCTCAAATACTTACAGTAAGCCATTCGGTTTCTGGGAATATCCTCAAAATACCTTTCAGCTTCATCTTCTGTCATATTTTGACTAAAGTAACAAACACAATGTTTCTTTCGAAATTCTACATATAGCAACTGCTGTCTTCCTAGCCCGACTTCCCAACCAACCGACCTCATGACATAAACAGTGATGCAATGGTAATATGACAGCCAGCCAGTGCGAAAGCACAAGTTATCTATTATAATTTAACATGGAACCATTTCATATCTAACATTTTCTCAAAAAAAATCCAACAGACTTAAATCTTTGAAAACTCATCAAAATGATCTGTTTCATGTCCTCTTCAAGCCTCAAACAGGAAAAACCTATTGTAAGGGCAGTCCACCAATGAAGCAAGGATGCTCTCACCACACTGTAGGACTACTTTGAAGTCACAGACTAGCAGACGTTTTGAGATGCAGCAGCAGGTGACATCAACCACTCTACAGACTCAGTCACTAGCTTCATTAGCAGTTGCATTAGTGATGTTGTGCCAAAGATCCCTGTCAAATCATTCCTAACCAAAAACCTTAGATCAATGGCAATTTCTGAGCCAAACTTTGAACACGCTGGTTCTGCCTTCAATTCTGGTGACAAAGAAAGCAATTGGATGTCTTAGTATGACCTACCGAAGGCCATTAAATTTGCTATGGCACTATATTTGAACAAGGTGTCCATCTACCGTGGCTTGGACTTCAGAAGTATGTGGTATGGCCTACAATCATCTACTCCCATCCTATTATACCAACCTCCGGTTTGCATGCCTTGCTTATCGGGCAAAGAATACTTTGACCTCCTCCACCAAAATCTGTCATTCAGGGGAAACACTGCAGTATGGCAAGTTCCAGAAGTGAGCCCTTGTTTCTTAGTGTGAGAACAGATGCTTGCCACGCTAAATCTGGCCTCAGACCCTCAAGAGGCAAAGTTTGTGAGACTATGTTGAACAGGAGATGACACACCTTGCTGCAGAGTCCCTCACCATCAATCCGTCTGCTGGCTCTCTGCAGCCAGTCACCAACCCGCCCGCTGCCTCTCTGCAGGTTGCCGTCGATCCGCCTACTGTCTCTCTCCAGGTTCCCGTTGATCCGCCTACTGTCTCTCTGTAGGTTGATCCGCCTACTGCCTCTTTACAGGTTGCCGTCGATCCGCCTACTGCCTCTCTGCAGGTTGCCATTGATTCTCCAGCTGTCTCTCTGCAGGTTGCCATTGATCCGCCTACTGCCTCTCTGCAGGTTGCCATTGATTCTCCCGCTGTCTCTCTGCAGGTTGCCATTGATTCTCCCGCTGCCTCTCTGCAGGTTGCCATTGATTCTCCCGCTGCCTCTCTGCAGGTTGCCATTGATTCTCCCGCTGTCTCTCTGCAGGTTGCCATTGATTCTCCAGCTGTCTCTCTGCAGGTTGCCATTGATCCGCCTACTGCCTCTCTGCAGGTTGCCATTGATTCTCCAGCTGTCTCTCTGCAGGTTGCCATTGATCCGCCTACTGCCTCTCTGCAGGTTGCCGTTGATCCGCCTACTGCCTCTCTGCAGGTTGCCATTGATTCTCCCGCTGTCTCTCTGCAGGTTGCCATTGATTCTCCAGCTGTCTCTCTGCAGGTTGCCGTTGATCCGCCTACTGCCTCTCTGCAGGTTGCCGTTGATCCGCCTACTGCCTCTCTGCAGGTTGCCGTTGATCCGCCTACTGCCTCTCTGCAGGTTGCCGTTGATCCGCCTACTGCCTCTCTGCAGGTTGCCGTTGATCCGCCTACTGCCTCTCTGCAGGTTGCCATTGATTCTCCAGCTGTCTCTCTGCAGGTTGCCATTGATCCGCCTACTGCCTCTCTGCAGGTTGCCATTGATTCTCCCGCTGTCTCTCTGCAGGTTGCCATTGATTCTCCCGCTGCCTCTCTGCAGGTTGCCATTGATTCTCCCGCTGCCTCTCTGCAGGTTGCCATTGATTCTCCCGCTGTCTCTCTGCAGGTTGCCATTGATTCTCCAGCTGTCTCTCTGCAGGTTGCCATTGATCCGCCTACTGCCTCTCTGCAGGTTGCCATTGATTCTCCAGCTGTCTCTCTGCAGGTTGCCATTGATCCGCCTACTGCCTCTCTGCAGGTTGCCGTTGATCCGCCTACTGCCTCTCTGCAGGTTGCCATTGATTCTCCCGCTGTCTCTCTGCAGGTTGCCATTGATTCTCCAGCTGTCTCTCTGCAGGTTGCCGTTGATCCGCCTACTGCCTCTTTACAGGTTGCCGTCAATCCGCCTACTGCCTCTCTGCAGGTTACCGTTGATTCTCCCGCTGCCTCTATGCAGGTTGCCGTTCATCTGCCCACTGTCTCTCTGCAGGTTGCCACTGATCCGTCTCCTGCCCCCCTGCAGTTAGTCATCGATCTGCCTACTGGCTTCCCGCAGGTAGCCAACAAGCCAGCCCCTCTTTCCCCAAAGCTCTCTACCAGTTCACATTGCAGGCAGTGGAGAATGAAGCAGCAGAATGAACCCATGCAGACAGTGTCCTCCTCACCACTGCCATACCTGGCCCAGTCCGTGCTTGGACGTGGCAGCGCTGTTTCACCTGAGTTCCCAGCTCCCAGACAAGGTGACCGCTCCGTCCAAGGTTTCGAAAACCAGTCCTTGAGAGGACCACTGATCATTCTGAGTCGCCAGAGTCCAACCTAGAGTTGGGCACTTCACTTGTGCTTCCGGCACCTAACCTAGAGAGGCCAGCTTTGCTCATCCTCCAGAAGCTCAGGCCTGTCTATCCCCAGGTACCCTGGCTGTGCTTCATTCGTCCTCAGGTGCCCAGCTCTGCTTTGCTAGGAGGTCCCAGATCAGACCTACCTGAACCCAGTTCTGGCTTTGTCCCGCTCACCCTTTGTCCCAGCTCCTGTCTCACAGTTGCTAGTAGGGGTGCACCGATTGCAGTTTTCTGGCCGATCAACGATCACCGATCCTTAGGCAACCTTACCTGCCGATCTCGATTTTTTTTTGCCGATCTTGTTTCTTTCATAACTAAAAGACAGTTACTTCAATGTTTCCATTTTTATTGAGTAAATTGATATGAATACTCACAAAACATGAGGTAGTGTCCTCAAATATAAACGAACATATAAATGAGCATTGCTGTTTGAACTACAAAATCATATTTTTTCTTCCAGACTTTAATTTCTCTAATTTTGTAAAATATATATATATATATATATATATATAGCTGTTATGACACACTTGTCCAAAAAATAGGGAGGGAGGCAGCCTGCACTGCACCTCTCTCGGGAATGGGAGAAAAGGCTGATTTAACCCTCTGGGGCCTAGGGGTAGGAAACACACTTTCACTGACGGGCATGATCACACATTTCATCACACTTAATTCATGGCAAATAAATTATTTCTTATATATTTGTTTTGCCATTACACTCATCTTTATTTTAATATATACTGTATTGTAAATATGTCAGATTTTTGTTAAGTTTGAAATTTGACATCAAAGTATAGACATTGCAAAATGCAGTTTGGAACACTTGCAGAAACATTATAAAAGTACATAGTAAGCAATGCTGGCAGTTTGTTTTGATCCCAGATATCTGATCACCAAAGTCTTGGCTACATGAAGATGACTAAATGGTGTAGATGCAACATTAATTTGGATAAATAAATAAGAAAAACCTAACTCATGTAACTATTTCTGGCTCCTTTCATTGAATATGTAGCAACTTTCATGTGTATGAATGAGCCATTGTCACCTGGCCACGTCCCCAACCCCCTTTTATGGCGCTGAAGGGGATGTATCTGGATCGCGTTTCACCGTTGCGCTGTTAATCAAATTACCATGCGAATGCGATTTGAATACGCGCTAATGCGGCTATTTAGAATGTGAATAGCGATCTTCGGGTGAGAGCGGTACTACACGCCCCCGATGTAGGTAAAACAAAGTAATGGACGTTTTGAAAAGAAGACAGATTACGGATTTAGCCAGCGTTTTTTTCATGATTATACATTAAGTTTTCAGCGAGATATTTATAAACTGAAATAGACGCGAAAAGTACGCGATGTCGTCGACGACATACTCGACCCCAAAGAGTTAAAAGCATATAACTAAGATCGGTGGATCTCATGGGAATATGGTCGATTTCTGATCCCCTCAAATTAACGTGATCGAGGCCGATCGATCGGTGCGCCGATCGATCGGTGCACCCCTAGTTGCTAGCCATCACATTGGCTTCTGCCTTGTGTTCCGGCTTCTTGTCAATGGTCCATTTCTGCTGTAACCTTCATTGTCCCTGAGGGCATCACACCCTTAAGTCTCCTTCCAGCATATTGCATAGAGCTAGATGGACTGGGCAGAAGGCCTACCTTGGCTTCTGCTGGCTGTTCGGGAAGTGATGCAGGAAGGTACTGGGTTCAGCCAGAATGATGTGGTTTTTAGTCATAAAGTTCATGGAGTTTTGTCAGTCTTGCATGAGCTAAATAATATAACTGATCCTCTTGCAAATCTTGTAACTTATGTCAATGGCTTTATGAAGAGGCTTCATTGAACAAGGCAGTTTGCAAGGTTAAATCAGGAGAAGTCACAGTTTAAAATGAAATGTTTATATGGTCGCACAGTAGAGTGTCATTACTTTGATGTTGGAGATCAGGTTCTTGTGCTTCGACCCTTAGTTGTTTCACTTTTTCAGGCAAAATTAGATTTTTACATTAGTCCATAAAGTTTCAGAAGAGAACTATTTAGTTAACTCCATTTTGGAAGAAAAAGATGTCTCAGTATTACGCTAACATGATGAAACTACATTATGTGTCTGATGGTGTCTGGCCTGCCCTAGCTGTTGCTAGTGGTTCGGTTACAGTAGGAGTGGAGGAGAAGGGCCTTCCACTAGATGATGGCATTTTGCGGACACAACTGAAAAATTCAGTCTTTAGAGCAGTTAGATAAATTGTTAGGATATTTTTCGGAATCTGTTTATGCCAAATTAGTTAGTTACTTACTCATGTTCTGAGATATTGCTCCACTAACTACTTGGATACAGCACGATATAGATGTAGGTGACTCTAGATTAATCAAACAATGCTTTTATTGTGTGTCAGCAGAAGAAAACAAATTGACTGGTAATCTCCTTGTATTTTGTTGGACAATCCAGATAAACAAGTTTTGCACTAATTTTAAACACACAAAACCTGATTGTTTTCCTTAGCCGCGTGTTGACAACTGTATTGATGAGGTTGGCTCTGCCAAATTTGTGACTAAATTAGACTTTTTAAAGGGGTATTGGCAGGTGCCATTAATATCCCAAACACAGAACATCTCGTCCTTCATGATCCTATCTGTATTACTCCGTCATGAGTTTTGGTTTGAGAAACGCTCCTGCAACTTTCCAGTGGCTTATGAACCAGGTAGTAGAGGGACTAGATTGGTGTGCAGTTTATCTTGACAAATTGGTTGTCTTTAGTGATACCTAGAAGTCACATTTAAAGAGACTTTGTTTGACTGCTTGGCCGAGGTGCAGTCTACAGTGAACTTGGAAAAGTGCGAGTTTGCAAGGGGCACTCTGACTATTCTTGGGAAAGTGGTTAAAAAATTAGGTTTGACCAGTCCATGCTAAGGTTGCTGCTGTCCAGAAGTATCCACCCCCAGTAATTGAGAGCTTCATTGATTTCTTTTTTTTTTTTTTAGGTCTGATGGGGTACTGCAAACATTTTTGTAAACATTTTTCAACTGTGGGAGCTCTGTTCACTGACCTTTTGAAGAATGGGGAGAAGTTTGTGTGGTTACCAAAAACCAAATGAAGTCCATTCTTTGTTCTGCCCCTGTTTTGGCTGCTCCATGCTTTGACTGACCTTTTTCATTGCAGGTAGATGCCAGTAACATTGGGACTGGTGCTGTACGGCTTCAGACTGATGACCAGAGGATTACTATCTTTTCCAAGAAATTTTGTTCCTACTAGTAAAATTATATTGTGGTAGAGAAAGAAGCATTGGCTCTTGTTTGGGCACTTCAACATTTTGCCGTTCATGTTATTTTTAATATACCACTGATTGTCTTAACTGTTTGCAGATCTTTGGTATTCTTGAATTCTTTGAAATGCCAAAATCAAAGATTCGTTCATTGGTCACTTTTCTTGCTGTCATTTTGTTTAGATAGTCATCACATTAAGGGGTCAAAGAATATTGTAGCAGATGCTTTCTTGGGCTTAACAGTTTAAGAATGTCTTTTTTTTATTGATGTATCTCTATTGAATTCCATGGAAGGGACCCCCTGTCTTAAGGGGAAAGTTGTGACAATCCAGTGGCTCCTTATCTGTTTTGTTTTTTTTTTTTTTTTGTTCTTTGCACCAGGAAATTAACAAATTCGATCACATAAATCAGGACTTTAACTGATTTCCTCTGCTGCCCCCTGGAGGACAGGCTCCCCCTTTGGGTCTGGTTAGGGTTAGGGCTTCATCTGCCCCCCCTGGAGGATGGGATCCCCCTTTGACTGGGGTTCCTCCCAAGGTTTCTTCCTTTTAGGGAGTTTTTCCTTGCCCCTGTTGCCTTTCACTTGCTCAATTGGGGCTTTGGGCCCCAATGTAAATTGTGTAATGTGCAATGTAATGTTGTGAAAATGCATTACACAAATTGAATTGAATGGATTTGAACTGAATTGAACTAAACTAAACAGAATATTGCATGGAGATCGGGGACAATGCCTCTAGATTGGCAGAGTGTGGTGGAGATTCCAATCTTTAGAAAAGGGAACTGGAGGGTGTATTCCAGCTTCAAGGGGATCAGGTTCCACAGCATCCCAGGGAGAGTCTATGCCAGGGTACTGGTGTGTTGGTTGAACCTTGAATCCAGAAGGAGCAATGTGGATTACATCCTGGTTATGGAATAATGGACCAGCTCTCTATCCTCACAAGGATACTGGGGGTTCATGAGAGTTTGTTCAGCCAGTCTACATATGTATTTTGGCTTGCTAAAGGCATACAACCGCATTACTTGGTGGGTGCTGTGGGGGGTGCTTCAGCAGTATGGGGTACCAGGCCTACTGTAACGGGTCATTAGGTCCCTCTATAACCAAGAAGTTGGTTCACATTGCTGGCAGTAAGTCAGACTCATTCCCAGTGATTGTCGCACTCTTCCTGGACCGCCCTTTGTCACCAATCCTGTTCATAACCATCATCTCATAATTTCCTTAATTTCATGCACTGGGGTTCCTCAGGGTTTAAGCATCTCAATGTTTTGTAGATTAGTTAAGGAAGAATGGAACGAGGGATTGACAGGTGGATCAGTGTAGCATCAGACGACGAGCCTTTTGATTTTCCTGGTCAATCTATGTTCCTTTCCCTGCTATGGTAATGTGACTGAAAGAATGAGTTTGCAGATACACTGCAGCTCACACACACTGCTTTTGATATACACTGAGGCTCACGTACGCTGCAGCATGGACACTGTCAGGATCTATCCCTGTCCTGCTATATGTCATTTCCCAGTTTGGCCAGCAGGTGTTACTGGCCATCCCGTTTGCTCATAGTTCCTAATCTGTTCTCCTGTTCCCTGGCCCACTGCAAGGCTGAATGGGCTAAATGGGTGAATATGTCATCCAAACTTCCCAGTCATGATGGGTTTGAGGCTGGTCTGGGGAACAGAAGAACAAACTAGGAGCTAAGAGTATATGCGACACTTGCTGGCCAAAAAGGGAAATGACATGCGGTCAGGACAGGGATCAACAGGACACACTGCAGTTCACACAAACTCATACCAAGACACACTAGCATGGACACACTGCAGCTTACATATACTGCAGCATGGTCACACTGCACTTCACACATGACAGCATGGACACTGCCGCTCACTCACACTGCAGCTCCCACATACTGCAGCATTAAGAAAATGCAGCTCACTCACACTGCAACAAAGTCACACTGTGGCTCACACGTGCAGCAGCATGGTCACACTGTAGCTCACACAGCTCACATATTACAGCATGGCTACACTACAGCTCACACACAGTAGTATGGTCACACTGCAGCTCAAATACACTTCAACTCACACACTGCAGCATGGAAACACTGAGGCTCACACACACAGCAAGATGGTTACACTACAGCTTACATGTACTGCAGCATGATCACACTGTAGCTCACATGCTGTTTAGCTCACACATACTGCACCTCATACACATAGCAGCATGGTCACATTTCAGCTTATGTGTACTGCAGCATGGTAACACTGCAGCTCACATGCACTTCAGCATACACGCACTACAGATCACACATGTTGCAGCTAAAAAACACTGCATAATGACCAAATTGCAGTTCACACACGTTGCAGCTTAAATATAGTGACTCACATGCACTGCAGCTCACACACACTGTTGCTTGGGCACACTGCCTCACTCACACAAACAAACTGTGATTTGGAAACAATGCAGCTCTTACACACGTTGTGGCTCTCACTGTAGTAAGACACATTGAAGTTCATTGAAGTCAAACTGCAGTTCACACATGTTGCAGCTCACATATACTGCAGCTGATATACTCACATTATATTCACTTGCCCAAACACATGGACAAACGTAAACACACACCTATTCTCATCCACATCGCAGATATACAACTGGCTGCATATGGTACTCATGCATAGACACACATAAGGCTGGGAAACTCTGCCTCCATCTTCCGCAGTAAGCGGCTCAGCAGCTGCTGTCGGGTTTCTAACTGCAGCATGCTCTGGCTTCAGACTGTGGTGCTGTGCCTTTTGCTGAAACACTGTGATTATTGAGCTTCTGCATCATGCGTAGCAGTGTTTCCATGCAGATGGGGGGTGGTCCAGCAGACCTCCATCTGCCCGGCAGATGTCCAGCCTGCCAGTGGACCCAGCCCCCATCCTCCATGCCACTTACTGTATTTCCCTTTGTTACAAACAGTGACCATGTCATTTCTCTCTCCTGACTGCAATCAAATCCCCACCCCCAGGCACATGGGAGGATGTGGGGGCAACGGGGACACCAAGGCATTTTACTCTCCTCCTTCCACCTAGAAAATGAAGAAAAGCCTCACATGAGCTTCTGCCTCTCATGGGTGGTGGCGTGCCTGTAATCAAAAGGTCTCTGGTTCAAACCCCATGGTTGGCATCATGATGTTACTGGGAGCCCTTGACTGTAATTGCTGCGATGTAATAACAGGCCAGACAAGCAGTACCAGGCTATGATGACCTAGGTGACCTCCTTAGGTTCAGGGAGGGCATTTCACATAACACGCATTTAGTTGCACAGGCGCACCCAGTACCTGGAACCACATACTGGTACAGAACCCTAACTGTGTAGGGACTCACTTATTCTTACCTGGCTCTAAAAATTGGCCTATTCACATATTTGAAGACCCCCCTGTCCCACAAAATATGGCTGTTTCCCCTCCCTGATGAAACCCCATTGCAGTGTGTCACCCATGTGAGTATGAGAGTGCACTGGGCTAAGGTGCAGTGTGACTGTGTGTGTGTGGGTCTGTATGAGAGAGAGAGAGAGATAATAACAGGCACATGTGGAAACCCACACTGCATTATGCTATATTTGTATACTCATGTGAGCCTGCATGTTTATGCACACAAACATACAGTATTGGTATCTTCATATGGATGTGCTTGTATGTGTGTACGTGTGTTTGTATGTTCATATGGATTTAGGATAAGAGACTTATTGTCATATATCTTTGTGTGTTTACTTGTATGCATGCACGCATATGTGTTTGTATGTTCATGAAGATTTGTTGGTGTGCACACATATGTTTGTATGTGCATATGTATTTGTATGTTCATGAAGATTTGTTGGTGTGCACACATATGTTTGTATGTGTTTGCTTATATGGCAGCACGCATGTGGATTTGTATGTTCATAAGTGATTGTTTGTATGCTCATATGTTTTTGAATTTGATCACATATATGTGTGATATTTCTTTGTGTGTTTGCATCCTTGTGTCTTCATATGTTTTTTATGCCTGGATTCCCTTGGCTTTGTAGACATACGTGCGCACGCTTGTGCAGCTTCAGTTAGCTAATGTTGCTCTACAGATGCAAAAGTTCCATGTTCTTTATGATGCTGGCCCACTCCTCATCCCTGCCCCACCCCGCCTCATGGGAACTCCAGAAAAAACTGGAGTTAGCGAGTATGAGATGTTCCTTCAGCTTCCTTTCTTTTTCAGCTGTTTCTCATTGGGCTCCAGCAAAGCCTATGGCCCCATCCCTTCTGTGCCTCCCACATCGTTCCACTCTGCCCTACCCCCACCACCAGCAGCTCCATGTTACATCTGCCAAAGTTCTGCTCCCCTAGTGCCTTCATGTTTACCATCTCTGGTCCCTTGTCAGCCCTTTAAATACTCTGATTATGCCCAACTCTGGCTCTCTTGCAGGCCATGAACTTCTTTATCTGGTTTAGTATATTAGGACTTTCTTCTCAGACATACTGTTACGTCCCGGTCTAGGGACGGGGCGTAAACAGCGATAAGGTTCGGGAAACGGGAAACCGGGAGTCGGGAGGTAGAGGAGAAGGAGGTGAGGGAATAATTAACACCCAAGGCGATGATAATGGTAACACTGTGTATATTTGGGGAAAAGGTGAGCTTCAGGAGTGACACCGGCCAAAACAATAAACAAAACCCAGTGAATTAACTACCCGCATACCGACAAACTTCCCTAACCCAAAAAAAAAGTGAAACAAAAGACAAACGCTATCCTAGCCCTCGCTAGTCACAAAACAGGGACAAAACACGGCGTACACGCAGAAAACAAATGGCAGTCATTCCCTACAACCCTTACCCCCATACACACACACATAAAAAAAGAACATATATATATATAGTAATGACACAGGCAACCAAAACCAATCCGAAATCCTAAGAATAGTCGATAATCAGGCAATAGTCAAAACACGGGTAAACAAATCCAAGCCGAGTAACCAAAACCAAATCGAAAACCAAAAGCGCGAAAGTCGAAAGCCAAAACGGGTCGTAACAGTAGATCCAAAATACAGTAGCAAAAGGCAAAGCAAATACAAATCACGAGCAAAAGCTGGGAGATGGGGTGTGCAGGCGTCTTTTATAATACGGGGCTGTAGAGGCGGGAAACGGGAACGAGGCGATGATAACCAGTCCATCCAGTTTTGGCACGGCTTGTGTAGCGAGATGGAAAATGCGGAACCGGAATCAGCAGCTTGACGGAATGGGATCTGAAGGAGAGACGGACTGGACACACACACACGGACGTAACAATACATTGGCAGGTATTGCATGTTCTTCTACTTCCTTTTTGGTTACTTTGTTACCTTCCTTTCTGATCTCACATATGATTATTACGTAATTCATTGGATCAATCATTTGCATTTCAGATTTGACATTTCTCTCCAGGTTGCCCTTACCAGTCCAACTCATGCATTTGGATCCTCTCCTCATTTCATTATAGCTACCTGTTGTCATTTTGTAAAACGGTGTATTTGCAAAGATAAACAGCTGTGAGATTGGGGGATTGGCTCCTGTGAAAGGGAGCTTATTTGCATCTCCCAGCATTCTCCACAATATTGTAAACAGGCCCAGTCTGTTTATTATTGTAAATAATTGTCGTTCCCCAAAAGTTGGTTCATGTGCTTATCTTCGTTATACTTGATCCCTCCTCATTCCTCGTGTCTCCATTGGCTCTGTAAATGCTTACCGTGTGTAACCACATATTTAAAATGCGACTACCAAACAGATTTACCCTACTGTAAGTGTCTTAATGATGAGATCTATTTCTCCTCATTAGTTTGTCCTATATTGTGTGATTGTATTATGTTTAATTACAGGTTCTAAACAGTCCTTTTAAGGAATATTAATTAAAGTGCTGTTTTATCTGCTCTTAGCTGTCTCTATTCACTTCACTAAAAAGGCTAGGTGTGCTGGTCTATGCAAAACTTTATCAAGCATGTGACTACACTGTGACTACTGTGTTGTCATTTGTGGTGATTGTGTTTGGGGTTGTCCTTCACTGTAGCCTAGGTTATGTAAACATTTGTTACACAACTTTGCACACTTAAATTTAAACTTTATTGAGGCATGTTGGGCTCTGATTATCCATCAGACTGCCTGGTGTTCAATGTAAACAATAGTCGTTACTTGTGCTAATTGCATGAATGCACACACCAAGTGTGGTAGTGTGTGAGTTGAGCAAATTGGACAAAACCATTATTGTTTCTCTTAAGGAGTTGGCAGTGTGTGCATCTCATGCTCTAATTGCAGTTATAAATAGAAGTCCCCGTTTTGGATTTTCATGTTACCCGCTTAGTCCTTAAGCCCTAGTCCAGTAGCCACATTATATCTGACATTTACATACCTTCATGCACTATACAAGGAGTTTAAAAGTAATAGCAATGTGTGTGTTTTTTAAACTGCATTGGAGATGAACACTAAATAACTGAACTGACAGCCAAATTATATATATCTTACTTGGTGTGTAGCCTATGTCTACTTCACTGACAAAGGTGATAATTGCCAGTCAGTAGCTGTCCGTTACCAACATGATTTACTTGTCTGATATCGTTGATTACCGATGATTTCGTCATATCACCCAATCTTTTCTATACACTACATTGTCTTTACACACACATGAACTTTAATGACATGCCATTCTTAATACATAGACTTTAATATGGAGTTGGCCCACCATTTGCAGCTACAAAAGCTTCAACTCTTCTGGGAAGGCTGTCCACAAGGTTTAGGAGGGAGTTTATGGGAATTTTTGACAATTCTTTCAGGAGAGCATTTGTGAGGTCAGGCACTGATGTTGGATGGGAAGACCTGGCTCGTAGTCTCCACTGTAATTCATCCCAAAGGAGTTCTGTCGGGTTGAGATCAGGGCTCAGTGCAGGCCAATCAAGTTCCTCCGTACCAGACTTGTTCATCCATGTCCTTATGGACCTTGCTTTGTGCACTGGTGCGCAGTCATGTTGGAACAGGAAGGGGCCATCCCCAAACTGTTCCCACAAAGTTGGGAGCATGAAATTGTCCAAAATGGCTTTGAATGATGAAGCATTAAGAGTTCCATTCACTGGAACTAAGGGGCCAAGCCCAACCCCTGAAAAAGAACCCCACACCATAATGCCCCCTCCATCAAACTTTACAGTTGGCACAATGCAGTCAGGCAAGTACCGTTTTCCTGGCAACTGCCAAACCCAGACTCCTCCATCGGATTGCCAGACAGAGAAGCATGATTTGCCACTCCAGAGAACACATCTCCACTGCTCTAGAGTCCAGTGATGGTGTGCTTTGCACCACTGCATCTGACGCTTTGCATTGCACTTGGTGATGAAAAGCTTGGATGCAGCTGCTCAGCCATGGAAACCCATTCCAAGAAGTTCTCTACGCATTGTTGTTGAGCTACTCTGAAGGCCACACAAATTTAGGAGGTCTGTAGCTATTGACTCTGCAGACAGTTGGCGACTTCTGCACACTGTGAACCTCAGCATGCATTGTCCCTGCTCTGTGATTTTACGTGGCCTACCATTTTGTGGCTGAGTTGCTGTTGTTCCCAATTGCTTCCGCTTTGTTATAATACCACTAACAGTTGACCGTGGAATATTTAGTAGCAAGGAAATTTCACAAATGGATTATTGTTAAGGTGGCATCCTATCACGGTACCACGCTTGAATTCACTGAGCTCCTGAGAGTGACCCATGTTGTAGAAGCAGTCTGCATGCGTAGCTGCTTGATTTTATACACCTGTGGAAGAGATTGGAACACCTGAATTCAATGATTTGGTGGGGTGTCCCAAAACATTTGGCAATATAGTGTGTGTCTTAGTACAAGTGTAGGAATGTAGGTACCATACCAGCCACCAGGGGGCGCTGCCACTGGGACCACTTTTGCCTCATGTCCATCCAGAACTGGTTCCACACATTTTCACCACAAAAAACTGGCCCTGGGCCAGAAAAAATAGCTCCAGCCTGACACCAGAAAAAAAGCTGGGCTCAGAATTTGGCACAGTAATGTCAGCAAAAGTGGGATGGCCTATCATGTCCAAATCTTCCGCATACCCAGGTTACGTTGTTTTTTTATTCTATGAAAATCTGCTGGCCAGATTTAATAATAAAGTATAAATATGTCGCAGGTCGAATAAATAAAATATTGTGACGCTCAAGTAGCGAAGAGATCATGAAGAGGACAGCAAAGTTCAGTTTTTAGCAGACTCTTTTATTGCTCAAAAAAAAATCCTTAAAAAGGACAGCAGTAAAACAGCGAGCAAGAATAAACTAATACACAGAGACGGGGGGAGAGGCATCTGGCCTGCAGCCAGATATACTTGTGCCTTTACGGAGATAAAATGTTATAAAATAGCTTAAAATAGTATGGATTGTTTATGCTGAAAATATTATTTTATGTAAAATATTAAATTGCACTAATTCACATAAATGATGCAACGTTTCATTTTTATTCTGTAGAAAATGAAAGATTGACATGTCTCAGGACTTGTCGCAGGTTGAATAAATAAAATATTGTGCTGCTTGAGTGGCAAAGAGATCGTGAGGCAGACAGCAAAGTTCACCTTGTAGAAGAACCATCTTAAGGATGGTGGTAATACAGTAAGTGAAAATAAACTCACTTACACATCCAGACGGGGAACCTTTATGGAGACACAAGTGGATACAGGCAATCCTTTAAAGTTTTTTTCAAACTTAAAATCCTACAGGTCACACAGGCACTCTACCGCAGACGTGCACACAGGTACTCTACCGCAGACGCGCACACACGTACTGTACCGCAGACGTGCACACATGTACTCTACCGCAGACGTGCACACACGTACTCTACCGCAGACGTGCACACATGTACTCTACCGCAGACGCGCACACACGTACTCTACCGCAGATGCGCACACACGTACCCTACTGCAGATACGCACACGCGTACTCTACCGCAGACACGCACACACGTACTCTACTGTGGACACGCACACACGTACTCTACTGCAGACACGCACACACGTACTCTACCGTGAACACGCACACACATACTCTACCGCGGACAGGCACATATGTACTTTACCTTGGACACGTACACAAGTACACTACCGCAGACACGCACACACGTACTCTACTGTGGACACGCACACACATACTCTACCGAGGACACGCACACATGTATTTTTGACTGCGCAGATATGCAAGTGAGTATGCATTATTGCTCAGGCATGATCCCAAGCCTACCTGGAGCATGCAGAAAACCTGCCCCAGCAACTATGCCCCAGGCTGGGTAGCTGTTGTGGTTTCAGGGCAAATAAACCCCACCCCCATGTGGGGCAGTGTGGCTTTATGCTCATCAGCATAAAAAATGAGGGCCAAGGCTCCAGAAAGGGTCGTGATCCCATTCGCCGGTTTCTCAGCAGAAAGGCTCATGGCTCCACACGCCGCTGTCTCAGCAGTTCTGCACTACATCAGTGGTGGCGCCTGGACAAGTAGCATGGGAACTGCAGCATGGTGTCAGTCCCTGAAACCGCAGGGGGCTCTAAACGTCTCCCACAGGGGTCTAGCTGTAAGCTTGCCGGCCCCTGGCTTGGTACTGCCCCCCTGGAGCCCCATCGGAGCAGGGCGGCCCCTCTCTGCCCCCCAAGCAGCTGTACCTGGCGTGCTTCCCCCCATGCATGGGCTTCTGTCTGCTCTCTCTCTTAGATTATAAAGCTTGTTATCATAAACGTGCTCTGACCTCATTTTCGTCTTGAGTTGATTCCCATTATAAAGGCTTTTTTGTCCAGTCCACCCAGCCATCCTGCATAGACCCACCCCAAACGCTGGGCTGGCAATGGCGTGGGATGTCTCCTGGAGGACAATCTGCCTTTATTCCAGGTGGTAGGAACTCCAGGCCCACAAAAGTATTTCAGTGAATCTCATCAGTCATATGCCTTGTGTATTTGTCTTTTTATAGTCAATTGTATAATTCTGAAAATCTGCTCCGTCTTCTGATTCCCTCTGCTTTTCCCTAATATATGAAATTGCAGATGGATGCTGGATTGATGGGTGTGAGGGAGGTGGGTAAAAAAAAACCCATCTATCTGTCCTGTGGTGTCCTAGGCTGCCCTCTCCTGCCAGCTCAATGCCCCACCAGGCAGGCCAATTAATTCACAGGTCTCTCTCCACTCTGTTGATCCATTCTTCATCAGCAGCAATTGCCGTCAACATTTTGTCTGTTCCAGGAATTCCTATATTAGCCTGATACCTCTCTATGTTCCCTGAAAGTGCTTAATGTTGCACTTCTGGTCATTAAATCGTTTTATCAGACTCTATCTTTTTGGAAGGTGTTGTGCAGCTCCTGCTCCAATACCATTTGCACTTGTAACTAGACATTCATTGGAAGCTCAGTCTAGCTGCCCTTATGCCTAGTCAACTCCTCAACAGCTGTATGTCTGTAATTGTCAAATTAAGTCCCTAAAACTGACTATTTGCTTGAGATTTTAATCATCAGGATATGGGACACCGCACTGATACCTCATTCTGAGCTGGTCCGTACCGGGCACCTGCCTGACAGCGGCCCGTCGCTGGCCCCCGCACCACACAGTCATTTTGCCTCTTGTTCACACCTTCCAATGCCTGGGGAGACGTCTGAGGGAAGGTGGGCTACAACCATGCAGCTCACACTCGTAAAGTATCCATGTATTTTTCTGAAAATGTTTGCTTGAAATGCTGTGGCTTCATAATGAAAAGCCTGTTTAAAAATCTCATGTAAAGTGCTTAATAGAGACTTTACAGAATTCTCCTTATGTTAAAAATGAAATTTGATTCAATGTAAATGTTATTGTTTTTCTCCACATAAAACACTGCAATTTACCAAGTATTCCTTATTCCATACAAAGTTGCAGAATTGCAGTATTAACAATCACAGCAAATATGAAGTAACTACCGTATTTGCCGACGTATAAGACGACTGGGCGTATAAGACGACCCCCCAACATTTCCACTCAAAATATAGAGTTTGTTATATACTCGCCGTATAAGACTACCCCCTCTTCCGCTCACCCCTGTGTGCTATTATTGTTACCGGTATTATACCGGTATTACATGAGTGCCATTAGTATTAGTATTAGTGCCATTACAGTACTTGTCATTGTCACCATTGTACGGCCGCAGCGCGACCGCAGCGCCTCCGGCCTCCCCTGCATCTCCTTGTGACCGGCACAAGTGTGCAAGTGCGCATGTGCGAGCTCTGCGTAGACAAGGGGCGGGCCGGAGCGCCGCTGCTTCCCGGCGAGCAGAACGGGCTGGTCACGCCGAAAAGGCTGGCACCCCTGTCTCGCTGCTGATGCGGCCGCTGGATACCGCGCGATACTGGATGGTATGTAGAATGTAGTATGGGCACCGGGCGAGCATCGGGAGGCCACTATGGACACTGGGCGGGCATCGGGAGGCCACTATGGGCAGCAGGCGAGCATCAGGAGGCCACTATGGGCACCGGGCGGGCATCGGGAGGCCACTATGGGCACCGGGCGGGCATCGGGAGGCCACTATGGGCACCGGGCGGGCATCGGGAGGCCACTATGGGCAGCGGGCGGGCATCGGGAGGCCACTATGGGCAGCGGGCGGGCATCGGGAGGCCACTATGGGCAGCGGACGGGCATCGGGAGGCCACTATGGGCAGCGGGCGAGCATCGGGAGGCCACTATGGGCAGCTATGTCTATCCCAACTGAAGTGCACCCGGCCTATAAGACGACCCCCCCACTTGGAGGCATGTTCTTCAGGGGGAAAAAGTCATCTTATACGCCGGCAAATACGGTATGTAATATTACCAGAAGTGGGAACAAGTAATTGGCTTTCAAGTAACAAATAAGTTTTGCCACTCAAGTCTCAAGTCAGGATAGTCTAATACAAAGTCAAGTCCCGAGTCAACAAACCAAAGTCTGAAGTCATAAGCAAGTCTGAATATAATCCTTTTTTTCCAATTTAATGCCACAAAAAAGTTATATACATATATTATACACATTATATCAAATTTTAAAATTAACAATTAAATGCTGAAATTGCATAAAAAATATACTTTTATATATTCAAGTGCAACTGAACATATAATGTAAAAATAAAATGTAGTGCACAAGAAAGTCAGCTTGATAACATAAATATACTGTAAAACAAAAGTATTTATTTACATGGTACCAATGCACTAAACAGAAACATTTTTCTCTCTTACTTTTTATTTTTAGAAACCTAAATCAATATTATAACAAAAATTTCAAACATAAAGTAGCAAAATATTAGAAATATAATTATATAAATCTGTAGCTGACTGTGCTGCAGAAACAACAGCAATTATTTAGCCCAGAATATTGAGAAATGCACTGCAAATTATTGTACTGTGAACTCAAGCATTTATGATGCACTGCATTTGCTAAAAACTAAACTGGATAAAAGTCTGTCAGATACAGTATCTGTCAGACACTGGAGGAGACATGCATCAGTGCATTTCAATGGTTTTTGCATATCAGTGTTTATCTGTAGCTTATAAAGTGCAAGGATAGAGAAAAGCCTTTGATTCGTGAATTCAACAGGCTTCAGTTAAACTAACGTCATTAGACATCTTAACTTACCGTTCTTTATGAAGCTTTAAATGTTGCACCAAGCTTGAAGTTGTTGCAGTTCCATCGGTAATTGTAACCCCAAATGTTCTGCAAGTTCTGACCTTGTCATTTTTCTAATTAAAATGAATATCTCTGGGGAACATCACCGCTGCCCTATCTGCAGCACCCGCCCAATCTGTGACTGCATGCACACTAGGTTCATGCATACGTACACCATGCAACATTTTACGTCAATTCCATCATCTAGGTATTATTTTACAACATTACATCATATTACTGTGTCCCATACCTGTTTACACAAAGCATCCCAAGTCACCCTGAATCACAATGTCCAAGTTCACGTCCAAGTATAACTCATTGATATCAAAGTCAAAGTCAAGTCTCAAGTCTTTCCTGTTTTGCCGATTCAAATCCCAAGTCATAAAATTTGTGACTCGAGTCTGACTCAAGTCCAAGTCATGTGACTCAAGTCCACACCTCTGAATATTACAGTTACAGTTAATAGATATAATGGAATACCCTTCTTCATTGTTCAGTTTTGCAAGCCACATTTCTCAGAAAACATCGACTGGTGCTTGTGATTGCCTCTGAAGCTGTAGTTTCATGGCTGAGTCCCGGCTCGGTATCAGTGCCTCCCTTTTAGGGCTCCTGGGCTTTCCGGGATCAGCTCCAGGCTCCCGGAACCCCGCACTGGATGAGCGCTGATGGGGAATGGAGAGAGGGATTATTTCCAGCTGCATGCAAAACCACCAACTCACTTTCCATTACTGTGAGTTAGACATGAAAACTACATAATTGCGAGACATGATTTCACAAGGTGAAAATTGCTTCATTTTGATTCATAAAGTTAAAATTTTCATGCCTATAAAATGCATTCAGCTCATAAAGTATGCGACTTATTTTTCACATCTGTGACCTCTCTCTCTCTCTTTCACCCCGTCTCTCTCTCTCTCTCTCTCTCTCTCTCACTCGTTTGGCTTTAATTCCTCCTCATCCCAAGAGTATTATGAAAAAAGTGCCTCATGCATGCATGCTTGGTGCAAGAAATTTGCTGGGGGACCCTATGATAAAGTTTGCCTGGCAGAGGGAATGAAATGTAAATGAAGGTATGAGACAAATTGATCCATCCATCTATCCATTTTCTGTAACCATTTATCCTATTCAGGGTTGTGGGGGTCCGTAACCTGGAATCCTGGAAGTTACAGGTGCAAGGCAGAGACAAATCGTTAAATTTGTTTTTGGGGGCGGGCTAAGAGAAAAAATATACACTGCCTCACCATCTTACAATTCCACTGAATTCCAGTTATCTTATGTTTTGTAATGACAACACTGGCCATATACCATTTGGCCAGGGCCTCATTTGCCAGGTTTCATATATTCCAAGCAATCAGCATTTGTTTTTGGCATCTCCTGCCCTGTTGATGTCAGCCAGTATCTGTCAGATCCATACTGCCCCTTGTTTGTTTTAACTGCTGTTAACGTCTTCATAACACCAAGGATGAGAAATCACAAACTGAAAGAAAAATCTTTAGTGTAAAATGCTAACCAAATGCTTTAGTCCATCATACATACAGCAAATTCTGTTAGTGATATCAGGAAACTATTCATGGTTTTTATTCCTCACATATGGTTAAATGGTGGCCTCATGTGACAGATTTCTCTATTTGCGTTTATGACATACAGTCCTCTAAGTAATTTTTTCCCTTGGTTAAGCTACACCAAACAATTTCATTTTTGCATACAATCTGCATGACCCTTTTATAGTAATCTACACAGTAATCTACACAGTAATCTCCACAGTAATCTACACAATAATCTCCACAGTAATCTAAACAGTAATCTCCACAGTAATCTACACAGTAATCTCCACAGTAATCTAAACAGTAATCTCCACAGTAATCTACACAGTAATCTCCACAGTAATCTCCACAGTAATCCACAGCCCCCTGTAAAGGGTATGGCAGGTACTTCCAGTCCGCTTATGGGAGCAGATACATTATAGATTCCATTGTGCTCCAGGAATTAACTGCTGTGCAGCTGTGACTGCTTTGCCGATCTGCTTGGGAAAAGAATGGGAAAAGGAGCAGAAAATGGAGCAGGGGCATCAAGCAGTAATGGGTGCAGCTGAGCATGGCAGTGGTTATTGGGCCTTGTCCTAAGCGATTTTAATATTTGCTGTTGACTCACAGAGGAAGAAGCACAAACGAAGTGCAAAGGCCGGTCCATCAGCCCTCCATTTCTCTGTCTCTTTCTTTTACTATAATGTTAGCATCCCCGGGAGGGTTGGGCAGGGGGCTGACCTTGGACCCCTAAAGGTTTTCTTCTCCTTACTTGGGAGTTTTTGGTTTCTTTCCCCTGTTGTCATTTTTCATTCATTTCTTTGTCTTCTCTTTTGCCTATTTTGAATTATCCCGTATAAATGATGTAGGAATGTATGACAGCACACCCATGTAAAGCACCTTGGGCAACTCTGTTGTGAAAGGCACTACATAAAAATAAACTGAATTGAATTTAATTCAAGTTTTCTGCAGAACCTGAATGGACAAGTTTTTCAAGAGAAACTGAACACACACATGGGCATTGGGTTAGCAGTGTTCTGAATAATCTGAATACACACCTGGATATTGGGTAAGCAGAGTTCAATATAACCTTTAAACACACCTAGACATTGGGTGAGCAGTATTCTAGATAGGACATGAATACAGACTTGGGCATTTGGGTGAGCAATGTCCTACAGAACCTGAAAACACACCTGGGCATTTGGTGAGCAGAACCTAAGCACACACAGGGTACAGTATGTACTTGTGTTCTTAGTCTCCTGCTTACTGACTGCAGCTTAAGTATGATAATTCTGACCTACCTGTCAATGAAAAACAGACCTCAGTGGGAAGGATTGCTGATCCTGATTAAAGCATTTCTAAGGCGAACATTTCAGCTTGCCTGCCTCCTTCTGTGTTAATGCTGAAAGATTCATGACCACAAAACCCTTGGGCTGTCATTAGTCCCTAAGCTCTAGCCAGAACAATCTGCAAACTCAGGCTATTTGATTATTCTCACTCCCATTTGCTCTGGTCACCTTAGTGCCCCTCCCAACCCAAGAAGCTTCCAAGGACTGACAAGCCTTTTACTGTTTTCTATTGTAGGCTGAAGGACATTTTAGCTCATGCCTCGTTCCAGTGCCCGTGTGCTGAAGCATTAGGCTTCTTAGACTTGTGCTGGCTGAAAGGTGAAGGCCATTTTTAAAGACAATCCATTCTTCTAAGCAGTAGAAAGTGGCCTTATGAACCAGCAAACTGCTCATCAGGCTCTTCAGGGAGATATGATGCAGAAATAAGAGTTCATAAGTTCCAAGCCACCCCCCACCCTCCGCCATCCCCACAGAAAAGCAGAGAGGAAACATCCAAAACCACAAAAACTGCTGGATTGGTTTCACTCATTCATTTAGCCTCGATTGCACTACTGAACAAAGGCCTATTCAGCTCCCGTGGTGGAAGCCCGTTCCTGGGAATCCGTCAAAAAACTAATGTTCATTTAAAGCAAAAAAGGTTGTTGTTCTTTCTCTGGACACAAAGCATTAGCGTCTTGGTGAAATGTTCCAGGTTTTTGGGAGGGCATGTGCTGAAAGCTGGACAGGGTGTTTTGCATTAGCCGACATGGTTTTTAATCTACTGATTAAAAAGACTCTTCCTTTCACAAAGAACGCTGCTTCATACTGGGTGAGGTGCAGTATGCATGTCTGTGTTCCTTTAAGAATCTCTCTCTTATGCTCAGTTTTGCCTTTTGATTGCTGTTTGTTTGTTGTTCTTATTCTTTGGAAGCTGCGGTGCTGTACACTGATCCTGAAGCGTGAATACTCTCTCCGCTTGTTAAAGTGTGACTGTCTTTCATTTGAAGGTGGACATTGACAAAATCCCATGTCAGTCAGAATGCCATGTCTCATTAGGCAGTAGTTTACTTTAAATGAAGAATTAAACAGCAGAAAAAATAATAATAATAATAAACATACCTGTACCTTTTTCATCAGACTCAGCACTCTGCTGCCTTTCCCTACAGGTTTTTCTATTTGATTGTTTCCTAAAGTGTCACTTTTGCCACCTTGTGTTTAATATTTACATTTATTTATTTTGAAAATGCAGACATGTGAGTGGTAGCTGCGATACCTGAAAATATAGATACTCAGGAATATTTTTTCCACTCAGACACTCCTAATATATATTTACTGATGACTGGCAGAGGGAGCAAACCTCCCTTGGTCTCGTAGGCCACACATCCAGGTGCTGTGTCTCATGCAGGTTCCGTCTCCTGTGTCTCAGGGGCCCTGAGATGTTGTCTGTGCTCTCTTGCTGCCCTCACCTCCTTCATAGATGATGTACGACGCACTCATGGGATTCTCGCTTGCAAATTCTCCTGCACAGTTTCACAGTTATTTAGAATCCTTCTGTTGTGTGTCCTTGAACAACAAATTATCTCAACACTGTGGCCTGCTTGCTAGTTTTTTCTTGATTGCATTTTAAAGCACGTTATTCTGCATGTATTCTGCATTCATACGGTAGTGATCATTCCCACTACAGAAGGCCCCTCTTGATGAATGTGAACTTTGAACAGTTTTTACCAGGTGTAGCTATGGTAATGAGAATGCTATGCCAATGCTCGTTTTCATGACAGGGTCCTGCCCACCCCCCAACCCCCCGCCTAACTCTCCCAAAGCAGGAAGGCTGGGCTTTAGCCAGTGTGATGCCCTTGAGTAAATGCAAAAAAAATCATGGAAAGTATTTCCTGTAATGAAATTCAATCTCATTCCCATTTAAACGGCATTATATAGACTTTAGGGACCATCTCAAAACTTCTGTTGCTCCATTATTATATATGTGTTTCAAAATGTTTAAAGTTTATCCATAGGAATTACTTATTGAAAACGCTTTATGTTTAACAGTATTTTTGCTCGTTCATAATTCATATTCATTCTGAAAGCATTGAAATCTTTTAAGCTCTCAGCAAGAACCCAGGATAGACAACTGATGACAAGTTTGGTTTCTGCTCCAATTTACTTCCAATGACAACAATGGCATTAAATCTGCAGCCATTCCAAAAGTGAATAGGATTCTGCAGATCTGTAGCTCTGTGTACCTGAAGACACAGAGAGAGATTCTGATTCCATCTTCTAACCAGACAAGGGATGCACTATGACCCAAAAACATGATACAGCTTACCTTGAGAATAAAGAACATGGGAATTTCACAAGAACCCCTCAATGAGGCTAGGGAGCTTTTTCCAGTAAGGGGGCTGCATTCTTCTGTGATTCATTTCTGCTTGTTTTCAATCAAGGTAGCCATTTCCCAGGTTGAGCCAACACAGACATGCAGACTTTAAGCAGACTATAAGGCTTGACCTTATTCCCTCCATGCACCAGCTCATAAAGCAAGTGTGACAAGGGAGGAAGAGGAAGAAGTGATGAGGCAGGAGGAGGATGGTGATGAGGCAAGAGGAGGAGGTGATGAAGCAAATGGAGGAGGAGGTGATGAGGTAAGAGGAAGCCCTATATGAGAGACCATGCTCAAGATAGAGTCTTAGTCATGAGACCGCTCAACCTGATCTCTGCAGCCTCTTCTCAGTCTTGGTCATCAGACTGCTTGACCTGACCTCAGCCTCATCTCAGTCTTGGTCACGAGACCACTCAACCTGATCTCAGCCTCATCTCAGTCATGGTCTAAACAGGATCTACCTCTCCTAAATCCATGTTGGCTATCCCTCAGAATGTTATTTGCATCCAGGTAATCTACCATTTTCACTTGGATTATAGCTTCCATTATTTTTCCAGTAATGCTAGTTAAACTGAGTGGCCTATAGTTTGCTGGATTACTTCTATCCCCTTTTTTGAATATGGGTGTTATATTAGCATGCTTCCAATTAGAAGGTACCACACCAGTAGATAAGGATTTCTGGAATATTAAAGTTAAAGGTTGGCTAATAATATCCCTCATCTCTTTTAAAACTATAAGTAAGATGCCATCAGGGCCCTGCGATTTATTTTGAGCTTAACTAGGCTTAGTACCACATCAGCCTCAGTTATACATACAGTATGTTGGTCAAAGACGACGCTGTATTCGTACTAAATGGTGGTAAGTTACTCATGTTCTCTACAGTGTAAAATAATCATTAAACTCATTTACTATATCAATTTCATTTTCAATTATAAGGCCCTTACTATCTTGCAAATTAGTGACTTCAGCTTTTAGAGCTCTTTTGGAGTTAAAATATTGGAAGAAACTTTTATTGTCATCCTTAGCCTCTAATGCAATTTTTCTTTCTACATTCCTCTTAGAGTGTCTAAAGTTGTTTTTTAACTCAACCTGTAGACTTAGATACTCCTGCTTAGTTTTGAAATCATTAGTTAATTTCCATTTGTGGAAGAGAGCCCTTTTCCTCCTGACTTTATTCAAATTTCCTTAGTAAACCACCTTGGTTGTAGTTTCCTAGATTTAGTTCTGCTGGAAACAGGTATGAAGTCTTCTTGCACTTGCAACAATGTGCTTTTAAAAAATTTCCATGCCTTTTCAACCGTATTGTTATTTAACTCCATCCAGTTTACAGTTTACAAGTTAAAGTTAGCCTTCCTAACATTGTATATACTTTTGATTTGGACTTTGCTCTTTGGACACTAAAATTAACGTCAAATTTAACCATGTTATGATCACTACCGTCCAATGGTTCTATAACCTCTAATTTTCCAATCCCATCCTGGTTATTAGAGAAAACAAGATCAAGAAGGGCTTCTCCCCTGGTAGGGGTATTAAAATGAGTAAAAAAACAATCCTGTACTAATTCCACCATCTCAAGTTCATTTACAGAAGAGCCAGAGACTGTGTCCCACTGTATCCCAGGTAAATTAAAATCACCCATAATCACCATCATTTTTGTTACTCATAATCCTGATATCATCATATAACATTCTGCTTTCCTCTGCAGCTACATTAGGTGCTCTATAACAAACCCCGACAATTAGGCCATTTGAGTTTTTAGCATCTATTTTTATCCATACAGCTTCTGTATTTGTATTTTTATCAGTGAGCTCCCTTGCCTGCAAGTTTTCTTTTACGTATACTGCAACACCACCTCCCTTCTTGCCTATCCGGTCTCTACGGAACAACGTATAACCATCTATATTATATTCTTCACCATCATTGTCACTCATCCATGTTTCAGTTATTCCTATAATGTCGTAAGTGTCTGATGAAATTAAAGCCTCTAAATCATGAATTTTGTTTCTAATATTCCTAGCACTTAAATACAGACCGCAAAGGGTAGGCCTTTTACAGTGCCCACTTTTAATGTTTAGTGGGGCTTTCCGTCTCTCCCCACCTAAATTCTTAACTAACCTCCCTGCCCCCCTAGTCCCTAGTTTAAACATTCCTCAACTACTCTACACATATGCCTCCCCAATACACTGGTTCCCCTCTGGTTCAGATGCAACCCGTCCAGCTTGAACAGGTCCCACCTATACCAGAAGGTCTTCCAGTGCCCCATAAATCTAAACCCCTCTTTGGTACATCACCATTTTAGCCACGCATTGAATCTCCTTATCTCAGCTAACTTAGCCTGACTCGCACGTGGCACGGGAAGTATTCCAGAGAATACCACCATGGACGTTCTGCTTCTAAGCTTATCCACGACTTCTATAAATTTATCCCGCAGAACAGCCCTTCTGCCCTTTCCTATGTCGTTGGTGCCAACATGCACCACGACCACTGGATCCACCCCGGCTGGGGCCAAAAGCCTGTCCACTCGATTCGGAAGGTGCCCTACCTGGGCACCAGGCAGGCAAGACACCGTACGGGACCCTCTATCTCGGGTGCACACATAACTATCTACACCTCTGATAATTGAATCCCCTACTACCACAACCTCCCTCCTCCTGGGGGTAGGCGGCTCCTTGGTGCCCAAGGGCCCACCTGCCTCCCCAGTCTCTTCCGGCTCTAAAGCTGGAAGCACCTGAAAGCGGTTAGACACCGTCACTCTGGGTGATGCCGCCTCTGTGAACTGTGTACGCCCTTTTCTACTTCTACGACCTACGTTCACTCAGCTCTCTCGACCTTCTGGTTCATCATTCTCCCCCCTCCCCACTTGTGACATACACATAGTCTCCCTAAAAGGCGTATTGCTTCTCCTTTAACTCATTGTTGTCTTGGATGAGAGCCAGATGCTCCTCGAGGTCATGAACCTTGACCATGAGTGAGTCCACTAACTTACATCACTCGCAGATGAAAGTCCGACTGGACTCAAGCATCCAGAAGGGCAAACATCTTGCAAACACAAATCTGAGCTGACCCCATAATTAACTAGCTCACTATGACCCTGTCTTTTACTCCCAGCCCAGTATATTTATATAGCGGGACAATGCACACCATGTAACTTTCATATTATGTTTCTTTTTTTTTTAAAAACTTTGATCGCCGTACTTTCACCTCATCTTGCAGTAGAACGTCTGCTTCTGGCTAGCCACCTTGTTAGTGGTGTATAATGTGCCTCCCAGTCCTGTGCTCCCCAGTCCAGTCATTGATGTTGTTCCCTGCTTGTCTCCTGTGCCGTCTCATCTTACCCAATCCTTGTCTCCCCATTTTGACCCCTTGTGGTCTTTTTGAGTTTGCCCTGTTTGTGTTTTGATCTATTCCAGTAAAACCCTTTTTGATTGTCCTGACACTTGCTTTCGCCTCTATCCATGCCTTGACGTGGCAAACCATAAGTATTGCATTACATTTTATTGCATTTACATATTTTTATAAAGTTGAGGTTATCCAAATGGGGACCTGAAACATGTCTCCAAAGGTAAGGACATTTCAGGTTGTACCACACTTTGGGGACATTTTGGTCCCCAAATGTGATCTATGCAAACCCCCACACACACACACACAAATGACTCAAAGCGCACACACACACACAGACAAATGACTCAAAGGACATACACACACACACACACACAAATGACTCAAAGTGCACATACACACACACACACAAATGACTCAAAGCACATGCACACACACAAATGACTCAAAGCACACGTGCGCGCACACACACACACACACACACAAATGACTCAAAGTGCACATACACACACACACACAAATGACTCAAAGCACATGCACACACACAAATGACTCAAAGCACACGTGCGCGCACACACACACACACACACACAAATGACTCAAAGTGCACATACACACACACACACAAATGACTCAAAGCACATGCACACACACAAATGACTCAAAGCACACGTGCGCGCGCACACACACACACACACACACAAATGACTCACACACATACATAAAATCATATAGGCACAGGCATGCTAATAGTAACAGGCACACCTGTTCATGCTGCTGTCAGAAGCAGCACTAGCAGCTGCCTGCTATCTCCTGTCTGTCCTGCATTTAGAGATGAATCTTAAAATTGGGCCCGTATTGTCATTTTTGTTTTGTTTGTCATTTTGTTCATTTAACTTCATCCTTCCAGTCCCTGGAGGATGGGCTCCCCCTTTGGGTCTGGATAGGGTTAGGGCTTCCTCTGCTGCCCCCTGCAGGATGGGCTCCCCCTTTGGGTCTGGTTAGGGTTAGGGCTTCCTCTGCTGCCCCCTGGAGGATGGGCTCCCCCTTTGAGTCTGGTTCCTCCCAAGGTTTCATCCTACTAGGGAGTTTTTCTTTGCCACTGTCTCTCTGGCTTGCTTACGGGGGTTTAGGCAGGGACCGTGTAAAGTGCTTTGAGCCAGTGTAATGATGTGAAAATTTGATATAGAAATAAAACTGAATTTGAGTGAAAGACAACACACATACTCACAGACACACTCCGCAGCTGAAAACCTCCACAGTGGCGGCAGGCAATGATCTGGTCTTTTGCATATGATGTCATTATTGGACCATAATTCAATTACTTGGCACAGGCAGGTTGTTTAGCCTTGGAACCACCATTCATTCAGATGAGAACATCATAAGATCATGTGGATTTACCAGCTCATCGTTGCCCCCCAACCACCCCCCCCCCAAACTCCTGGGGTCTTCAGTTACTCTGCTGGAATGACCATGAGTCGTGCTGGTGCTGTCTACCGTAAACATGCTGCTGCGTCTGTAGAAGCAGCCCACACCTTGGTACGGCCAGCGCTTCCTGACAGAATTCACCCTTACGCCCACATGACAGCGCAGGTCCCCCCCCCCCGTGACAGACCTTTCTCTTTTACCACATTTCAGATTTCCAGAATGAGGTACTTTCACTGTGCCGTTGTAGCATTCCTGCTTATTTGTGAGGCTCCTTTCCTGTTTCTGTTTGACCTTCATTTGTTTTTAATGTTGAAACACGTAGTAGGGCAGACAGTTGCTTTAATTAGCAAAGACTACAGTGACTTTCTAATGCTAAACTTGATTCCTTTAGCAAACTCAGGTTAGGATGGGGATTTCGACTGGCATTTCCACTGAAAGCCATGTAGGAGAACTCCCTGATAGAGCAAAAAAAGTGTTTTTATTGCAAAGATCAAACAAAAGTATTTTCCTGTTGACTTTGCTATTTCAAAAACAGTAAGATCAATCATCTTTTGCTCATTGCAGACGTCAAACATGAAATAACATTAAAATAATTTTACTCATTTCCATTGTGTTGCTTACTACGATTAATATTTAGTTTTATATTACATTCAATATTTCATTCAATTCTGCAGTCAAAAAGCCCAAACAGCCTAACCTGTCCACACATGCTCTTCCTCCCATCATTAAGTTAAATTGTAACTCGATCTTTGAGGGAGGAGCTTCGACCTGTAAGCCACTGATTATACAGGTAAGCAACATTAACTACTTCCTTCCCAGGTGATATTGTCAGGTAAGTAAAAACATTTTTGTATCCTTTTAACAGGTACAAGAGGAGGGCATGAATGCAGGGTGCCATGTCAGCGGACAGGGGGCGAGCGAGGATGGACAGCGGCGTGCCATGTGGATAGGGGGCGAGCGAGGATGGACAGGCTTCAACCAGGGGGAGCAGTGCCCCCCTCAGGTCACCACATAGCTCTGCCCCTGGTAGGGACCTACTAACATGAATCATTTGACCTGCATTTCAGACATTCCAGTTTAACCCACAGGAATCCCCCCAAAAAGCTCAGGCTTTAGCTTCAGAGAGACCTGCAGGGGGCGTTGCCCTTGTACGAGGCCAGGACAGGCACAGCAGACTGGATTGCAGATGTAGACCTAAATGGACCCGTTCGGGAGTCCTCACATGCATCAACAATTTTACGAGACCGCTCAAGGCAGCAACAAAGGAGGACACATGCTTTTAACTTAGAAGCTGAAGGATTTATTAAACAAACTTAAAGCAGGAACGAGAACATGACTGAAGATTGTAGGCAATGCAAAATTGTCAGTGGGAAATAGCCAGCAAAATCAGTAGTATAAAGTGAATGTTTGGATGAGTGAGGAGTTAGGTGCTGTGCAGTATAAAATTAGTACAACAAAAAGGGCACTGAGGGGTACGGCCGTCTCTCCCTGGCTGAGAGTTTAAAAAGATGGGCACAGGTGAGGCAGATTTCAGCTCATGAGCTGTGAGGAGCCAAGTTAGGGATAAATAACATGGACCATCAGAACAAGCATCTTCATAAACAGTAATGTAATGCATGCGTGAGCCCATTAGAAGCGCACTGGCAAAGTACGTTTAACACCTGGCCATAACTCTCCGGACAAACGCCAGTGTGGGCTGTGCATCACGCTTCAGGATTCAGCACATGGAAACACGCAAGATCCTCCTGCCTTGGATAGCCGTTCATGGTGGCCCGACTCCCGGGTTCACTTGGTCAGCATCTCTGCAATGAGAATTTTCTTTGCTTTACTATCTGTCATGGAATAAGAAATATCTCCAAAAGCCTCTTCTCAACCTCTAAATATGACAGCTCATGCATAAGGCATGTGTTTAAGGTGTAATTGTGTGCAGTAGTAGGGCTTTTATACTTAAATTAAATACCCCCCCACTGGCATCTAGGATTTGAACCAGAACACTAAAAATACATTTAAAAATTAAAAGAATTTTGCCTCTGCCAGAAACATAAAAAGCCAAGTGGAGAATACAGAATACTCACACTGTAAAAACATCTTAGTGGTGTCTGAGGAGCAGGTCGGTAATGCTCTCTTTGCACTTCAAGATTCTATTTGCTCTTCTTTTTATTCAACAAGACTATTTTTATCAGTAAAACTGATTTCTTGTTATGCCTGATATGGATTTACACCTTAACTGGGCCACTGTGCAATTCCACAGACTGGACATAAATTACAGCCACACTCTATGTGCCAGGACACCAGGGAGAGAAGGGGAGAGAGAGAGAGGGAGAAAGGGACAGAAGGAGACAGCCACTATACTGTTCCACACTGATTATAGGATCAGGCCTCGAATGTGAGTACGAGACACCTGGGGCCCGTAAACTCAGCCAGCCAAAAGTAAGCACACAGTCAGCAAGGTGCAGGAAAGCAAATGCTGAAAGGGCAAAAAAACAATTTCCTGTAAGGGCTCCAGAACCCTCCAGCATGTCAAACGCCTATTGATTCATAAATATTTATGTTTATAAAAAGTGACAGCCTGTGTTTCTTGGTATTTGGCAGGGAGTCTTAGCTATGTCCTTCAGAACATTTCCCTTCTGGCTTATTTGTTTTACTTTCTTCTTGACCCAATAAAACATTTTCACTGTGGAAAGATCAATGATATAGTCCAGCAGCTTCTAACACAGTTTGAATCTTGGAATAACAGTACATTTCAGAATTGGACCCCCCAATCATAAGCTGTTATGGGGTTCGAGTCTGCAGTTTGTCTGTCTCCACTGTCTCTTTTGTATGCCTGTAAGTAGGAGATGAATTCTGCTACATGAAGAATGACTCTTAAAAACCCTGGTGCATCTAGAAAGAAAACCTGGTTCACATCTTTAGAGTAATCTTTAGTAGTTAGGCTCAGCATCAGTAATCACAATATTTCTAAAAAATATTTTTTTAAAAAAACCATCCATCTTTTATATAACATTTCCATTGTTCCATACCTTGCGCTTGTTCCCAGGGACAGCGGTTTCTAATTCTGTGACAGGGATGGCTGTTTGCAACAACTTCCTGTCTGCCAGGAAGCAAATTTCAATACCTGTTCCTTCAAACCATGTTCATTGATTCTCCTTCTTCACATACATGGCCAATGAATATAAAACAGAACATTAACAGCTGATATTAGTAAACAATGCTTCATAGCACCAGACACACACTTTGCCTGCTGTAAAGCCCACTGAAGAGACCAGTATTAAGACTAAGAATGCAGAATGGGGAGGGACGATTACAGTATGTAGCTCCGACAGGGGTAGGGAGCTAACTCCACCATTGTAGTGGATGGGGGGTAGGGGCTGTGGGTGGGAGGGTAGACAGTATAAAATGCATACAATAAGCTGCAGAAAGACTAATTCTGGCTGCTCATGCTGCCCAATGAGTCATGCTGTCTATCCTGTTCTCTGACTCTCTACTATAATCATCACATTGCATTGTTTTATTGCTGTTTTATGAGAAGCAAACATTTCACCCATTTTCAGGCTCTCATGCTACCATCAGTGCTCTGCTATCCGCAAACATTCTTTAAATAGTTTGAAGAAGATGAAATGCTTGTTTTCTGCATTATATGTACAGAGGTGACAATTTTTATAGGTTTTATTTTTTGTTGTGTGAGGTAAACCGTGGGGGAATCGATGCAAACCTCGGAACTTATCCAGAACTTTATCTAGTCATATTTTTTGCACCTACAGGGTAGTTGATAACAACTAGCACTCTATTTTAGCAAATGATTAATGGCTTTTACATATATTACATTTACGTGAATTTGCACAGCTGATGTTCGCCGCCATGCACCCAGGCAATGAGCAATCTCTGGATTACAGAAAACATAGAAAAACAAAGCTTGGTGTGGAAATTTCCAGCATTCCATGCCTGGTTCCAAGGCAGATGGGGGGGGGGGGGGAGCATTCTCAGAAGCAGAAGCTGCATTCAGCCTCCCAGACGTGGCCTGACTCACCCTAGGCCACCCTCTGTTGTCCCCTTTGAATGAATGTGACTCTTTATTTTCACAAAAGACCAGATTGCATCAGATTTGTTGCACTTTCCAAGGGATTTCAACCTTGGCCTTGTTCTGGCAGTCAAGGGCAGGCTGACAGTCTGAATCAATGGCTAAGATGCCAACTTGCATCCAGGTGAATCTCACCCAATCCATGCATGGACAGGTGGCATGAGAATAGAGTACACCTGATTTTTTTTTCCCACTGAAAATAGCTTCAGGTTTTTTTGTAGTTCGCATTTTTCGTTGTTAATTTATATACCACGTTATTGTCATATCTGTAACTGTGTACCTGTAATATCACTTACACCTAATGAAGGACTTTGAGTAGGATTGTAATAACAAGTCTGTTCTTGAGATGTGAACAAACAACCATTATGCTACTAAGCAGGTCTGGGTCCTTAATTGTAACATCTGCTCCTATTTCTGCCGTTAAAAGCCTGTTAAGTAATGAATAATTTGTTAATTATTTGCACAAGGTTCAACAAATTAACTGGAAGACTTTTTAATTAAAATAAACTAAAATAAAAGAAAATAAATAAAATCTGCAAAATCACTGTATTAAAATCACTTTATTAAAAGTAAAATTCTTATTTTTTTGTATTCTGTCACTAAATTAGTTGACTGAAACAGGGCAGCATGTTATGTGTCATTTTTGATATACTGCTGCCCTCTGGTGTCGGCAATGATTAACGTATACTTTACATAGACGTATATTACATAATTCAAATTTACCTCATAAAACTAAGTGCGGTGTGCGTATAATTAATTAATAATAATATACGTACTTGCAAGACCTTTACTACATTTACGACAGAATCGGATTTATAGCTTAAGCCCGGTTGGCCTCTAATGTCTTGTAGTTTCGCTAGGTGGGGTTCAGGGGCACTTCCTGCAGGAAAGCGTGCGTCGGTTTCCATGGTGACGGTTCCGTATCTGAGACGCTTGCGCAGTAGGAAGAGATACTTTTCTGAAAGAGCGTGGTAAATATCTACAATCAACCTTAATTAAACAAAAAAAGAAGCCTTAACTGAATCCCTGCGTAAAACGTATTGCCAGTATCGTGACTGGTTTATACCCTGTTTACCCGGAGCCGGGTGGGTACCGTATCCCACAATGCCCCGTTCCACTTAGCCTCGTATCTCTAGGAGACGCGAGAGTAGGCGCCACCTCGAGCTCTTCGGGCGGAGAGCGGCGTTCACACCGAGGCAATGGCTGACTCTCAGTAGCGCATCCCGGCGACCTGAAGCACGGCCGAAGCCGAGGGCAGCCCTCCGCTGCCGCCCAGTAGTTGCTATCTGCGTTGACAGCGTCCAGGTAAGGCGCAGTGGGACCGGCTTATTGAGCCCGGCATGCTGGGCGCGTCTCCCCACCACCTTGAGCCGGCGGAGGAGGACGCCGCCGCCTCTGCCGTGAGATGTTTGTTTGTGTGGCACCTGCTTTAGCACGGCGCCGGGGGCTGCTTGGGGCGGCTTGGGGGGCTGACAACTAAAGCGTTTCTCACATTTTTGAGATGTATTTTCTTAATATATTATTTATGTGCTGGTTGTATGAATAATGCGCTCCCCCGCATTTAATATTAGATTATTGGTGCTCCCTGGCTTATGAATGACCGGCGTTCGCCAGTTTCTTCGGTTTCGGATTAATGCTAATAATAATGACAATAATGATGATAATATCAAATGACTATGATCATTTGGAAAGTGACTGAGTTTGGGTCGACAGGGTCGCCTTGAAAAAATAGCCCATGGAGCCGACATTAGGCTGCCACGGAAACTGCGTAAACACACACCACGCTTAAAAAATACGTCTATACTCATATGTGCCCTTCATTTGTATGTATCTTATAAATATTGTTCAAGCATTCGCCGTTTAATGATTTCCTAGCTGGTGGCATATATATAAACGGCATACTCCTCATTTCCGTTAGGTAACTGTGATGGATTATATCGATGTGTTGATTTTTTTTTTAATTTGTATTTCCGGTTGTTTTATTACAGATGATCAGATCGGCTATCGCGCTAATAAATTTTATCCAGGTTGCTAACTCGTTAGCATCTAGCGGTCGCTGTGCTCAGATGTACGCCGCAATTAGCTCTGGGATGTGGCACAAACAGCCGAGATTAGAGCCGAAAGTCGGGTTACATTCGGGGAAAGCTGGGTTAGTTTTGGGAAAGTTCGGTTACGGTTCGGAAAAGCGGGGCTTCAGCGGTCATGGTGACTGGAGCGAAGCTGACACGCCCCGCTGCGTCGCACTGCTGCATGTCTACAATGCCGACCATAAAGAGCAGGGCGTTTTGTAGCCCTAAAACGTAGTGTCTTCTACTTTTATGATACTAAATTATTTAGGCGCATTTGTCGGAACCCCTGTGTTGATTCCCGGTCCGCAATGCAGGTGCATCTTCTGGTTCGGCGCCTTGCAGGTTCATAATACTGTGAACGGAGACGGCCAGTGTGTTCTGAAAATCAGTATGAATAAAACTATTTGACGCGCTTATCTGGCCAGTAGTATTATGCTGCCATTAATGTAAAATGACCATCGGATATTTACTTAATTTGTATAGATAATTCATTGCATAGCTTCCGTATTGATTTTTTATGGAGGAGCATTTCTGATGTTCTCATTTTCAGTTGCAAGGAATGGAAAGCGATTAGTTGTTATTGTTGACGCACCACGCAGCATAGCACACACCAGCGATATGTGTCCTCTGCATTTAACCATTGTGACATAGCAGGGGGCAGCTAATTCAGCACCCCGTGAGCAGTGCTTTTGGGTTGTACCTTGCTCAGGGTACCTCAGTGGTACTTTGCTGGTCAGGGTATTTGAACCAGCAAGCTTTCGATTACAAGTGTGCATCCCTAACCATTAGGCCGCCACTGCCATACAAACCAGTAATCCTTGAAAACCTGGGTCCCTTATTTATGCTGGAGTTGTGGACCCCGACCCTGCACCACAGTTGTCCTGCTAGAAATCAAACTTGATATTGTACCTTCGGCATGTTTTTTGAATATAGATACATACATACATACATACATACATACTTTATTAATCCCGAAGGAAATTTACGGAATGGGACATCAATATAAACTTGGCGACCCTAGCCTTTGTTCACCTTAAAGTATTTAATTTTGTTGAGCTTTCCTTATATCTCTAGCATTAGCAGTCTGGTCTAATGGAGAACCAGGTACTTCCTGCCTACTGCCTTTGCTGCTGCACTTCATTGATTATTTATGGCTTCTATGTCAGGAAGTTCTGTCTCTAAGGAATGGTAGTAGCTACTGGGGGAAGGGAAGACTGGGAGGGAACGTGTTAGACTGGATATCAAGCACCCATCATTGTGGCAACATCCAGGCTGTACAATTTCCAGAATACAAAGGCGCCTCCCTTTTCAAACCCTCTCATCAGCACTCTGAGGTTTAGCCTGTTCTGCAAGATCTGATTGCCCCATGTCAAAAGCTGCCTGTTTGAGCCATGTTGAAGAAAATGGTGCCCATATCCATTTGGGCTTCTCTAGTACCACCCTGACTTGAGCTTAGAAACTATCATTTGGATTTGGGCATTTTAAAGAAATAAATCTTGTGCTTCAACTGTGCACTGAGGGAAAATAAGTTAAAATTAGGGGTGAATCAGTTTGTTAGGTGGGAAGTAAATAGTTACATCAGGCTATGATCTTGGTAGATTTCACCTTGACTGGATGAGACTGGAAAGTATGGTAACCACAGTACACGTGAGTGTGCCCCATTGGGTTTACCATTAGGACCATCAATTATTCCCAACTTATAGATCACCGAAGCATCTTCTGAATGAGCACTCCCTCATGGACATGGAGCCTGCTGCATTGTGACTGCAGTGAGCTGTTGGGTGTCATTTGATGGGGGTTGGTCAGTCTGGGATGTTCTTTCATGCCTTCTCTATGATGGTGCTCTTGCTTACTGGAAATGCTTTGTTTCTGTCCCACTCATTTCATAATCGTGGACTTTCTTTGTGCTAAATGTCATTTATAGTTTAAGATATTGCCTTCAGGGGTCCAGCCTGAGTACTTTGTGTGTGTGGAGTTTGCATGTTGTCATTGTAATGTTCTCCTGTTTCCCCCCACAATCCAAAAACATGCTAAGGTGAACTGGAGTGGGCAAATAATTGTCTGTAAGAGGGAATGTGTGCGTGCACCTGGGCATCCGCCTGCCCGCCCCGCGATGGGGTCGCGCGCATCCGCCTGCCCGCCCCGCGATGGGGTCGCGCGCATCCGCCTGCCTGCCCCGCGATGGGGTCGCACAGGTAGTTCCTGGCCTTGTGCCTGTAGCTTTCTGGATAGGCTCCAGACCCCCGTGACCTTGCATAGGCCAATAGCTATATAAAATGGATGGTTGAGGCCAAATGTTGTTTCGACAAGGGCCAAGGGTTAACTATAGTAAGAGCGAGTGAATTTTTCACTTTCTCAGTGGAATGGCCTCTGTTTTTCACAGGATCATATAATGGGTTACGGGGGACAAAGGATATTTGATTAATGGATGCTGACTTCAAATGATGCCCTTTCCTGACTGAACATTAAACCCAGCCCTGGAGGGGGAGGTTGCGGGGCTAGAAGACATTAGTGCTGCTCAACCCACTTATTCCAAATTCCCGTATTCATGCTGACAATTGACCTCATGGGGATGAAATAATGGCATCACTGAAAGGCTTACCTCAGCTGCCTGGCTGGTGAATTTCCATATTCTTTTGGCAATCGGTTTACGTTTACTGTATATCCACATGTCTGTTTACATTCTCAGTACCTACAGTAGACATTATTAATAACTTCATACTGTGCTAAGCCGTGTTGTGAAGGTGGATGAACCCTCATTGTCTTCAGAAGGGGTAGCCAAACTCTGTTAGAGGACAATAAGTAAGTGCAGATAATCAGATAGGTTTACATGCAAGAAACTCATGCATGCATTCTGCAGTCTCTGCAGTCCTCCCTGTATGTCCCATTACTGAATAGTCTGATACAGCTCCTCATTTTCTTCCTTTAATATGTGCTTTAAGGTATCTGATGTACTCGGCACTATCAGACAAAATTTGAACAAAAATATAATATATACTGGGGGACAAACATCTCCAAAGATGCCACCCCCCCCCCCCCCCCCATTCCATCCATCCGCAATTAATGTTAACCATTAACAAAAGTCTAGTTAGACAAATGTTAGGATTAATTATAAATATGGTGTCATATTCCTACCATTTTAAATTTATGTTTTTATATTTCATTGTATCTGGCTGCAAAATTATTTTGGTCCAAATTGGATATATTCCCATATATACACCACAGGGTTCATAGGTAGCTATTAAAATAAAATAATGCTGAACGATTAATTGCATTTTTATCATTCGGTGTAAGTCATTTGGACAACAAACATATTGAGACAGCTGCAGTAAAAGTAATTAAGCAAGTCACTAAAAGTCCCTTTCACACTGCTGGCACTCTGAGAACATGCACGTGCATCATGTCATATGCGTAAGGGGGGCAATGACAGCAGTGTCTACTTGTTTATAAGCAGTGACATCATGGATATGCCTGAGGCCATAAATGCTGGTGCGGAAGATTTGGTCCCCAAATAAGCCAGCACATCTGTCATGTGATAGTAGTTCAGCTTTAAAGAAGACCATTTACAGACTAGGGTATTTTGCAGATTAGGAGCAGAGGTGGCTTCTTTGAGAAGAAACACCGGAAACCTGTCTCACTGTTTGAAACAAAAGCATAAGGAGCAGCACGAAGACAGAAGGCAAAATCTGATCTCTCAAGCAGCAATCGATTGCCCAGAGTTTTAAATGTGTATTATCATGTGAGTCCAGATCCCAGCATCAAAAAGAAATACTGCAGGCCATTATGCACTACCTAACTAAAGACATAGTGCCTATAAATGGCATCCAAAAAAGGTTACATGTACCTAACAAACTTGATAAAAGACCAGATTTCACCGTGTACACATTTCTTCCAAATTGCCATGCCAGAGTTGTAGGAACTGTGCTGCTAACGGTTGCTGGAAGAACTGAAAGAAGTGGATTTTTCTGTGTGCACGACCAATCTGTGGTGAAGCAGGACAATGGAGCAATATGTGAGACTGACGATTCATTTCCTCAAGTGTGACTTCGAATTAAAGGCTTGGTGTTTACAGATGTCCTACTTCCCAAAAGGAGTGTTTTAGGGAGAGACTGCACCTTGCCATCGGTAAGTGATTTAACTAGCTAGTAACGGTGTAAACCATACACCACTTACATTTATAGCATTGGGCAGACATTTTAGGGTGACTTGGTGAATGCTATGTAGTCACCTAGATGAATTGTACTGACAAGCATAGACCAGAGTTGCAAACAAAATAGGTTGCTGAGCTAAGGCAGAACAAAGTCGGTAGTCAGACAAGTATTTTTTCCCTTTGAGTGCAATGTTGTGGGCAGTGACACCCCTATATTAATATGAAGACTGGCTGCTATCTGATTTGAGAGTTTAACTTATTTGAAATGTATGCTAGGGCACATGTAAATCGGCATCTGTAAAGACCGTAGACAGCCCAACATGCAGCGTTTAGAAAGATAAAAACTGCAGCCTACTGGTAGCCCATATAACTCACTGATTAAGTATTCAAATGCTGCTTTGGTTCATGTTAATACCATTTCTGTTGGGCTTTGTTAACTTGCTCTTTCTCTTTCTTTCCTACTTTTTTTTTGTCAGAAAATGATGTTAAAGGTGACACCTACATTGATCGTGGCGCATGGGTGTACAGAAAGCTAGAGGGAGCCATTTTCTCTCTCTTTCTGTTCACATTCTCTTATTTATGATGATATTTTCCAAATTTGCAAGTCTTAAATGTGTTGTATCTGTAACATTTGTTTATGTTTCCATTACTGCTGGAAACAACAGAACTATTTTTGATTTTTTTTTTTAGCATTGCTTTTTCCATTCAAATAAAAAATTTTGCACCATTATTGAATGCAATTGGTTTTTGTTGTAATAAACAAACAGCTAACCATATCTATATTAACAGCATGTGTGATTGGGTGTTTCTTCACAATAAATTCATACTTGGCATACGCTGACGTGACCATTTCCATTTCCAGCTGTAAAAAGCACGGAGCAGTACTCTTTTTCGCCTTTTTATCCGCTTTCCGCTTATGATGACTTTTTGTTCCATGAGACCAGACTTGAATGAACTCAGTCTACAAAGTCGTAATCAGCATTTTTAGAACCCAATAATTATGTTGCCATTGTTTCACACTCTTTCTGGAATATGCCCAAGAACACAGGATGTAGTCCCTTATATTATGATGCAGTCTTATTTTTGAATTTTGATTTGTATTACATTTGTATTTTTACAATGTGCATATTAGCATCTCTTAGGTTTTATTCAGACACATCAACAGACACTGTGTTCATGTTTAGAGCTTTAATAAAAATTAATAAAAAGCCTAATGATAAGTCTGTCTAGCTGTGTGTGTAACCTAAGCCTACATCCCCGACCAAAGACTATAATCGCTGGTTAGTCGGTGTCACATATCAACAACAGGCTCCTTGCCTGATATCATCAGTAATATTATCATATCGCCCAGCCCTGGTGCTCAGTAAGCTTGTATTCTGTGACCTTTCTGTTTCTGTAGCAGTTTGTGTTCTGGGTGCCCCCACAGCATTATTTCTGGGAGGTACAGCAAGAAAGTTTTATTTGTTATTGTTGTGTATATAGTGGTTGCATGGAGAGCATATAAAGGCCAACACTTCCATCCATGTTTCAGTCGCTTATTAGCACAGACTAACAGTGGGTCTGGACACACATTGTACACACAAATACTCTTAACAGCACAATCTCAATTACACATTCACCTACAACTAAGTGTAAAGCCGCTATAATAGTAAAATGCCTTTAACTGTACCACTGTGTGTACCTTATCCTAATATTTGGCATTTCCTGACCCTTGCCTTGTTGTTGATCTGCAGTGACAGGTCACGTGCCATAATTGCCTTGGTTGTGTTTGTTGTGCACCGGTTCACAGTAACAGAAGGGCTGTCAGCTGTCTAAGTGCTATGTGCCAGCACTTACCAGAACTGCTTTGTTCAGCAGGACCTGTACTGTAGGAACAGCTAGTGACAAGCCTCCCCCCCAACATTCAGACATGACCATTTCAGGCTTTGACCCTTGATGATTCCTAATGCTCCTCTTGTCAAAGATAGTAGTTTGGAAATGTTATCTTAATTTCAATTCAAATTCAAAATAACTTTATTTGTCCCCAAGGGGCAATTAAAGGCACACAGGGCAGTTGAACAAGGACACAATGACGTCAATTTGTCACATGTGGAATTCAGTTTCTTGTGACTTTCCTTCAGACGTGTAAACTTCAATGTCTTGTGAGGTCAGCAACTTACTGCATTCTGTTACACTGCAGTTTTGGGTATTGATTAATAAAAAAATAAACCTAACTACTTTGGCCTATATGTAAGCACAGTGTTAGGATGTTAGTGAATGCGTTTAACTGAAATTTCCAGGTTACTGCACCTGGAAATTAATCTAGGCTTGTGTCCATTCAGAACTCTTTACGTTTGTTGCAAGCGGTGCTCACTGTAGAGCCAAATGGGTGGAGCTGGACATACAGCCACAACTCTCTGGACCTTGTGAAGTGTCACCCAATGTCAGCCAATCAAATCGCACTCATGCAAGTATCTCGAGAGCGATACTGAAACAAAAACGCCAGACTATACTCTGTAGACTACTGTGTTTGTATATTAATAACTTGTTTGGCTTTTTCTTCCAATAAGGTTTTTAAAAAGTTGCTGAGAAATAAGAAGTTACTTCCAAAAGCATAGTTGTTAACTGCACGTGCAACTTACATTCAGTTTAATCCAACTATGTATTTCTTTACTTATTAATAATTGTACTGTGTCCATTCACCATCTGCTATTGAACATGAAGTGTATATGCAAATATTAATTCAAATTCGCCCATAAAGTAATCTCAAAAATCAACTGGGGTGCAAGAGTTGTTCAGTGTTCTGCAGACGTTTATGAAGATGCCATAGGTTATCTTGCAGCATGTCACATATACATGTGTAATCCACAAACCCCGATTTGTATCCGAGGATGCAGCATCGCAGTACACGAAGAGTGCAGCTGGATTTAGCTACATTGCCCCTGGTGTTAATATGAGCTGCTCTTGCGGATTTTCAGCATATTTAAAATTGATGGTTATGAAAGTTGTACTGAATGATAACTGTTAACTAGCTAAATGCAATGGAGCCTTCATTTGGCTAATCCTCAGTCAATATAGAACACCAAGTGATACCTCCTCTGCTGTTTGACTGCACAATATGGCTAATACTCCTCTGCTTGTCTGTCCTGTTGTCTTCTGCTTTTAGGCCTACGGGGCTAGCCGGGATCCACTATGGCGTCTATCAGCTTGGAGAACCAGCTGCAGAGTGCCCAGAATAACCTGCTCTTCTTGCAGCAGGACCACGCTAACACTCTGAAAGGCCTGCACGCCGAGATACGCCGGCTGCAGCAGCACTGCACTGGTTAGTCCCACATGCTCGCCCTCTGTGTCCTCTGGGCCTTACAGCTCGTAGGAATGGAGCTGCCCCCTTTAGCGCTTCATGCTAATTAGCACTGCCTCCTGGGCCTTTCTGCCTCCTATCAATGGTGCTGCACTCAATAGTGCTCTGTGCTACTCCCACTGCCCAATGAGCTTCGTAGATACCAGCAGTAGCACGGCACTCATTTGCATCATGTACTAGTCAGTGCTGCATTCTGGATTTATACTTCCTAGATGTAATTGGGCCGGAAAGATTGGTATCAAGTCCCAGGATCCGTCATTGTGCCCATGAGGAATTCCCTTCACAGGAAATCCTCCGGTAACCAGCCGTACATTCGGGTGAAGTACACTATGCCAGTTGCTTTGAAAGAGGTCCTACTAAGCATCTGAGCAATAATGACTATAATTATATCACCCTGAAAAACCAGGACATGCAGGTGGTGGGGTTGGGGGCGGGAGACATGACAATAGCAGCCCAGCTTGGGGGGTTCCTGCTCCTTTCAGTCAGTGACAAAGCAAGGCCTGCCCCTCCCCCGCTGCAGGCCTACCGCCCTGACACAGTAAGCCTTTGTTCTGCAGTAGGCAGGGCTCTGTCCATGCCATGCTCACTGTTCTGGGACCCAGATTCCTAAATTAGATTCTTATCTGTCACCCTTCTCTTCCTCACAGACTTGACTTATGAGTTGATGGTGAAAAGCTCCGATCCAGCAGGTAAGAACTGTCCTTCCATCCAGGGGTGCCCTAACTTAAACATGTCCACAGACATCTGCTCAGGAGGCATATTTTTTCTCATAAGAGCAGCCATTTTAAAATCTCAGCTCTTGCTGCAATTCAATACATATGTTCTTGAGTATGATATGAGCAAAATGACAGAAATGCCTCATGCAGGAAACTGTAGCTGAATTCCCTATCAGAACACACATGAAGGCCTGTGTTACCTATAATCCACATGGGCAACAGCCTGTGTTGGCTTGAACAGACATGAGAGTCTGTCATGGATACTGGAGCAATTCCTGGGAAAAGTTTGCCAGACCATTCAAGCTGAGAGCTGAGTTAAGCGCATTCACTAACGTTAGATATAAATGATTGAGTTGGGGAAAACTGGAACTCAGGTTTCAGTTGAGGTAAATAAATACATGTGAATGAATGTTACATTTATATAGTGCTTTACAGAACCAATGGGGAGCGACTTCAACCACCACCACTGTGTAGCCCCTACCTGGATGATGTGACGGCAGCCATTCTGCACCAGTACACTAACCACACAGTAGCTAAGGTGGTTGGGGGGGGGGGGCAGAATTCAAAAGTTAGGTATAGGGGATGATTAGGAGGCCAGATTTGAAAGGGCCATGGTGGTAAATTTTATTTTAGCCAGGACATTGAGGTGCCACCAGGGATCTTTTGTGACATCAGGATCTCAGTTTTACATCTCATCTGAAGGACAGTACTGTTTTTACAGTACAGGGTCCGCATCACTGCATTGGGATCCACACAGACCACAGGATAGACCAACTAACCTGTTGGCCACACCAACATCTCTTCCAGCAGTAACCCAGCTTTCCTAGTGGGTCTCCCATCCAAGTACTGGCCAGGCCCAAACCTGCTTGGCTTCAGATGGATTACCTGGTCTGAACTACAGGTGGTATGGCCACTAACATGGCTTGATGTTGCCTTCGGGCCGATTTATACTCGACGGTCACAACACGTATGCATACACACATACTCGGGTGGGAGGATGGTCACTTTTCATCATGTGTTTGTATACGGTACAGTCACTATTAACACTAGAACTGCCATTTCCCAATGAACGTCAAACTCCCTTAACTGCCAAGCAAGACATGCTTCGGTGTGTGCAGCCCTTTTGTTTGTGCCGTTAGTGTTAATAACAGCAGTGAGCCTAACACCCTCAGCCAGAAAAGCTGTAATGTTCCTAATAGAGTGGCTGCTCTGTCCTGAAATCATAAAGCTGAAGAGTTTTTAAACGTGGTATGTGTTGCGAAAAATATTGGATAAATAGACATGTTAGTTTTCTCTTTTTAGCAACTGTATAAAGTAGTGTTATTTTTTATACAAATAAACAGGTGAAACTATTTTAAAATGTACGTTTTCAGGCTTTGCCAACTCTCACACAACTAGCGTGACATTCACACTTTCAGTCTCACGCTCATGCAAGAAATCGTATGGCAAATCTATATTATTCCATTATAAACCTAAAATTAGCTACATCAAAAGCATTGGGCTAGTGTACAAACACTACAGACGGTTTATAAGGTAAGAAAGCTGTTACATGCATGTAAATGTGTGCAGACTCGAATTGAAAAATCTCACTCCAGCCAGCTGGCTGAAGTTGACAACCCCATGTTTTATTTGAAATGAAAAGCAAAATGCATTGTTTTCGGCTGAAGTGGCCTGTCATTCTGTTTGCTTTGTTACTCTGACAAATCATTTTGAACTATTAAGACAGCCTATACCCTAGTGATTAAAGTTATCAGTTCTTTTGGTATTTGTATTAAAACGAGACTTTTATTACCAATGTGGGGTTATCAAAAGCAATACTTAAATCAGTGAGCACTAAAATATGACATAACTACGACTGTATAATGGGGTTCACGTCTTCTTTGGGGTGACAGTGAGCTGCTGTGATGATTACCGACTGTCCCATTGTTTTCTTGATGGGTGAGCAGTATTCTGATGCAACGGCCCATTAACAAAGACCAAAGGTATGATACGCTGAAGTACAGACGTGGGCAAATTTGTTGATATCCTTCCACAAAAAATAAAAAACACAGCTATTTCTGAAATAACTTGAAACTGACAAAAGTTTAATGGCATCCCTTATTGTTTATTCTATATTTAACACAAATCATGCTTTGCTTTTGATTATTGATTCAGTTGAATATTTTACATAATAAAACAAATGAAAATGACACAGACAAAAAAAGATGGTACCCTTAAATATTTTGTGGCACTACCTTTTGCAGCAATCACTGCCAACAAGCTATCTCTGTACTTCACAATGAGATGTCTGCATTTGCCAACAGGTAGTTTGGCTCACTCTTCCTGAACAAACTGCTCAAACTGAAGGTTTGAAGGGTGGCATCCCCATTCTTGAGTGCATTAAGCTGTATGTTTTGGGTCATTATCCTGTTGACCTGCGACTGAGGTTGAGCTTTCTCACACTGGGCAGTATGTTTTGTTCCAGGATGCCTTGGTAGTCTATTCATATTCAAGGTTCCCCGTGCCAGATGCAGCAAAGTAGCCCCCAAAACAAAACCTAGCCCCCTCCGTGTTTCACAGTAGGTATGGTGTTTTTTTCTTTTAAAGCTTCATTTTTCATTTTCATTTTCCTTCTGTAAACATAGAGCTGATGTGACTGGCGACCAAAAAGCTCCAGTTTTGTCTCATCGGTCCAAAGGACATTCTCCCAGAAACTTTGGGGCTTGTCAACATGCATTTTGGCAAATTCCACTCTGGCTATTTATGTTTAGTGGAGCCCTCCTGGGTCTTCTTCCATGGAGTCCATTATTGTTCAAAATGCGATGGATGGTGCAATCCGAAAGTGACGTACCTTGACCTTGGAGCCCAGCTTGAATGGTTTTGGATAGTTTCCTTGGCTCTTTTTCTACTATCCGCACTATCCTTCTGATCAACCTGGGGTTGCATTTTGTCTTGTGTCCACATCCTGGGAGATAGGCTACAGTCTCATGAACCTTATACTTTTTAATAATATTGGCAACTGTGGTCACAGAATATGAAGCTGCCTGGAGATGGTCTTATAGGGTTTACCGTTAGAATGGTTATCCATAATCTTCTTTCTGGGCTCCTCAGACAGCTCTCTCCTTTGCTGTCTCTGGTCCATGTGCAGTGTGGTGCACACAATGATACCAAACAACACAGTAGCATGTCCTTTCCCTTTAAATAGGCTGAATGGCTGATGAAAAGCTGGAAGACACCTGTGATACTAATTAAGGTTAAACGCTTAGTTTGAAACATAACTATAATGCAAGGATGAATAGTCTCTTTAGGGGTACCAACAAATCTATCCATACTGTTTTAGCATATCTTTGTAAAATAAACAACAATTTCTTTTCACAATTTTATTGGTTTACTCTCACATACTAAAGGCATGCAGGTATACATTAGACAGTTTTTTTTTTTTTTTTAAGTGAATCACTTACAATAAAGCATTCTTTCAGTGAGCTGTGAGGGTACCAACAAATTTGTCCACGTCTGTACATCATTGCTGGAAGTTAAAGGACGTTCCGGCGGTTCTAACGTTAAAGTGGCATCTGATTATTATTTTTTTTTTAAGAACAAGTGGCCGGAAGAACAGTATATTTTCAGAGGCAAGAGAGAATATATTCTGAGCACTATTGTGTTCCTCTGTGTACAGCGTCTTCAAAATGTAATGGCAGTCGCTCAGCTCCTCGGCTCTGGAACTCATTGCCATCTGAGCTCAGAAACATTGACTCACTTCCACTCTTCAAATCGAAACTTAAAACCCATCTGTTCAAGCTGGCTTTGTTTCTGTGAATTCAGTTGCTTTGTCTAATTTAACCTATGTTTTATATTCCTGTATTTTTTGTATTATTATGGGTTTTATTATTTATATTGTTCTTTTGCATTCACTTTACGATGTCCTTGAGTGTCTAGAAAGGCGCCTATATCTGCTTAGAGTCCCTCGGTTTCTTGCCAGTGTGGACAAGAGGGATGCCTCCCTTCGTCTTTGAGTCAGGGGAAGGGCTCTGAATGTTGTCTGCCCATACGACACGAGCACCAGTCCAGAGTATCTGGCCTTCTTGGAGACCTTGGAGGGGGTTCTGGAAGGTGCTCCTTCTGGGGACTCTATTGTTCTGCTGGTGGACTTTAACACTCGCGTCGATAATGACAGTGGAACCATGAAGGGTATGATTGGGAGGAATGGCCTGCCTGATCAGAATCCGAGTGGTGATCAGTTATTGGACTTTTGTGCTAACCACAGTTTGTCCATAACAAACACCAAGTTCGAACATAAGGGTGTTTATAAGTACAATTGGCACCAGAGCACCCTTGGCCGCAGTTCTATGACTAATTTTTTGTAATTGTATCGTTGGATCTACACCTGCATGTTTTGGACACTCAGGTGAAGAGAAGAGCTGAACTGTCAACTGATCACCACCTGGTGGTGTATTTATTTGGTTAATGGTTCTTTGAGCTTAGTTGGGAGACCTTTTGTGTGTTATTTGCCTAGACCCCAGTAACAAACAGAGGATGGCTGGCTTGCAGAAGCATTATTCATCATTCTTTAGTTTTTGTTCTCTCCCTTACTGTCTTTTTGTACTGGATGGCATCTTTTTATTATTGTTCTTTGCCTGGATAGTCTGCTACAAAGGTGAAAGGCAAAGAGGAGCTTCTGCAGCTTTGGGGATGGATCGGCAGCAGGCTGGCGCTAGGCTATGACTGGCTGAGATCAGCATCTTCTGTCGGTGCTGATCCTCACGATCCTCGTCTTTCTGTTCTTCAGGGACCAGTGCCTTTCCATGGCTGTGTGTGGCATGTAGCGCTCATCATTGGTGCTTGTGCACCATGACACCATTAAGATGTTGTTTTTCTCAGTACACGTGTGTTTTCAGTTTTTTTTTCTGCTTGGTGGGGGACAGGGCTCATGGGGGTCAGGCCCACAGACCTATAAATAAGGCCTTCTGCCACCTGCAGGCTGTTGTCCCAGTTGATGGCCCGCTGCTGTTGCCTGGCAACTATGTCCCACCATCAAGGAGGAACTATTTCCCACAGTTCTGGAGAGTTAGCCAGCGGCACACAGCCCGCCACTTACATGAGGACACATTACTTATAAAGATGTGGTCGCTGTTCTGCAGAAGGTCCCAGCAGCTTGGGGTGCATCTGCTCCCCGCAGTATGGCTGCCAGCTGGGCACTGGCTACCATGGAGGTGCTTTATCACTGAACTCTTCCAGCTTTCCCTGCTGATGGAGGCTTGTATTGCTGGGGTCTACGGCTTCCTGGGGCTTTTTGAGATTTATGGCTGTTAATTGACCGGCTGATTTGCATTATAATGGATATCGGAGAGGCAGAGTTGTTTTGGACTGAGTTTGAAACCTGATCTCTTTGAAAGGTAATGATCTGGAAATGATTCATCATTTCATGATGCTGTAATGTGTGGGTTATCTTAGCAAAGCCTAATCTTTCGGTGTACAGTAAACCAGCTGGCCTTGTATGGAGGCAGAGCTTTCTAGAGGTAATAAAGGCACACACGCAATAAACATTACTAAACATTTGTTTCAAGAATCTGTAGTCCTCAGGTTTCAGCTGACTTTCAATTTTGCCCTTTAACCAGGACTATAACAGAATGTGTGTGACGTAAACCTAGTGTAATATCTGATGAATGCTTTCTGTTATAGTCCTGGTCATGTGGCCCTGATATTAGGTGCGGTATCCAGTTGGGCAGCACAGGAAATTGGATCATAGGCTCTTGTTGTAAATGTGCAGTAAGGATCAATCTACTGTGGGTGGGCTGTACAGAGAGTCCTTGTTTCTAAAATCAATGAAGAGGATTCTGTGAGTGTATCAGTCTGCTGTTTCTGCAGGCTGTGAGTTGTTAAAGTACAATTTATGGGCTTTATTTCAAAGGGTTTAGTTCAGGACTCCAAGGTACAGATATTCTGAGAGAGATACTGTGGGATTCGGGTTGTTCAGGTGAGACCCCCCCTAACTGGTATGGATGTCACCTGGTGTATTGATTGATGTTGATTGGTCCAAGCAGGGGGCAATACAGTACAAAGGCTAGAATCTGTTTGAAGGTCATGGAAGTTTACTGGTGAAGCTCTTCACCCACAAGATCGATCACACCTGAAATGGGAGCTGTCCTGGCTCTCCTCCACTACAATTCCTGCAGCCCTCCCTTCCCACAGACGGCTTATGAGGCCACATGGCCTGAGCTTTCTGGAGGGTGGGGGCATGGGGGGGAGGTGCTCTCCTGGTTTGCACTGGAGAAGAATATCCATGAAGAGGCATTATCCCGAATTGCTCATGTTGAATATGTTTAGTGTAGGCCTGGGCAGTATTTTAAAAAATAATATGTGGATGTAGGGGGGAAAATATATGTGGATAATGAACATAAGAGCATATGAAATTTACAAACGAGAGGAGGCCATTCGGCCCATGAAGGTCGTATGGGGAGAATCCACCAAACATTTGCCGTCAAAACTTGCCAACTGTGTGGCAGTATTGGTAGTGCTGATAGTTTTCTACAGAAACTAAAAAACTATCGATCAGGGGGCTGGGTAATTTTCTGATTTAAATAAAATGCCACAGGCAGTCAAAAACAGTCTGTTACGCAGGGTGGTGATGATAAAAGTTGTTGACTGGGGAGCAGAATGGTGACTATAAGCCCATACCGCCATTATGATGTTTACACTGATATCTTCACGTACTACTAGAGGTTTACCCACATGCAGTCTGTCCTGCTGCAACGCATGATATTGCACCACAAGACTGTTTTAATGCAATTGACCTATTGGTACCTAAGTCCAATAAAACACACAATCACATTTTGTATTTGCATGATTTTCAGTCAGAGAGAAAAGCATTATGCAAAGTACAACGTGATATGGTCTTGGTGAAAAACACTACCTGCTGTCCAAGTAAACTATACTGATGTCCAATTAGTGAATGAATTGTTCTTTTGAACCAAGTCTTTTCAGCGAAACGGTCAAACCAGTTTTCAGATCTAAAAGAATCTTTTTGTACATCCATGCAATGCACAAGTCAAAGTCTTGGATTGTAAAAATCTAAAAATGTTAGGTATTTGGAATCACAACATGGGGATAAATAAATGTCGAAGGCACAGTGCATGGATTTCGCCATCCTCTCAATGTCCATTTGTGATTGGATAAACTGGATAAATGGGCTCATCCAAATAAGGAAATTTCTAAAGAAATTTAGTGTCTTTTTAAAAAATTTTATTAGGACAGCTGAGAAAATGGGAGATAATTGAGGACCATTTCGCCAGGAGTATGTCTCTTTTCATTTGTAACCTTGTGGTTAAATTTTCTGTGTAATAAACCTCCTTAACCTTCTCCGTCCATTGCTTTACAGTGGGTGGATGTGGCCTCAGCCAGGAGATTGTGATCATCTTCTTAGAAATTACAAGAAGGACTCGTAGTACAGTCCTGGCCAAAAGTTTTGAGAATGACACAAGTATTGGTTTTCACAAAGTTTGCTGCTTCACTGTTTGTATATCTTTTTTGTCAGATGTTTCTTTGGTATACTGAAGTATAATTACAAGCATTTCCTAAGTGTCAAAGGCTTTTATTGACAATTACATTAAGTTTATGCACAGAGTCAATATTTGCAGTGTTGGCCCTTCTTTTTCAAGACCTCTGCAAATCACCCTGGCATGTTGTCAATCAACTTCCGTGCCAAATCCTGACTGAGGGCAGCCCATTCTTGCATAATCAATGCTTGGAGCTGGTCAGAATTTTCAGAATTTTTGTTTGTCCACCTGCTTCTTGAGGATTGACCACAAGTTCTCAATGGGATTAAGGTCTGAGGGGTTTCTTGGCCATGGACCCAAAATGTCGATGTTTTGTTCCCTGAGCCACTTTTGCCTTATGATACAATGCTCCGTCGTGCTGGAAAAGGGATTGTTCATCACTAAACTGTTCTGCCATTCTTTATTCATGGCTGTGTTCTTAGGCAAAATTGTGAGTGAGCCCACTCCCTTGGCTGAGAAGTATCTTAGGGTGCTTTATTGTTAGCATGACACAGGACTGATGGTAGAGTTCACCTTTTTTTCCTCCAGACCATCTTTTTTCCGGATGCCCCAAACAATCCGAAAGGGGATTCATCAAGGAAAATGACTTTACCCCAGTCCTCAGCAGTCCAATCCTTGTACTTTTTGCAGATTATCAGTCTGTCCCTGATGTTTTTCTTAGAAAGACGTGGCTTCTTTGCTGCCCTTCTTGACACCAGGCCATCTTCCAAAAGTCTTCGCCTTACTGTCCATGCAGATGCACTCTTACCTGCCTACTGCCATTCCTCAGCAAGCTCTGCACCGGTGGTGCCCTGATCCTGGTTTTTTGGGATTAAGTTCATATTCATGGCAAAAAGGGACTTTGCAATTTATTGCAAATCATCTGATTACTCTTCCTAACATTCTGGAGTATATGCAAATTGCCATCATAAAACTGAGGCAGCAGACTTTGTGAAAACCAATACTTGTGTCAATCTCCAAACTTTTGGCCACGACTGTAGTAATACATGATTACTGTCTTTTGGCAATATTCCTAAGAAGTAAGATGGTTCTAAGGTTTTATTTTAGACAGTCCCAAAATGTGTGCCTTTCCAATCGTAATCCAGCATTGATCTGATTGTCCTGAAAAGTCTAATCTTGACTTTCCATTCAAATTCCTTTGAAATGGGGCTATTTATTTTATGTCCTCCTCTGCATGACACTTCCCAGTCCTGATCTGAAGTTATGGTGTCCATCTCCAGCTCCCATTTTCCCCTCATCTTTGCCATATTTTTAGAGTGTTTTTAACCCATTGATTAATAATTTTATTTCTTCTCCATAAATCTTGATTCAGAAATGGAATTGCATCTAAAGGCACTTTTGGACAATCACTCTGTTTCATCCTGACCCCACATAGTTTTGTTATGTTGAAATATCCATGCAACCATTGATCTAAGCTGCACGGAAGCCCCGAACCGCATTTGATGAGTTTTTTTTTTGGAGACAATAAGTCGTTATTTCGACATAAGTCATTATTTCGACATAATGATAGGTATAAATTATAATGCATTTATAGTCTGCCATGTGCTATCAGCATCAAGCACATATATAGTAAGCGTGCTTTTTTTGCTCAAGAAGTCGCGATCATAGCGCGTTGGAAAGAGTTTAATCATGGAACTGTGGATTCTTTTTGTAATTTTCTACAGTAAACCACTTAATAGGCTAATAGTCTAAAATAGTCTTATAAGCTATCGTTTTGTTACAGCTTTCTTGCAGTTCAGCAATAGGGGGCAGTTGGTAGCCTAGTGGTTAAGGGATTCGCCCCTTGATTGGAGGATCGTGATTTTGAATCCCACTCAGGTACCATCCCCACTCACTGCTCCCCGGGTGCTGTATTGATAGCTGCTCACTGCTTCGCTTGGTGGGTCAAATGCAGAATGTTCTGCACTGGTGTGTTTCATATATAACAAATAATCACTTTCACTTCACTACATGTTCATGTTTCTACAACTTTGTTTTGATAGCTTCTTATGGCTTTGCTGTAGCCTACATTGAAATGTATACTAGTGTCTACCGTTTTTTTTTTTATTGTGGATTAAATAAGATCTACTGGTATAGATTTCATCACTTAGGATTCGACACTTTTTTTGGGTCAAGTCAGATTTTGGTTGTTCATCAGTTCATTATGTGGGTGGGGCAGTACAATTACGGTATCTCCTAATAGGTCGGCTGAGTGCGTATGTTCGAAAACCATCACATGCAGGGTTTATTCGCCGTGGTTAAGGCTGTTCATGTTCTTACCACTGAATCACTCTTCTGTGCACTGTAAACAGCAGCCCAATAATTAGACATACGGATCAAACTGCACCAACGTAATAACGTGTGACGTAATTCTGTCCTGGCTCATTGGTCAATGTTATTCTGATTTTCAGTTCAGATGTAGATGAATTACCCAGGCAATGTTTTAGAAACGAATTAGTGGAATATAAAATGTTATGAAATGCTACACACAATAAGTTTATAGGTCATTTATGACAAATGATAAGAATGATATGGAGCATATTAATGGTCTACATAAAGTTAACATCAGTAAGGGTTAACTTGGAATGAAAGTACAAGCTATGTAAAATTCCCAGAAATACATGGGTCGTTAGTGTACCAAGTAAGCTACTGATGTTAACAGTGCATCAGCATGACTTAATGCATTCTTTAATATTGGTGCAAAGCTTAACATGAGTTATGTCGAAATAACGAGATAATCTCGTTATAACGACTTAGTAAGTCATTATTTCGACATAATATCTCGTTATAACGACTTGTGTCGAAATAACGATATATTGTCTCCGAAAAAAATTCATCAAATGCGGTTCAGGGCTTCTGTAAAGCTGAGTTGCCACAGCAACCTTTTTAATTCACTAACATTTGTTTTTTGTAGACTATCTTTAGCCTTGTTGCCTTCAGTGCCCCTTCACATATTCTAATCTGTTGTATTTGTGCTGTGTGCATGCCCAACGGTATGGTGGCTGTGGGTCACTACTCCCGACTTTTGGCAATCAACAAGTTAATGAGTTTGACACGTTTGGAAGCCGTCACTAGGCAATTCTTATGAGACTCATAAGACCCATAGGAGATGTTTATTATATAATTTGTTAATGTATTATCATTTCCTATTTTTAAATGCATATAATTATATTATTGAAAGTGATTAGTTGTCATTGTTGGCACACCACAGTACACAACAACAAAATGCTTCCTCTGCATTTAACCCATATGTGACATAGCAGTGGACAGCTAATTGAGCACCCAGGGATCAGTGCTTGGGAGCAGTAACTTGCTTAGGGTACCTCAGTGGTCCTTTGCTGGTTGGGGAATCAAACCAGCAATCTTTCGATTACAAGTCCACTTTCCTACCATTAGGCCACCACCACAGGTATCTGTGTTTTTCTTACTTAACTCATTTTAAAGTTTTCTAGTTACCAAGTTTTGTAATTGCATTTCCTTAACCCAGTTTTTCCCATTGGATATGCATATTTTAGTATAAGAGTTTAGTTAATGTGAGGTTTTTCAGGAACACATTAGTTGCGTTATAGCAGGACTGACTGTACTATCTGCTTCTTAGGTCAGGTAGTTTGAAGCTAAACTAAACAGCCATTTTTCATGATTTTTTTCATGATTAATATTAAGGGTGGAACGATGCGCAAAATTCACAGTTCGGTACAAACCTCGGTTGTAAGTAGGTTTATGGTTCAGTGAAATTGCGGTACAGCCTTGAAAACAGAATTTATTCTGGTATTATTTATTAAAACCACAAACACAATTAGGAAAAGTTGTAAACCAAAGGCAATGCATACATTGACATGTCTGAACAACAAGATATGCTTATTTGCACATTGTAAAACAAGTATCACATTTTAAATATATAAACTTTATAAGAATCATTATGAACTAAATCCCAGTCACTTATCTGTAACTGAATTTGCTTTTGCTATGCCATGGATGTTTCTGCCTTGGTCCGGTCCTTCACACACTCGGATGATGTCTCAAACGAGTTAGCATGTTTGATTCAGAAACATATTTGAGCTTGGTATAACAGAACTGACAGGCAGTCTTGGTTTTATTAGCTTAATAGTGCATTGTTGAAGGACATTATGATGAATGTTACTGGTTCCACCATTATGGTTTGTGCTGGAAACAGATTTACGTCATGCGTCATGTCAGACTTAGCAAGGGAGAGTTTGAGAACCACTGTGACCCTACATGGAACAAGCGGGAATGTAAAATTAATGAATGAATGGTCTATAGTAAATAAGTAAATGTAACATACTTCTGTTGGGTCTACGAGGAGTTAAAAAGTAATGGTCATGGAGTTTTTTTGTAAAGAAATATACAGTAGAAGGCTGAACTGAAAGCAACATCATAAATCTGATGTTTTGCTTTGTGTGTAACCTAAGCCTGCTTCCCTTCCAAAGTTGGAAGTCACCAATCAGTCACTGTCTGATATCAACAACAGGGTTTCTTGTCAGATGATATCCATCAGCTATAATATCGTCAAATCACACAAGCCTAGTCGAGAATGTGTATTTGCACAGTTTTTTTCTCTTTTATTTGGTATTTTGTTTTAACCAGTGAAATGAAACCCAAACTAGTTCCTGTCTTCCTGTCCAGTTTTTATGTTCAGCTGATTTATTGAATTCCATACAAATATTGTCCTTGTCCTTGCACTAGCAAAAGATCTTTAGAAATGAATCTGTGCTCACTGAAGCATGCATAAATAAAGCCTGTAACTGTTAAGATGAAAATGGCCTTCTGTGTGCATAGATGTTGCTCTTCCAAAGCAGGTTGGTGGCCTCTCATGCTGGCAGCTGTTCTCCACCTTACAGGCTCTTTCTCTACAGGGAATCCCACTTCACTTGGAGGAAGATGGAATTGGCCAATAGTTAAAGCTCCTTACCTAAAATTTGGTCACCTTCCTTGCTCTGTCATTCTGCTTCAAGCGCTATAAGTGCTCTACAGCTTGTCATTGGTGTGGTGGGCACTGATCCTAACGTACGTGTACGTGTGTGTGTGTGTGCATTCGTGCATGTAGACGGTGGCGAGGCACGCTGTGCCGAGCTGCACAGGAGGTGTGAGGAGCTGGAGATGCAGCTAAAGGCCAAAGAGGAGGAAAACACAGAGCTGATGCGTGATCTGGAGCAGAAGACCGCCATGATCTCCGTGCTGGAGAACACCATCAAGGAGCGGGAGAAGAAGTACCTGGAGGAGCTGAAGCTGAAGAGCCACCGGCTGGCCGTGCTGTCGGGCGAGCTGGAGCAGCGGGCGGGTACCATCGCCTACCTCACTGCACAGCTGCACGCTACCAAGAAACGACTGCTGTCTGGTGGCTCCTCCGAGGGCAGCCCTGGGGGCAGCCCTGCCGCATCTTATAAGCCAGCTCCGCCCCCACCTCGGGAGCAACAGCCAGACACACCACGCCGGCGCATGCGCAAAAGCCTGTCGCAGCCACTGCACGCGGACTATGCTGAATTGTGCCGGGTGGGTGCGGATGGCCGGCGGCTGGCACTGCGGGATGCACTGGATGCTATGCCCGACCCGACGCCGTTCCTGCAGGCGCGTGAGTTGGCTGCGGAGGCCTCCCTGCCACGTGAGCGCCCTGCTGTCATCCCGCCCATCTCCCGTGAACGCTCCCCAGCTCCTCCCGACCCTGCTAGTCCACGACACGGCCTCTCCCAGCAGCCTAGGGCCCATGTGGGTGTGGCCCACCGCATACATCGATCAGCCCCGCCCACAGCTGCACAGCCCGAGATCCAGACACTGGCCGTAGATCAGGTCAATGACGGCAAGGTGGCGAGGAAGGAGTCGGGCACAGACAGAACAGTGTGAGAGCCCGCCTTGCCTGCCCCCCGCCATGCTGCAGCCGATGCAGCAGTGAGCGACACAAAAACGGCACCACAAAGGTGACACCGTGTCCTTGGTCCTCCACGCATGCCAAAATGATGTCCCCTCATCTTTTTAGCGCATTGCCTCGCATCACCTGTGCATCCCAACAGACATGTTACAGAGGCAAACAAAATCCACACAGCTGACAATGAGGCGCATCTGCCCCCCCCCCCCCCCCCCCCCGTCTGCAGTTACAGTACATGCTGCGCTGCACTCAGCTTACACCCTGCCAGAATTATTAACCCAGTGCAGTGTCAGCAAGCTTCATGTAGCGACCTGCAGCAAAGTGCTACTGATGTGTGTTTTCTAATTAAACGACTTATTTGCTGAATCCTCTTCCTTTTTGCACTGTCTGCCTGTGCCCTGGATTTGTGCACCACAAGTACTAAAAACTTGTAACAGAGCAGAGAGGAGAGCATGGTTTCATGCTGCATCCCTGTTTGGTGCCTGGGACCCAGTCACTGCGCGGGAAAGAATCAAGGAACCAACGTGAAGCATGTTGAATCACCACTTATTCCCACCCGAGATTCTTATCATAATAATCATCATCATCATCATCATATAAGGAGATGGATTCCAAAGGGGATGTGCATTTTCCTGGTCATGTGTAGACAAAGGTTTGTAATACTATGCTGGCTAGCCTATAAGCAACACTTATCTGTACAAATTGCAGAAGTGTTTTTTTTGCCTAGTTTTGCTTATTCACCAAAAACAGCTATAAAAATCCATATACCTTTAAATACACTGAAATACTTTGGTTTTTACTGTCTGTGTACTGCTTAGTGCCTCCTGAACTAGCCTTTTGAGGAAATTGAAGTCTTTCGAAGTATAGCTGCCATCTCCTGGGTACAGAGGCACGTTTGCTGCACTTCTGCCTGGTGAATGGTGCCGGCACAGCCCTAACACGACCTACACTCACTATGTTCAAATAGTCACTCTTCCATTAGGGTCGGGTCATTATGTGCGCACAATTCTGTGTGTTCACCTATTGACATAGATGTGTGCTTTTACCAAAGGGGACATTCGAGGGACACCTGCAATGGCCCATGTAACATCTTACTGTAGCTGCTCTGATGCCGGTACTTGCATAAGGAAGTGAGACCAGGATTCACCTGTGGACTGTAGAGCAGGAATTTCTCATGGGTTGTTAAACATTTAAACTGGCCTTTTCCTAGAGGTCCCTCATTCAGAAGGAGCTTTCTGGTACAGCTACCTTTAATTGTGTCAACGGATGTGCATTGTGAAAGAAATAATTCACTGTTATGCTATAATTGTGCCTGTATAAATATGCAATATATATACATGCACAATTCAATATGAGACATATTCCACCTTGAACCCAATGCCAAGGTATGATGGTGGTAACAGTAGTTGTTCCTTATGCTATGACTCTTATACCAGTCAAAGTGTTAAAATATTTAACTTGCTGTATGTATAAAAATAGTTTTACCCAAGTTTTGTGCCAGCAAATACTGGAAGGGTGGAGGCAGCTTTCAATGAAAACCGTCAGGAATGTCACAGTCACCCGCTAATATTAAGTGGCCTATGGCACCATTTCCCAGAGTGCAACAGCACCAGTCTGTTCACCTGACACTACAGCTCCTGAGCTCAGCATCACATGGTCACAATGGAGGTGCATTATTCAGGAGCTGAGTGAGAGAGGCCAGGCTCCCCCTGTAGAGCGACAGTGAAATGAGTACTGCTCTGACATCTGTTGCATTTTGGCACAACATGCTGATCTGTTCTGCTCTGTACCACCACTGCATTGCTGCTCCTGGTTAAAATGCATTTTGAATTTGAATCTGTAAACCATTCTGAATGACATCTGCCAGACGATGTATGTAAGTAATAAACAATAAATATGCTGAACAAAATAAACTTCTGAAAGTTCTGTTAACACATGCTACTAGCAGCAGCCTGCACTGATAGATGCCGAGCTGCACAACTGGCCAGTTTGCTAGGCCCCTTTTCCACAGATGTATAAATGCTGGCCATGTGTGCTGGGGATTCCTTGATTGCTAACAAAGCAAATAACAGTCTGTGGCCATCCTGTCACTCCTCATCTTTAACTGGTTTTCTATTGGCCACAAAAGTTGCATTGGATAGTCTGTTTGTGTCTCCGTTAGCAAGTTCCATTCTACCACAGAAGAGACAATGATACTCTCGCAAAAACAGTTTTAAATGTACATATATTGAATTCAGCCTTCTGTAGGTTGATAATTTTCATTTCCATCAAACGATGTGGCATCTCTTTGTTCCTAACACATTACCCAGTCCATATCAGTATAGATATCTAGCATTACTTTTTTTCCCATTGAGATCTGATGTGTTTCCAAAGTGTTCCTTTAATTTTTTTGAGCAGTGTATATGAAGTCCTGAATGGCGGTTAGCACCGATGATTTTTTTCCGCAGTCCTGACTGTCTGTTGTAGGAGACAACAGCCTATAAATAAAAATAAAGTAATTTATTTTCTTCCAAGCTTCAGATGTAATCTGAATATTTGTTCTTATACAGTATATGTTACCGGTTAATCTGCGTTGTGTGAATTTTCTGTTAAATATACTCTGACGCCGTGTCCTGATAATACGTTTAACAAATTCAAAAGCAGATTTCAAACGGATTTTGTATGAAGGGCCATTTAGGAAATATTTCAGACGTTTGTTACTCAAACACATTTGAAACACATACACATTCACATATGAAACTGTCACACATATATTAAACACTCATACAGGTGAAATGGACTTACACACTTATGGACTTATGAAATGCTCATACAGATACAGGTGAAAAGGATTCACACATACCCATGAAATGCTCATACAGATACAGGTGAAAAGGATTCACACATACCCATGAAATGCTCATACAGATACAGGTGAAAAGGATTCACACATACCCATGAAATGCTCATACAGATACAGGTGAAAAGGATTCACACATACCCATGAAATGCTCATACAGATACAGGTGAAAAGGATTTACACATACCCATGAAATGCTCATACAGATACAGGTGAAAAGGATTCACACATACCCATGAAATGCTCATACAGATACAGGTGAAAAGGATTCACACATAACCATGAAATGCTCATACAGATACAGGTGAAAAGGATTCACACCTTCCCATGAAATGCTCATACAGATACAGGTGAAAAGGATTCACACATACCCATGAAATGCTCATACAGATACAGGTGAAATGGTCTCAAATCTTAAGCGGGATCTGTGTGCGCTTTTTACGTCTCATCATAGCGGATTTAAACAGGGACCATGTAATGACGCAGGCTGTCGGTTTGTTGATTACAATTTGAAGCTGATCTTACCTCGCTGTTTCGTGGTGACAGCCAAAATTTGGAAAAAAGTAACACCGTGTAATACGTCCAAAAAGTGAAAAATACCATGATAATTTTGCAGACATAGTGCTGTTGCACAGGGTGATGGGGTCCATTGCTGGGGGGCTAATCCTGAAGTTTGCTGTCATCTCCACAGTTTTGAGCATGTTTTGATCGCACCAGAGGGCCAGCTGTTCAGCCTCATATGTATGCAGACTCATCACCGTCCCTGATGAGGCTGAGGACCGTCATATTGTCTGCAAACTTATAACAGACTGATCACCTGATGTTTCATTTGTGTAGAGGGAGAAGAGCAAAGGGGAGAGGACACACCCCTGGGGGGTGCCAGTGCTGATTGTCTGGGTGCTGGATGTGATTTTCCCCTACCTCGGCTGTTTCCTGTCTATCAGAAAGTTTGTGATCCACTGATACATGGGGGCTAGTACAGTGAGCTGGTTGAGTTGGCTGAGTGGAGGACTTCTGGGAAAAAACAGCCCCCAAGCTTTGTCCCTGGTAAGTCAAGGTGTTGCAGGATGTAGTGCAATCCCATGTTGACAGCATCATCTGCTGATCTGTTTGCACTGTAAGCAAACTGCAGGGGGTCTAGCAGGGGGGCTGTGGTGTCCTTCAGGTAGATCAACACCAGTCTCCCAAACTGCAGGGGGTCTAGCAGGGGGCTGTGATGTCTGTGTAGTGCAGTGTATACTTGTGCTTAGATGGAGGAGTTGAAAAGAGATAGCCACAGGCAGGAATGATTTCCCGTGTCATTCAGTGGTGCATCTAGGTAATCTTAATCTCTTACTGAACGTCATGGAGTGGGTGTGAGATATTGTCCAGCATTGTCCTTAACTTGGACAACATCCGCCTCTCCAACACCACCTTAAGAGAGTCCAGCTCCATCCCCACAACCTTACTGGCCTTGCGGATCAGTTTGTTGAGTCTATTGGCATCCGCTACCCTAAGCCTGCTGCTCCAGCATGCAACAGCGTAGAGTATGGCATTGGCCACAACAGACTCATAGAAAATCCTGAGCATTGTCCGACAGATGTCAAAAGACCTCAGCCTCCTCAAATAATAGAGATGTTCTGGCCCTTCTTATACAGTGTAGTTGTGTTTTTAACCCAGTCCAGTTTATTGTCAATGTGTACCCCGAGGTATTTGTAATCCTCCACTATGTCCACATCGACCCCCTGGATTGAAACAGGGGTCACCGGTTTTCTGGTCCTCCTAAAGTCCACAATCATTTCCTTGGTCTTTGTCACGTCTTTGACCAGTCTCCCAAACTGCAGGGGGTCTAGCAGGGGGGCTGTGACATCCTTCAGGTAGGTCGACTCCAGTCTCTCAAACTACATGGGGTCTAGCAGGGGGGCTGTGATGTCCTTCAGGTAGGTCAACACCAGTCTTCCAAACTGCAGGGGGTCTAGCAGGGGGGCTGTGATGTCCTTCAGCTAGATCAACATTTAGTCATTTAACCATGTGATGGAGGGTTTCTTGGGGACCGGGATAATTGTGGAGCACTTGAAGCAGGAGGGACATCACATAGATCCAAAGATCTGTTCAAGATCTGTGTGAAGATGGGGGCCAGTTGGTCGGCACAGAAACTTTCCCAATAAACAGCAAATCATCCAGACTTAAGATGTGTGGTGCACGCATAGATATAACATTAAGGTATCATTTCTGATACCGTAATTCTGATTTCTTCTTCAAGGCTATTTTGAGAAAAAAATGGTCAACTTTTACTGTGCCATTTTCAAGAAAAAGCACTTTGAAATGTGTAGTTTTGTGTTATAAGTCAAGTTTGATAGGACATATCTCTGAATTTCCCCATAATGTATAAGCATGTCATACTTCCTGAAAGGTAAGCTATTTCCAGACAAAATTTGGTTTGGATTTCATTGTATCTTTTCCTGAAAATGGCACAGTAAAATGTGATCAAATGTTGTGTCAAAATAGCTTGGGACCTTACCTTTCATTAGTTACACGACGCTTAAACCTGGCTCATATAATACAAAATAACATTTCAAAGTGCATTTTCTTGAAAATTGTATGGTGAAAGTTGACCAAATTTCATCTGAAGAAAGCTTGGGACCTTGAATTTCAGAAGATATAAGACGTGTTCATACATTATAGGAAAATTCTGAGATATGTACTATCAAATTTGGTTCACATAACCAAATGAGTATAAAACCTTTTTTCAAAGCGCCATTTCTTGAAAATGATACAGTAGAAGTTGAGCATATTTTGTCTAGAAATACCCTAGGACCTTATCTTTCAGATGGAATAAGACTTTTTATACATTATTGGGAAATTCTGAGAAATGCCCTGTCAAATTTGGCTCATATAAACAAATGCGTATCGGATTTCAAATCGCATTTTCCAGAAAATTGTCGTTCAGACAATTCATCTGTGACATGTGGTGCACCATCTTCACAATGCCTCAGAAACAATAAGCTGGTATATTCATGTATATGACTGATATGACTACGTTCACATTACAAGCCTCATTGTTTATCTTAAGAGCTTGAATCGAAGGCAAAAGGACTTCAAGTCCTTAAGATTACCATGTCCTGGTCGACTGAGAACCTACACAGACGTAAATCCTCATTGTTCAATTACTATTTTTTCTCAGATCGGATTTGCCTTGCTTGACGTTTGACATTCTTAATTACAAGTGACCTGTACCTAACGGTAATGGGAACGCATCTGCCCTCCGAAACTGCACGCACACACACATCGGTACATTATATCACCGCTGTAGCTCTACTATAGTGTTGTGCTGTGCTGCCGGTGCTGGCTGGTGACGACACCGCTCAGCGCATGCGTATAGGCAAAAACCACATGAATTCTTATCTGACCGTCCACTTTCATGTCGCATGGCCGCGAACCGGACACATCCGATTTAGGACCACATATGAATGTAATTCAAATTTGATTTGAAAAGGTAGGATTTCAGTGTCCATGGAGAACTGAAAATGTAAGATCTCTGTCACATCAAGCCTGGTAATGTGACCGTAGCCTAAAGCTGTCATCTACAGAACCCATTTAGTATTGTCACGTGACATCTTGCAGTGTCCGGCAGATCGTTCTATCTGCCAGTGCTGCCTTCATGTCCTACGTAGGTTTAACCTGACTACCATATCAACCTTTATTTTAACTACTTCAGCTAGTAATTTCGATTAGACCACTTGCTGGTGGGGTTCTAAAAATAAAAAACAGAGAAAATGCTTGCGAATATATTGGTAATATATGTGATTAATTATACATCCTATTGAATAGCGGATGTTGTCTTTGTCAAGAAATTTGTCATCTGAAATGGTCATGAGATGAGTTGGGACAACTTTTTTCATCCAGCAGGAGATCTCGGTATTTTTAGAGCTGACATGCCTGTCCGAAATGGAGTGAATAACACCAGGACAGGGCGCCAACTCCATTGCACAAATCACATCTACGGACAATTTTTGGCAAATCCAGCTACCTTAGCATATTTTTGGACTGGAAAACCAGGAGGCAATCCCACGTCGACTGGGAAGAACATGGAAGTTCCACATACGTACATTATCCAGCTGCTCGATCAGCCGGCCCCACGAATAATTACACAGGGAATGCCATAATTTTATTAAAATATGAAAATGATTGTTTTACATCGGAAATCAATTCAATTTTATTTGTATAAAGTATTTTCACAACATTACATTGTTTCTAAGCGCTTTACATGATCCCTGCCCAAAGTCCCAAAGGAGATCATAAATTCGTTTAGCACCATCATGGTTACTGCCTTTTAGTTCTTTGTTCTGGATTCTTAAACACCTAAAACCTAAGTTGTCGAGTTGTAAGCCTGTTCCAAAGGATATATACCGTTCCGCCAAAACATTGTGAGCACCCTCCACATGACGTGAATAAGATTGATAAAAACAGAGCATGCCAAGCACTGTGATATATTACAGTGGATATGAAAAGTGTACACATCCCTGGTAAAATGCCAGGTTTTTTTGTGATGTAAAAAATGAGACCATGATAAATCCTTTCAAAACTTTTCCCACCTTTAATATGACCTATAACCTGTACAATTTAACTGAAAAAAAAACAAACAAATATGTTAGGAGTGGAATATAAAAACATACAATAAGATGGTTGCATAATTATGCACACCCCTAAACTAAGAAGGCTTCAACTCCATTTTGACATTCTCGCCTGCTCGCGACACGCCCTCCCATAGAAAATGAATGAATTCCGGTCGCTTTGACGCTCTTGCTGCTCGCGGTGTGAACGCACGGTAAGGCGGCAATTTCAGCTATTTTTGGAGCTTAAAGAGAAACAAGAGGAAATTAAAATAATCGAACGTCAATAATACGCTTATCAAAGCGTGGGGTGCCAGCGGTAAAACTTACCGATCAGGGTCGGGGTGGGAGTGTTGTCGGTAAAATTTGCTGATAGGTGGAGGGGTGTATCACGCCGGCAGATCGATCGGCCAGTTTAACGATCCCTGTTTTGCTAAAGTTAGTCTTGAATTTTTGCATACGTCCACTTAATTGTGTTCTCTCCACATCTGTTCTGTCTACCATTCTTGTGGGACAGTATCAAAGCCAGGAGCATAGGTTTCATATTAACATTGTGGTGGACGGGTATATCGGTTTTAAATGTGACGTCACGTCACTTTACAAGACGATTAATCTTTGCATTTTACTGTCATCCATCTTTACTAATATGGTAGTTTAAATGCGTTAAGTCCCACGTTATATAAGCTGAATTTGCAAGAATTATCAAAATTATGCACAATTTGCAGATTTCTCCACGAATGTCAGGACATTCATTGTGAAAAAATAACATCACCTTAGGGTCCACTATGATACCCCTGTCTCTCTTCTGCACCGTCTCTCTCTCACAAACACATCCTAACTTTCCGGAAAGAAACCTAACACAAATATAATATATGCTACTGGATAATATATGCTACTGGATGCTACTGTGGAAAATTGCAATAATTTCATGAATTTCTTCAGAAATAAAATAGCAACCATCCGGTCCCTTCTCTCCTGTCCCTCTAGTTCTTCAGCCACCTTTACCATGCCGACCGACTGCAAGGGCCTATCAGTCCACTCAGCTACCTCTCCACTGCCACACTGCAGGAGGTTGAGGCCATCATTACAAAGATGAAACCATCTACTTCTGCGTTGGACCCATTTCTCACAGCACTGGTTAAGTCTCATATTACTGCCATTAGCCCTATTATTACCCAGGTAATAAACCTTTCTCTTCAGGCTGGTTTTGTTCCCCATGCACTAAAAACTGCTATCATTAAGCCATTTCTTAAAAACACACACACTTGTTCCAGATAATCTGGCTAATTATAGACACATCTCAAACCTCCCATTTCTTTCAAAAGTGCTGGAAAAAGTAGCGGCACCTCGTCTTCATAATCATCTCAGCTTGAACAGTTTATATGAAACATTTCAGTCTGGTTTTCATCAAGGCCACAGCACAGAGACAACACTGGTAAGGGTGACAAATGACTTGCTGATGACAGCTGATGCTGGCTCTCCTTCTCCTTCTTATTCTTCTGGATTTGTCCGCCGCTTTTGACACCGTCGACCACAACATCCTATTGCACCGGTTACATACCACCATTGGCCTCTCTGACTCCGCTTATAATTGGTTCTTCTCCTATCTCTCAGGGAGAACCGAGTATGTCGCCCTGGGAAAAGCTATATCTGACTCCCACACTGTTATTTTTCGGTGTCCCCCAAGGCTCAGTGCTAGGACCGACTCTCTTCACCTTATACCTGCTTCCCCTCGGTCACATTATGACCAGGCATGGTTTATCTTTCCACTGTTATGCTGTTGACACGCAGCTTTATTTGAAGACATCTTTGCAACCTGCAGCTCTCACCGCATGCCTGGAGGAGATAAAGTCGTGGATGAAGTTTAACTTTCTTCAGCTTAACACCTCCAAGATAGAGGCCATTATAGTTGGCACTCCGCACCAGGTTCGCACCTCCACCGTCACTGGTATCACTTTCTTTAATCAAGATATTCCACTATCCTCGGTTATAATCAATCTTGGTGTAAAAATAGACCCCCACCTCACTTATGAAGCCCACATCCAACAGTTCTGTAAGACCTCATTCTTTCATCTCAAGAACATCGCCAAACTATGTCCCTCATTGACCTTGGCAGATGCTGAAAGATTGGTCCACGCCTTTGTCCCTTCCAGGTTGGACTATTGCAATGCACTTTTCATTGGCACAACTAGTAAGAACATTCAAAAACTCCAGCACATCCAAAACAGTGCTACCAGAATTGTGGTCCGAAAATTGAACCACATCACTCCTATTCTCAAGACACTTCACTGGCTCCCCGTTTCACTCCGCATTAAATATAAGGTCTCACTCCTCACCCATAAATGTGTTCATGGAACTGCCCCCTCTTACCTCAAAGATCTCATCACTGTTCAGACCTCTTCTTCACGTTCCCTTTGTTCTTCCTCCTCCTATCTCCTTAAAACTCCTAGAACTACGCTCCGCACAATGGGGGATCGGGCCTTCTGCTCAACCGCTCCCTGCCTTTGGAATGCTCTCCCAGTACATTTGAGGCCACCACAGACCGTTGACACTTTTAAACATGGCCTGAAAACTCACCTTTTTAAAAAGGCTTTCCCTTGATGTTTTTTTTTTCTCACTCTGTAGCACTTTGAGATTTGTTTTAATGAAAAGTGTATTATAAATAAAATGTATTATTATTATTATATAGCGATTAGAAGATCTTCTCCTAGAGACCAAGTCAGGTCAGGTCAGGTCAGGTTGGGGAGCATGCGCTGATGCAGCATGTTGCTGCACCCACCATACGGAGAAAAACTCCTCGGGATCCTGGCCAGCGATCCCCCAGGGAGAAACACTGTCCAGTCCCACCCTCCGGAAACGGCCATCCATCTGCTGCAGCCAGGTGTTACATGGGCATCCCCTTGACCTGGTCCAGCCGCTTGGGTCCTCAGCATTGAGAATCCTGTGAGCTGGATCACCCTCAGGGAAACGCGCCACATGACCTTACTGCCGTAACTTACGCTCCCTCACAATACAGGTAATGTGCTTCATTTGGGACTCCTCTAGCAACCTCTATTTGGACACAAAGTCAAACTAGCAGTACCCAAGGATTCTCCGAAGAGACACAGTACTGAAGGAGTCCAGGCTTCATCTCAGCTCACTGGACAGCGTCTATGTCTCATAGCCATACAGCAAGACAGGGAACACCAGGACTCTAAAGACTTGGACCTTTGTCGTCTTGCATATCGGGAGTGCCACACACCCCATTCTAGTGACCTCATTACCCCCCATGCTCTTCCAATCCATCTGCTGACTTCATAGGAAGAGTCGTCAGAGACAAGAATGTCGCTGCTGAGGTAAGTAAATCTCTCGACACATACTCTGTTGTGAAAGGCACTAATTAAAAATTATTGGTTGAATTGAATAATATATTGTAAAACATGAGAAATACTTTCTACCCGAAAGCCAACAATTATCTCAACCAGGCAAGATACAGCAAACTGAACTGGCATCCCTCTCCACCTCCCCACAAGTATTCCACCTGCCCCCAAACAGCTAACTGTTCATGGTGTTGCTAATTTTTAACTACATGACTGCTGCTAGTTTTTATTTAAATAAATATGTTATGCAAGTGCATAGTCACTTCTTGAAGTTGATGCATTGGAAGCTAGGGGTGTAACAATTCATCGATTCTAATCATTGATTGTTAAGGCCACAAAATAATTGAATTGATTCAATAAATATCGATTCATATTATTAAACTATGATGATACATCTACAACAGCCGCTGTAGGACCAGAGCAACAAAAATCTCCAAGGATCCATCTCACCCCAATAACTCTCTGTTTTGACTGCTGAATTCAGGCAAATGCTTCCACAGCCTTATGACCAGAACGGAAAGGTTAAAGAGGAGCTTTTTCCCCCAGGTCATAAGGCTCCTAAACCAGGACAATACTCAATGCCTCTAGGCCTTCTGCCAGACTCTATAGTGACTCTCCAGTCACTGTAACAATGACATATCCTATGAGTACTGCTTTCACACTGTCCAGATTGTTGGCACATTGCACTTATATTGCACAGCAACATACCACTTACCTATCACTTATGTATAGATTATGCACAGCTGAACAATTTATATATTTTTTATCTTATATTATTATTTTTTCCTTTTTTTCTATATTTTATCATGCAGAGCTTGGAGTGACCAAGGTTACATTCCGCTACATGTTGTATGTGTACAACTGTGTACGTGATGACTCGACCTCTTGAATCTTGATACACCAAAACGCTGCCTAAAAATAACCTGTGAAAAAATTTCTCACACAAAGCAATGTAGAAACTCAATTCAGTAGAGAGTAGTTAGAGAGTAGTTTAATGTAGTTTACTACACCTGTGTTCTAATGTTTTCAGAGAGTAAGCTATACATATCCATAAGGTTTTTGTTGACAAAGTATAAAAAGAAGACAATGCTTGTTGTGTAGACATGCGTGTGTTTCTGAGACCTTTTTGAGACATTTTTAAAGTGTTTATTGTAGTTTTTTTCAACATATCCTGTTAAAATGAAAAATGTATGATTTCTATGCCTTTTTGAATTCAAATAAATTCAACTAAAATCAGCTTATGTTTCAGTGTGTTGAAAATATAGATCAAGTATTACTTAATAATATATCACAGTAACATTTCAAATAACACCAGGTATCGAATTGCTGCCTTGCAAAACTGAAATTGAATCGTATTGTGGCAAAGTTTATGATTTACACCCGTATTGGAAGCAGGAAAAATGGGGAAGCATAAGGATCTGAGTGACTTTGAGAAGGGCCAAACTGTGATGGCTAGATGACTGGGTCAAAGAATCTCCAAAACAATGGGTCTTGTGGGTTGTCCCCGGTATGCAGTGATCAATACCTAAGGAACCAAGGAAGGGACCAAGGAAGGCCAATCGGTGAATTGGTGATGGGGTCAGGAGTCCCAAGGCTCATTGATCATGTGCGGAACAAAGGCTAGTCCATCTCACCCAGCTCTTGAGTACTGTACTTCTAGAGATGCCCTACATCACATAACTGTTTTGTCCCGACAGAGCAGAGGGCACAAATACTTATAAGGATGCCCTACGACGTGTAGCAGTTCTATGCCAACAATGCAAAGGGTGCAAGTAAATCTAGGGGCCCCCTACATCGTGTAGCGTTTCTGTGTTATTTAAAGCTAGTATTTACACACCCCCAAACTATGCTTGACTAGTCCTAAGTTTCTGGCTTTGCAGGCACAAAATGTGAGCACAACTTAATAATTTAATTAATTAAATAATTAGAGAGCTTGAAATACCAAAATGAGTGCATGATAAAAAGGTGCAAGCCAGGGCTAAAACCCCCCTTTTGCGTTTACTGTTGATTGGCACATTGGAGTGTCTAACACCCCATAATTTTTCTGTAGTGACATCATTAATATTTCTTATAACGACATCATCCATCCATCCATCCATTACCTACCGCTTGTCTGGGGTCCGGGTCGCGGGGGTAGCAGCTTCAGGAGAGATACCCAGACCTCCTTCTCCCAAGCCACCTCTACCAGCTCCTCGGGGAGGATGGTGAGGCGTTCCCAGGCCAGCCGAGAGATATAATCCCTCCAGCGAGTCCTGGGTCTGCCCCAGGGCTTCCTCCCTGTAGGACATGCACGGAAAACCTCTCCGGGTAGCCGCCCAGGAGGCATCCGCACCAGATGTCCAAACCACCTCAACTGGCTCTTTTCGACATGGAGAAGCAGCGGTTCTACTCTGAGACCCTCCCAGATAACCGAACTTCTCACCCTTATATATATATCTTATAACGACATCATATTCATTTTAAATATTATTTACTTTTCCCAATTTTTTTGATCCCACTGATTTGGAGTGATATACATATGGCTGGAAGAAGCAACAAAATACGCCTAACTTCATATTTCAGTTTAGAGTGATCCAAAGCTATAAGTATACCAAAAGTCATTGGATGGTAGCAATTTCAGCTGATAGAAATATAAACTAACATTTCAGATGTGGGATGTTTAGGTAACAGTGTTGACCCAAAAACTGGAAATAGGCGAGCGGAGTGAACACTTAAAATGAAAAGGAAAGATTTTTTTTAGTTAGTGGAATCGTTAATACTAGTTGTCGCTAAACAAAAAAGCAACCACTGTATTTTGTTGTACATGTAAACAATATGGTTTACTATAATATGGCAGGATATTTTTATAGTATATTTCACATATCTGACTTTGAAAAGGGAAAAACGCACCATGCAAACATGGAAAGCTCCACTCTTTGGCCACTTCAAGACCATTAAACTCATCTAAATGGGTAAGTCTGTCTTTCAGTTTGATGTAACAAGTGTCAGTAGAAAATATTACATTGTTACGTGTTTGAGTAATTAATAGCACGTTATTATTGTGTGTCAGTGCGCTCCACCTCTTCATATAATGAGAGTTGCAGTAGGTCTCTGTGCTCTTTGAGCTGCGTCACCTCAGAGTTTATAAAATAAGCACTGGTGGAAACCAGCATTAAGGAGTAATACTGCCACCTACTGTGGTGGAGTGTAAATCAGATACGGTGGTACCTCGGTTCTCGAACTTAATCTGTTCCAGACTCCGGATCGAATCCTAAAAAGTTCGAGTTCTGATCAAAGTTTTCCCATAAGAAATAATGGAAAACCAATGAATTGGTTCCCGGCCCCCAAAATTACACCTAAATATGTTTTTTTTTTATTTTTAGCATTTAAACACAAAATGAACAGGATAAAACAAGAAGATCATTTTTTCTTAATGGCTTCCAAAACGATAAACCCAACATTATCCCAACATTACCCCTGTCCTGCCCCGATCGGCCGCTCCTTCCGTGTGCCACGCCCCCTCGTTAACCTCCTTGCCGACACATCTTTGCCCTTATTGGCTGAAGAGTTTAATCACACGCATGACGTTTGTATCCCAGGCAGTTCCGTTGCGTAATCTGCTATTTCTCCCGAATATCACGTAAAGCCGAGAGAACTGGTTTTCAGTTAATTTACCTGGTAAAATAAAGTTTAAATAAATGACATAAATGATCTAATAGTACACGTAAGTTAGTGGTTTATTTATTGTTAATTACTGTAATGTTGCACTACTTTATTTGGTTAATCGTCCAGTCTGTGAGGAAGGCATTCAAGTAAGAATTGCATTGTAGTAGGACTCATTTCCTGGCGCATACAATTTATATTAGGTCAGCATTCACGGTTCGACTTCTGATATTCAGATCGAGTTCTAGGTCAAACTGGTTTTTTTCGTCTTTCAAGAAATTCGAGTTCTAGTGAGTTTGAGAACCGAGGTACCACTGTAGTTACTGGCATTGGATTATTTATATTATCATTTGTGTAATATCACAATATCAATATTTAATTTTATATTATGGTTATTATGGTTACTGTCAATATCAGTATATCATGGCACCCCTAATACCAGCAATACTGGGATTGGGGCACTGCTCTCCCAACTGCAAGGGAGGAGGGGCGAATTGTCACATATTTCAGTTGTTGCCTGGACAAAGCCAAGAGGAACTATTGCGTCTCTTCCAGGGAGCTCCTGCAGTGGTGATGACGCCAGATACTGAATCGCCAAATCGGCAGCATATGGAAACAGTCCACCAGCTTGCTAAGAACCACCAGGGGCAGCCTGGGGGCTGCCAGAGGAGGGCATATGACCCCCGTAGCCATAGTGGAGCACTGCTGCCAGGGGCACGGGTATGGCTGCACAACCCCTCTAGGAAAAAAAAGGGCTGTGCCCCAAGCAGGTGAGGCAGTGGGCAGTGCCCTGTGTGTGACAGAAAAGGGAATATAGTGCTTTTGGAAGTATATTCATTTTTAGTGTATTAATTTTGCTAATTAAGGAGATAGGCAAATGCATCCATTTATTTACCAACTCTGTGATTTCCTTTAATACACGGTTGTAGTTAGCATTAACAATATCTTCTAATTTTTGTAATATTCCCTATTCCATAATATATCCCTAAGTATGTAAAATGGGGAATTACATTAAACTGCTCTGCCTTTTTTTGTGTACTCTTTCTCTATAACGTTTTCAAAAGCATTATAGAAGATAGGCCCCTGGTGAATGATTTTATAAATTTTATGGAGTCTGGTTCAATCAGTGTCTGGTCCAGCTCATAAACAAGGTCATGCTCTCCACTTTGTTTTATCCCTTGGTCTATCTATTTCCATTACTGAAGTAGATGATTTGCCTATTTTTGATCATATGCCTGTTTTATTTAGTGTCACGGTGCCTTGTCATAATGTGAAACAGCATGGTGCTACTCATCGTGTGCGCTTGATTACCTCAAAAACTGCAAATTGTTTTTCTGCTGCCTTTACAGAATCTTTTTCATGTGACACTGCACAACTTTCTTTTAATTCAAGTGCTGATGAGATTCTCAGTCACTTTGACTCCACATGTACTTCCATTTTAGACGCGGTTGCTCTGTTTACGAGTTAACACCCTAACACCCTAAATCAGAGCCATGGCTCAGTGACACCACTCATGCTCTTTCTGAACATAAATGGAAGAAAGACAATTTGCACATATCTCAAGGCATTTTATTCGATTGTTTGAGAGAATTTCAGAGAGCAGTCAAAGTTGCAAAAACACGTCTTTCTATACTGGTTTCTAACAATTGTCATAGGCCAAGGGTTTTATTTAACACTGTAAATTCTGTGATTAACCCAGGTGATTCAGCTAGTTTAGTAGTTTCACAGCATCGCCTAGTGCTTGTGAAAACTAACATTTTTTAGTAGATTTTATAGATCACCACTATTTGATCTTCGATCAGTTTTTCTGCTTATGCTCCATCTGTCCCTCTCGTGTGTTCAGCCAACTTTTATCACTTCCATCCCATTTCACTGACGCAGTGACATGAGTTGGTTCACTGCTTGCACCCCTGTAATTGCCCTACAGATATTAGAATTTAGAATGCCTTTTATTGTCTTTGCATGAATGTACAACAAAATTAGGTGTCCCCTGAAACCGATTCAACACAACAGTAGCATAGCTCTGCATATTAAGCTACACACATACAAAGTGAGAACATGACCAATAGGGGCCAGTAAACTTTGATTGTTTCTGTGTGCATATGTATATACAAGGTGGGAGTGTATAAATAGTATTACAGTGGTTCTATTTACAATAATTGCAATGAGTCCCCGGGATATTGCACGTTTGTGCCATCGATGCCCTGGGTGACAGTGAAAGACATGAGACTGGGCGGAGGGGGACATTTAATACTTAGATGCAATGAACAGTTATTTAGCTGAGTTCAGTTCTTTGATGGTGCTCGGGTAGAAGCTTTTTAGTAGCCTGGAAGTGTGCATCCTAATAGATCTGTAACGTCTTCCAGAGGGCAACAGAGTGCAGAGGTGGGGGCCTGGGTGAGATGGGTCCCTGGTGATTCTTGTGGCCTTCCAGAGGGCAGCAGAGTTCAGAAGTGGGAGCCTGGGTGAGATGGGTCCCTGGTGATTCTCGTGGCCCGTGAAAGACATCGGTTTCTGCATATGTCCTCTAGTGAAGGTAGTGTTGGTAATTTTTTATGCTTATTTGATGACTCCTTGAAGGGTCTTCTTGTCAGCCAAGGAGCAGCTAGCATTCTGCCCCCTCCAATACTCAAAGAGGCTTTTGATTCTGTTGGACCAAGTGTTCTTACTTTGGTAAATGCTAGTTTGTCCTCAGGTAGTGCCCTAGCAGCCGTGATGCAGCCTCTGATCAAAAAGCCAAACTTGGATCGTTTCACCATGTCTAATTACAGACCCATCTCAAAATTGCCATTCCTTTCTAAAGCTCTTGAAACAGTTGTTCTTAAGCACTTTTTTAGATGAACATTTTATTTTGAATGATCTTCAGTCTGGTTTCAGAGCTCGCCACAGAAATGGCACTTGTAAAGGTGTATAATGATCTTTTAATTATTGCCTCTAGTGACACTGATATTCTAATTATGCTGGACCTCACTGCTGCTTCTGATACTGTGGATCATATGATTCTTTTATCATGTTTGAGGCGTGTAGGTGTCCGAGGTAATGCCCTTGATTGGTTTACATCTTATCTAAAAGGTTAAAATTTTTCTGCATGCCTTAGCGAATTTTCATCTTCCTCTGCCACTCTTTCTGGTCCACCATCCAGCGGCTCCGGGCGGGAAAGCGGTGCAACATCAACACTGTTTATGGTGGGGATGGGGTACTGCTGACCTCAACTCGGGACGTTTTGGGTCGGTGGAGGGAGTACTTCGAAGACCTCCTCAATCCCACCGACATGCCTTCCAATGTGGAAGGAGAGTATGGGGACTTGGGTGTGGACTCCCCTATCTCTGGGGCGGAGGTCGCTGAGGTGGTTAAAAAGCTCCTCAGTGGCCGGGCCCCAGGGGTGGATGAGATCCGCCCAGAGTTCCTGAAGGCTCTGGATGCTGTGGGGCTGTCCTGGCTGACACGCATCTGCAGCATCGCGTGGACATCGGGGGCAGTGCCTCTGGACTGGCAGAATGGGGTGGTGGTCCCCCTCTTTAAGAAGGGGGAACAGAGGGTGTGCTCCAACTATAGGGGGATCACACTCCTCAGCCTCCCTGGTAAGGTCTATTTGGGGGTAGAATGCATGCTGCAGATGCTTTATCCAGAGCATACTTACCAAAGGCTGACATAGACAAAGACTGACAAAGAAACTCAAGCTCAGGTTTACATTGTTATGGCACATTTACCTGTGACTATTTCAGAGGAAATGTGTAAGGATGGGACATTAAGGAAGCTATTTGATATAGTGCACAATGAATGACCTGAAAGTGCAAAAGAAATACAGGAGTACTGGAATTACTGTCACAATGGAGAGCGCCCGGAGCGCAGACAGGATGCCAGGAGTCGGGGGCAAATACGGGGTTTAATCGAAGTGACAAGAAAGGGAACAGGCAGAAACACAGGCTGACATAACAATAACCGGACTGGGAAAACAAATGGAAACGTGGACTAAATACATTGGGCTAATGACAAAGATCAGAAACAGCTGGTAAACACGGGGAATCCACACAGGGTTAATGAGGGGGCGTGACACACGGAAGGAGCGGACGATCGGGGCAGGACAATTACAGAGAGGAAATTTCAGTCATGGAAGGAGTTCTCTTCAAAAATTAGAGGATTATTGTTCAGAAACAATGAGAGGTGAGATGTTGAAACAAAGTCATTAAAGTCACCTAGGAGTACAGAGTTTCAGGCGGAGAGCGAGAGATTTGCCTTTCTGGCCTGGAATGTCTAAGAGCATAACAGACATGGTGAACAACTGTGATGTGTGCCTTACATTCAAAAGGTTTCAAAACAAGGAACCACTTCTTCCCAATAGTGCACCTGAAAACCTGTGGCAAAAGTTAGGTGTTGACTTATTTATGTTTGACCAGCAAGACTATTTCATTTTGGTGAATTATTACCCTAAATTCATTGAAATTGAGTGGCTGGAGACACGCACACACACCACTAACATCATAACAAAGATCATGCTGAAAAAGTCTAAGGCTGCAGGAAGAGATCCTTACCTTGCTGTGCTGAACTGGAGCTGTATCCCAATGGAAGACATTGGAGCATCACCAGCACAGCTGCTGATGGGCAGGTGAAAAAGAACCTCAAAAACTGCTAAAGATGCACATACCAAATAGTTCAGTGAAAAGTTTGTTAGAATCCAGGAAAAGGAGGCAGAAGAAATACTTTGATCAAGGGTTCCAGTTGCTTCAACAGCTTCAGGTAGGAGACAGTGTAAGACTGGCAGGATAGCGTGTGGCACAAGACATGGGTTACAGCACTTGATAAACACCCCAGATCTTATGTGGTACAAACACTGGATGGACATGTGCTCAGGAGAAAACAAAAGTTTTCTCTGGATGAATACCAAGCAACAAGATAACAAGGCTCTTCTGCACTCAGACAGTAAGTGACAGGATTATTGTGACAACTCCTGCACAACAAAAGAACAAGACATTTAAAACAACACACCTGAAAGGAGTGTCAGTCCAACAGGGTCCGAAATGCTTCCTGTTAAGACGGCAAGTGGATGTGTAATTGTGAAACCAATGAGGCTTATTGAGGAATAGCCTCGTTATCTAGTAACTACTTTACATTCTTAGGTTCAGTACCATACCTTGCCTCTGAATGCTGTTTATTAATAGCCAGTCCTGTTCATGAAAAAAGAAAGAAAACATGCACCTGTAATGCTGAATGTGCTGTCCTGCTGGCTTAGTGCATGTGAATATGTTGTCAACTGATCACTACCTGGTGGTGGGTTGGGCTTTCATCAGAAGTAATCATACTGCCAGTTTTTGGCTCAGGTCCACTACAGGATCCATAATTGTAGCAATTGTCGTCATTTCCATAACTTTATGGAAGTTTTATGGGGTGGAGTCATTTGCCCCACGCCCAACCCGGGGGACCAGGTGCTGAATTTCATCTGGTCTCTATACTGAAACCTGCCCAGCTTGGTTGAACCTGCCAGGAGCAAAGCCCCCACCGTTATAGCTCTCAGTGGTCATCGAGATGCACAAGCCTCCCCACCACGACAACGTACCAGCACAAGAAGAGGGGGAATAATCATGAATGAACTAAAACCATAGAACTAAGCAAAATACAGGGAATAGAACTGAGAATTAGGCAGCTGAACAGAGTAACAAACCTGCAGTAACATTCACAAATACTCACTAAGGGACTGATCACAGGCAGGCACTTAAATATACAGGAACACCAGGGAAAACAATGAACAGGTGCAAAGTATAATCAAATTAACAAATCATAAAGGAATAACTACAACACACACTAGGAACAAAAAACAAAAATGAAACAAAACAGGTGAGGCTGGTCTTGAATTTGTGATTGTAGTGTTGCAGCTTTTGTGCCACACACTCAACCCCCTGAGTCATGTGGCAGTCTAGAGAGCAGGGGAACATAAAGGGGTTAGACAGGGAGTACCAGGCGGGATATCCATGGACACCTGCTGACCAAATAGGGTAGAGATACGAAGGGCAAGGGCAGGTGGGTGCTGACGCTGACACTAATGAATAACACAAGTGATATGCTGATCTCATGTTTGTTCATCATTGTCAGGGTCGGTGTCTGTCCCATCTGTTTTGTCCCCATTTGATTTACTTTGCTTATGCCCTGTTCTACTTTGTTTTGTTTGTTCCTAGTCTTCCATAGTGTTAGCCCTCAGTGTTGCCAGTGTATACTAGTTCCTGTGTTTGTTACTTGCTTATTTTGATTTGTTTGTGATGGTCTACACCTGCCCTTTGTTAGTCTTCGTTATCTAAGTATTTAAGTGCCCGCCTTTGGTCAGTTCCCCAGTCAGTTGTTATAGGTGTTACTTCGTGTCTGTAGCTGTGGTTATTTCTTAGTCTTGCTCCCTGTTTTGTTTAGTTCCATTGTGGCGTTACTTATGGTTTATTTTAGTTAGTTCTTCGGTTTTCCGTTTCGTTTTGTATTGACCCCCTTTTTTTTTGTTGGAGCCATTCCATGGATCATCACTCTCATCCCCACTGTCACCATGCCTCATTGTAACAATCATTAATAAATCATGATGCACCTTGTATCTGAAGTAGCAACTATATTTCTTTATGATTTGCTCATAATTTATACTTCAGTAGTAATTAAGTTATTGCTAAGTATCTGAGCACCATCAAGTAGAGTGTTACCATTTTAATTATGTATAGCTTCTTTATAAATCCTAAATTTATCATATAAATGTGCCTACAAATGTTTATCTTATCTTATTCATTCATACAAAGCCTTTATAAATGAGCCCCCTGTTTTCTGGAATACCCCCTTGGGTGTGGAAATAAGCACAATCCAATTGGTTTTCACTAGGCTGATGCTTGTTTACATTTTTGAGAGGACGCTTGAGTTTTCTTGAGTTACATTTTTGAGAGTTCTTTGCACTTGTTTTCTGTTAATATGTGTCATATGCAAGACTAAATTGTGGTTTTATTTATATTTATTTAAATATTGAGAGGCCAATCTTGCTTTCTCGCTGTGTGTGTGTGGGTTATGTAATCTCCTCACAATGAGATAAATACATGCTGTTTTGATGTGGGGACCATTTTTTGGTCCCCACAGGGGGAAACAATTTAATAAAAATCTGTGAATGCAATAAAAAAATGCCAAAAGAGCGGGTGTACTGGGGGGGAGCATGAAAATCTTTATGCACTAAAGGGGAGCCTGAGCAAAAAGTTAGAGAGGCACTGGAACCAGTTTAAGGTGAATTCATTTCCATAATTCGTAAAAACATACAGTGAAAGTACATGTGTCTTTTTAGTTACATTTAAATTTTGGTTTTGTGTGTTCGTTATATAAGGCAAAAGTATTTAATTCCCATTGCCTTTTAGGTAAGCAGAGACAAACGTTTCAGCTTCACACCCACAAAATCACTATTTTTATTAACTGACACAAGGTGGCAGTCTGGTTCAAGCTTGCAACCCACCGACAGCCTAAGCTAAAAAAAAAGAAAAAGTAAATAATTTATGTGATAAAGAGTCGGCCTACTGATGACATGTTTAATAGTATATACTATTTTAGTCCAAAATGGGGGGAAATGTCAATATGTTGAAACTGTCAAAATTAATGTAAGTCTAACTATTATGCACTGACTGCAGACACTAGGCCAGGCTTCCCTAGTTCGGTTCTGGAGGGTCAGTCTGCAACACAGTTTGCAGATTTCCCAGCTCAGACACACCTACTAAACCTTACAATTGGCTGGCGAGCTGAACATAGTGTGTTTGAGCAGGGAAACCTGCAAACTGTGTTGCAGACTAGCCCTCCAGGATTGGAATTGGAATAGGCCTACAGGGCTGCCAGTTCTCACACATCTGGCATGACACTCGCTGTCAGACTCTTACACTCATGCAAAAAAATCTTACAGCAAGTCTATATTATTCCATTATAAACCTAAAATTGACTACATCAAATGTGTTAGGGTAGTCTGCAAACCCTACAGACTATTTACAAGTTAGTAAAACTCTTACATACATGTAAATGCGTGTGCAGCCTTCTCCTGAATTGGAAATCTCAGACCGGCCTGGGCCTATAGTAAAGTCATATTACTATTAGTTTTCAACGGTAAAAACAATTAGCATGGGCTGCGGCAGGATTAATAGTCTGTCGTTGAAAATGGGGAGAATTGGATCATAATACTGTATAAAAAAATGCTTTGTTCTTATTTTCCACCGATTTTTGTTTTTGTTGACGTTTATATTGGTGTGTAAGTAGGTTATTTTGATTAGTTATCAAAGAATATTTAGTTAAAGTATCAAAGGTTATTTTTTTCGCAGATTGTTTTTAAATTTTGAAATTAAATTTATATTCTGCACTTAACACTGTGGCCCATGAAGCTCAATTTTCACGAATGTTTATTGAGGTAGGTAAAGAGCATGTAAATCACACATAGTGAAAAATTTCCATTTTTATGAAATACATTAAAGGTAATTAAACGTTACAATGTGTTTGGTTGTAGCGCCAATGACAAGAAATTTTTACAACCTAGATATCTCCCAATATTTCTCCCTTTATTGTGCTGAAGCACAAACACGCTGCGATTAAAGTAAGCAAAGCATTGATCTAGCGCACATGAAAAATATATATATAACATTACTGGCCATAGGACAGACTGGTTTAAGTTTTAACATAACTATACATATGAATTATGAGTTGTGATAAATTTATATAAACCCAGTGTGTGTTTATGCATACACATTTCATTGTATATATAACGTTACAATTAATCAAATAAGATGTATATAAAATGAACCCGGTCGCCGTTAAATTAGAATTAGCTCAGCTAGGCTACCTTCTGCAGGGGATATCGAAGGCCGTGTGTCGCAATTATAATAATCGAAAACTAAAATGCGCCTATATATTTCCCGTCCCTCTCAGTTTGTTCCAAATATACAGTTTAGCAGGATATATGAAAGGCTAGGATCAAATCAACACGTCGGCGCCCGCCATTGTAAAACAGGTTGGGGCGCAGAGAGCGGCAGCGGGAGGCGCTGAGATGATGCTGGCCAGCCTCCCGGAGCTGCTCCCGGTCTATTTACGCGTACAGTCGACGCAGAGACTCGGCGAGAGCAACAGCTTCGCGATCTCCTGCAACACATCGCACGTTTGGCCACCATCGGTCCTTCAACGTCGGTCCGCCAAAATATTAGTGAAGCGACTATACATTCATATGGTGCAACGCTAAAAATTACATGGGTTCATGCCCTATTGATTTAGATGAAGTGGTTCTTTTGCTTACATCGGGAAATCTTTGCTTTGCCTGTGGAAAGTGAGCGCAGCTGTCTGTCATATGCCGTTTTACGTCTGAATTCAGGTGAATCCCATAATTTGTGCGAAAATCCTCTGAATGAAAAGGGGTTATTTCTGAAGCAAACGGTGCAGTCGGTCATTGAATGGAAAATCGTGCACTGAATTACTAGACCATACAAAAATGAATATGCACCTCACACGACTGGAAGGATATAACTGGGGCATGTTTTTTCCAATACATTTCTGGATAGCCGATTGTAAAGTAATGGAGGACACGCATTAGTTTAAGAAAAATTCTCGGATATAACAAAAAGGTACGGTGATTCCGCATGTAATTTTTACATCGAACTTCCATATTCCTCAGTAAATATAAATTATACGCCCGAGTCTGCCCGGACGACGCTGGAAAAAACTGCTTTAATTATTCGTAAGTGATTTTATTTATTTATAATGGAATTTGAAGTCATAACGCGTAGTTATAACGGCAGATAGGGGCAAATAGAGCGTTTACGGTGAATAGTTTCAACGGAGTACGTCGAACAGCCATCCGCAGCATAACAACGCTACGGCTTTTCGGGTCAAGCGCAGATACGCGGTCGCTATTATGCCTGTATTCGCGTTTTGTTACGGAATTCAGTCGCCTTATTGAATGAACTGTGCACTGAAATTAGGAGACCATATTCACCGTATTGGCGATTTTTGACGTCTGTATTAAAATTATGCAATATCGATGTTGAAAACAATTCGGCCGATACGCCGCACAGTGAGTGTAGCGATTGTGACAATGCGAGGAGTGCGGACAGAATAAAGTCTGTGTGGCTCCATTACTCTTGTTAAACCTGCGATGTTATGTTTACGGATGTAGTCAAAAAATCGCTTCATCCCAATTCTCCGTGCAAACACATCGCAGTAATCGTTTGAAAAGCAGTGAGATTTCCTGCTGGCATTGTGGCATGCTGTGAGGCTGGAGCGCACAGTTCCATTAAACACAGACGGGCGTGAATATGCAGTGAAAACAAGAGATTTCTTTTTTTTGCTTCATCGAGATATCCATTTTAAGGCGAAAGGAAACCCTTTTAGATTACCGCGATGCCTGCATTTCGTTTCGGATCGTCCTTATATATGTTTATACTGTGGATACGGTCTGTGGCAAAATGGTGTCTTAACAACAGGAAAACCGACCAAATTGTTTGACAATGGAATCTTACCCAGCAATGCTTGCCTAAAATATCTCTGAAGACACATAATTGTCGCTATCCCCAACAAGCCTTCCCCATTATTCTGTTAATTTTCCCCATCTGATCCAGGGAGGCGAATCCAGCACATCTGGAGGCAGTTTCCACGGCACGAGGTGCTTATGGTGGGGCACCGTCACCCCTGCGTGGCAGCACCCCTCTGCGAGGCAGCACCCCCCTGTGTGGCATCCCGTCACAGCCCGTCACATCACGGAGTGGCTGAGGACGTGGTGTCTCTCTTCTCAGTGTCTCAGAGGCCCACAGCACAGTGTCTCAGTGGAGGGCTGATATCACACCTGACCATTCTCCAGCTGAGCTGGAACCCAGGACCAGCTTTATTGAAGACTTTTCAAAGTCGACCAGATCAAGCAGACGGTAGCTGTTGGCTTCCTTGCTGCCGTCAGCCTGGCCGTATTTCTGGCCTCCCTCTCCGGCCTCCTTGTTAGCGAGTCCCGTGTCACCAGTAGACCTGTGATGGCACGCCCCAACTCCGGGGTGCTGGTCTCGGGCAACGGGCTGGGCTACCCTCCTCAGAACACCGCGCGGGTGGTGGTTTGGGAGTGGCTGAACGAGCACGGGCGTTGGCGTCCCTACGGTGCGGCCGTGTGCCACCATATAGAGAACGTTCTGAAGGGAGATGCTCGTGGCACTGTGGTACTGGGCCAGGTCGATGCCCAGCTGGCACCTTACATCATCGACCTACAGTCTATGCATCAGTTCCGCCAGGACACTGGTAAGTCACATGGCTTTGGTTAGTACCGTATGATTTCAGGATGGAGCATTTAAGAGCTTGGCACAATGATATGTTCTGGTATTATCTCCTGTGGGAATGAGCAAAATTGGAAAACCGAGCTTTTCACATAGAGAATACTAATTTCCAAATCCTGGTAGTGAAGACTATTGAGTACAAAATATATATAATCTGATGATGACATTTTTCCTTTCATTTTTTCCATCGTCCAGTTTAATGCCATGGTGATTTTATGAGGATGTTGTTAGCAAAATAACTATATCTAAATAGTATCATATTTAGTTTGTGGGATGGATCTTGCTTTTTCAGGTTAATTGGTAAAGGAAAAGGATCTTTATTACCGTGTTTAAAAAAGATTAGTCCAATCTAGTATTTCCTGTGCACCCCAAAAAGTTTCAAGTGTCTGATAGTTCCTGGAGGTCAGCTGAAGATCAGAGCGTAAGCTCTGTTTCAGCAGAATAGCCTATTAATGACCCTATTAATCAAATGTAGAGGAACAGCAGGGTGTCAGGCGAGAGGAGCCGGAGCTCCAAGTGATGTCAGCGAGCACATTCACAGTGCCGTCTGCTGCTCTGGCAGCAGCCTCTGAGGAATCACAGCAAAGGAAACATTTATCAGCACCAAAGGAGAAGGTGGCCACAAAGATCTTGATGTTTCCCTTCCAAATGCCCCCATAGTAGAGTGGCTGTGATATATTGAGGGATCAGAGTCTCCCCATATTTGCCGCGTGTTTTTTTTGTTGAGTTTGCTTTAAATTTCAGAGTACTATGCACATATTACTGTTGGTTTATGTTTTTTTTTATGGGTAAGTTAAAGCGTGTTCCTCATGTTGGGGCTGCTCCCCCTGGCTCATGGGAAAGGGCCCTCAGCTAGTAGCATTGTGCCAAATAAACCCCGATCAGCTGCAGTCTCCGAGAGCGTGGCTGTTATCACAGGCTAATCAATGTCTCAAGGGAATTTCTCGTGTAAAATTATCCATCTGTATATATGGATAAAACCATCAAAGAGAAGTGAGTTTCGGTTAAGCATAAGCATAAAACGAATCAGTCAAGCAAGTTCTACAAAAGTTGCATGTAGTGATGTCCGAAGCTTATATCAAAGATCAGAATCGGGGCCGATCTAGGTACTTTTTAAATTGATCAATCTCTGGTACCACAGCCTGATCTATGTAATTTCTTTACGTCAGATTGTACGGTTCCATCATACACTACAGTAAACCTGAGGCACTTTGCTTGAAACTACAAACTATCAAGATATTAGCCATGTAGAAATTCTTAAAATTTACCTAACAGCTACCTGCAATGTTTGCAAAGCTTTTTGAGAAGAGGTAGCAAGAGAGCACCTTTTAATACAACAGATGTAATTAGGTACTTGCAGAATGTACTGTATGTGTATGTATATTTAAATATTTAGTTACATTTCAGATATAAATAATGAATGAATCAGACCAGGGTACCAAAAAGTGGATCAAGACATCGCTAGGTGCAGATACAGCAGTAGGAATGGTGGCAGACATGTGAAATAGATTGAAACCAGTGACCATTTGAGGAGCACTGGGATGGACTATGAAGGTAGTAGTTTTCATTAGAGGCTCTTCATCTTCTTTATGGCCCAGATGGTCTGTAGTGAGGTTATTGCATTGATACATTTACATCCTTGAGTTGACATGAGCTTCACTCCTGCTCCATATATCATATAGTGTTGAGGTGGCTGACCAAGACTTTATGACCCCATGGATGTACAGGGGTTCCCCGCCATCCCAGAATCACAGGCAATAGGTGGGAGGGGCAAGGAACCAGGTGCATAACCAGTAGGAGGCAAACTTCTACAGAGGTCTTAGTACTTCCAGCACATGGCCAGATGCAACATGCCCTCTGTCTCCAGGCTTTCCATGAGTGTGTGGGGGGGGGGGGGGAGGATTTATGACCCTGTGAGTGATTGAGCTGCAAGTTTCCTTGACCTGCTTTGTGGTTCTCTGGGGGTTTGTGCATTGGCTCGAGAGAGAGGTTTATGTATAAACATGGCCACTTTGCTTCTTTACTCGTGTTTGTCACTAAAATGTGGCAGGCGCTCAAATAAAGGATACGTCATGCTCCAAGGGATCTCCCGGGATGTGCTGGCAGGCAGACCCATTTACCAGAGCTGCATGTTTTGGCAACAGCTTTGTGTGTGTGTCTGGGTGTGTGTCTGGTTATGAATGTATGTGTACGTGCATAAAGAGGACTTCACAGTTTGAAGTTCAATCATTTTCACAGTTTCGCATGGCATGCTCATATTAAGATGGCAAACGTTAAGAAAGTGACGTCAGCCATCGGCATTTGGCAGAGCCTATGTTCGGATGTGCCTGTGAGAATTGTTACTTTGCGCTGGGGTGGCGTTCCCTCTCATTGCAGTCACCTGGCTGTCCTTCCCCTTCTGTTGCTGAGCCTGTTATCCCCTCGATACTATCCGTTCTCCCCACGTGCTCCTGCTTTGCTGGAAGTGTAGGCAGCTGGCAGGTTTGCCTCTGCAGCCTCTCTCATTAAAGACTGTGGTACTGCTCACTTATCTTCTCAGAAATGTGCCTCCTTTGTCTCAGCAGTCTGCTGTCCTGCTCTGCTCCATCCAAGGTAACTGTCCATAGCAAAGTGGCCCTTGTCTCCCTCGATGTCGACACAAAGCAGGGATCCGCCTGCTGCTAGTTCTGCTGACTCTGCTGGGTCCATGTTACACTGGTATTAAGGCTCTCATTGATCGGTGAGCAGGCTTCATTAGTGGTAAACAGAAAACGGCTTAAGTATAATCAGATTTAATGCCAACATTCAGGTCAGTGATGTTTCGGATCTTATTTTGTGCTGCGGCGCGCCCTGCATTTCACGGGTTCAAAGACAATGCTGTTAAAATGGATGTGCGACTTTGACTCGCCCTTTGATTCACTGTGTGTGAACACTGTCCCTTCCGGCATGTTCTCCACCATGCACCCTCTGTGTCCAGAGAAGCGCTCTGGGTCAGTGGGACTCAGATTGTATCAGTGGTTACTGAAAATAGGCAAGTACTTTGATTGATGAACGCGACGCGCGTGTTCGCTTGGAGAGATGTCATTTATTAGTTGACGTCAACACAAATGGCAGACTTCTCTTAATGACGTTCGTATTCTCGCCAGATATATGTGCACTGCGCGAAGAAGGTGAGATACATCTCAGTGCCAACAGGCAGAGATAAGCTCTGGAGCAGATAGGGGGGGCAGTGGCTCATAGATTAGCTGGGCGAAGGCGAGGCAGAGCAGCCCATGCAGTCAACCTGAAAGGCATATCAGCAGGAGGAAAAAAAGCCCCCCCCCCCCCCACTGTAACTGGTCATGTGATGGCGGTCAGCCTAGGGGGCATGAGGTAAGGATCATCCATAATCTCCCCTCTTACTGATAATGATGTAGGGCACTGAGTCCCATGTCCAGTGGCTGCAGTCAGCACATCCTGAGATTGCTGCCTGTAATCTCCGCCCCCTGGGTCGGGCATCTTATTTGTTTAGCTGTTGCCGCCTCCATGCGCGGCTTCTGTTCACACCTCTAGCCGTTGCCATTTCACAGCAGAGTGTGGCATCACCGTGCCGGTGTGAAGAGCTAGCTGGCTGCTGGGACACTGCCCCGCTGGGTCCACTTCACTCCTCCTCCTCATCATACTCCCATCAAGCCGAATGCCGGCCGCCCGAATCTCGGAACGCTGTCTGATTTGTGCGTGCATTGGGTGGGGCTTTAGAACAGCCCCGGAACACTGAGGCCTGGCCTCACTGGAGCGCTTTGATGTGGGACACCACTGCTTCCATGACGCTGTAGCAACGTGGTGTCGCCATGTCAACCGTGGACGTGTGTTTTACGCAAACAGTCCCCCAAGCAATCAGAAGGAATTTAGCATGTGGTAGGACCAGCACATCATCAACATCCCTTGACACAGACTGGACTGCCAAACTGATATTGCAGTTTTGCTGGCTGATATTAATTGTCAGCATCGATCAGCCTAAATGTCTGCCTTGGTTGTGGTGCTGGTGCTCATAGGGAGTCCATCTTATGTGACACATCTGTTTTAAACAGGGTGTTTGAAAAACAGCTTTTGACCGCCCATTTGAATCTGTCTGACCAATCTGCTCCAAGCTGGCCCATGAGCAACAAAAGTACAGGAAAAAGATGGCTGCTTTTCAGCATGCATTGGTTTGGTTTCTACCAAACACCTGGATTCCCATGGTACGTCTGGCTCCTCACATGGTACTGATGGCGACCCGAATGGATAGGTCTGGTGACCCGAATGGATAGGTCTGGTAACCCGAATGGATAGGTCTGGTAACCCGAATGGATAGGTCTGGCAACCCAAATGGATAGGTCTGGTAACCCGAATGGATAGGTCTGGTAACCCGAATGGATAGGCACCATTAACCCTCCATAACAGTACACCAGACTGGCACATGACTGGCAGGAACTGCAAAAAATCATTTTGTGGAAGACGAGAGCAAATGGTAATTTACAGTGTAACAGAATGGAGCTAAACGGGCCACTGCGAGGAGGGCAGACATAGGGGCTGTCATGGGGATTTCCTTAACCACGAGAGTGTTTGAGCAGCATGTCTGAAAGGCAGATTATTCAGGGATCAGGGAGGATGGAGAAGCCTCAGCTTCCTAAGGCAGGGAGGGAGGAGTTCATTAGGAGGCCAAAGGGGCGTGTGCCATGGGGGAGGCCCCTGCTGGGATGTGAAAGCAGTACTAATCATGGAAGAGCTGCACTCTCCTCCCATTGGGTCTGCTACTCAATGCAAGAGCTGCCAGAAATGGACAATGCTGGCTGCCTCACCCACCGCGTGTTGGGAGATTCCTGGGGCTCCTGCCTCACCCAGTGCATGATGGGAGATTCCTGGGGTTCAGTCTAACAGGAAGCCAGTGGGTCCTGAAGTGGGGTGCAAATGAGGGAGCATTTTAAGTCAGCGAGCCGTGCCCATCAAGGAGGCAGGAGATGCCAGGGAGCAGCAGGCAAGCTTGCCAGCACACATGGCTGGAAAATTCAGACAGTTAATTGACAAAAGAACAACCATTGTCATTTAAACACCCCACCCCCACAAAATAGCATGGTAGTGTGTGTGTCTGGGTATGAATGTATGTGTACATGTTCATGCACATATGTGCAGTAGACAGACAGTGAAACTTCCTTAGTAAATAAAATATAAATAAAACAACCAACCCAGTTACACACCTCTAGCTTAGTAACTGCTCAGCAGCAAATTGACTGACAGCATAGGAGCAGTGATTGGTTTTTCTCATGTGGCGCACAGAATATGGTATAAGAAAATGTACTTTTGAATACTTAAGTATTTTTGAAAGCCAGTAAGTACTCCAGTACTTTCACTCAAGGAAAAATTTGATTGAACAACTTTCACTTGAATTGGAGTAATATCTGACCAGGAGTATCTATACTTTGGCCCAGCAATGGGTCAAAGTCCAGTGGCCTGTACTACGAAGTGGCGTTACTGGCTTATCCGGGTAAATTGTCAGATTTAAGGTACCACAGTTTAAATGGACTTCATATTCATTCACCTACATTTTGCCCAGACAAGTTGCCCCGACAAGCCAGTAACCCTGCTTCGTAGTACAAGCCACAGCTCTGGTAGCTAGGTTTTTCTTTTTGGTTTTCCCTCCACTATGATGGTGGCACGGACAGAAACAGCAGTGGTGGTCCCAGCGGCAGTGCATCATGATGCTGATGCAGCGGATAGGTCACGCCTCACCAGGCCTAGTATAGCAACCCTCTTTTCTGTGGCCTGGATGAGGGCCAGGGTGCAGGCCCACGGGCCCCTGCAAGCCCCCTGGAGCCTATTTTGGACATGCAGTTCTCCTGTATTTTAACCAGCACAGCGGGAATCTGGCCGAAACAGCAGCCCATCATCCTGGGAAGTAAAAGAACCCACATGGGATGGCAGAAAGGGGAGGGTAAAGATGGAGGTCACCCACATAGCGCCCCCATGCTGTGCCAGGGCATGTTCTCGGACTCACTGCAGAGGGCATGAGGGGTGACTCAAGCGTGCCTGTGTTGCCAGTGGTTAGCTAACATTCTGGTTGCTGACCGTACTGTGACTGCATTTAAAAACAGGCAGAACATTCCTCCTGGGTAGCAGCTGCAGTTCCTCAGTGAATTATAGTTACATTTAGTGAACTGCTTAATATATCTTCTTACAAAAGCTGCCCACCTATGCCCTGTATGCTAGTTTATGTTTTGATCCTGCACCTTGCGCAGTCCAGTCAGTGATCTGCCTGCTGTCAGCGCTGTAATTCTCTGCTTTTCTCCTCCATAATCCAGTAGATTCTGAGCGGAGAGTCTTTGGTCCGCTGCCACCGATCACTCAGACTGGGCTGTTGCTCAGAGATAAACTCCGCTAATGAGTGCTTTGTCCCTGTTGCCGGATGGGACACTCCACATCGTGCTGCTGCTTCAGCTTCTTCATTTGTTTTGGTAATGTAACCATGGGAACCACATTTCCTCTGACCCATTGCACCTTTAGTAAATGTATCACATCACTCCACCCTTTTCTGAGGAAAGCTAAAAAGGAAAGATGCAGGAGACGTAGTTTGAGCTTCCCAATATGGGGGGGCTGAGCAGACTCCAGGAGAGGCTGAGATCCTGCCCACTGGGAGATCATCCGAATATCAGCTTGTCGACCGCAAGCCACATAGCTCCACCCACCACGGGGAATCGATGTGTAGACCTGTTGTCTGATGGGAAAGGGAGAATGATCTGTTTATTCCATCCAAAAACACGCACTCACAAGTAATCAAAATGAAATACAAGGCAGCAGTCAGGACAGTTCTCAGATGGAGACAGCAGTGTGGTTTTATTTTGAAATGTCACAGGAGAGCATGCAGTGCTTATTTTGATGAAAGAAAACATTGTGTGAATTATAAATCTGTAAAGTGTTGCTTTATCATTTGAAGTATGCTGTGCTGTACAATGTAATACTTGTGTCAGTCTAGTAGATCATCTATCCGTCTATAAATCTTCGGAGACACATTTTCGGCGCAGGCCATGTCCTGAGTTTCCTTTAGCATCTGCTTTTAATGTGATTAGCTCTGCATGCAGCTATGGCTGTCATAGGCATTTAGTTTGATGCAGTTTTTTTTTTTTAATGGACCTGTGACTTTCTCTGCATATTTGTGTGCCATACACTTGCATGATTCCAGCAGGTACCACATCACATGCAGCATTGTGTGAGACAACAGGAGGACCTAAAAGAAAGAAAATGGACTGAGCTGCCTCCCAGCTGTGGCCCCTGCCCATCCAGCATGTTCATGGAAGTCTTTGCTCTGCTTGGCAGGACGTAGGCGGCCCTGTTTCCTGTCCAGCATGAGCCCTAGTCCTGAGGGTGGGGTGAAGGGAGAGCACTGAGGCAACTGGGGGCAGCAAGAAGGAAGGCAGGGCAGGAAACCCGCTAGGGGTAGATCTCAGATTCTGGTGCCATGTGGTGGGGTCAAGCGCTCCAGGGTGGGATGAGGAACACTCCAGGTGCAGATCTCTGATTATAGTGCTGTATGGCAGGGTTAAGCGCTCCGGGGTGGGATGGGGAACACTCCAGGTGCAGATCTCTGATTATGGTGCTGTGTGGCAGGGTTAAGCGTTCCGTGGCGGGATGGGGAACACTCCAGATGCAGATCTCTGATTATGGTGCTGTGTGGCAGGGTTAAGCGCTCCTGGGTGGGATGGGGAACACTCCAGGTGCAGATCTCTGATTATGGTGCTGTGTGGCAGGGTTGAGCGCTCCTGGGCGGGATGGGGAACACTCCAGGTGCAGATCTCTGATTATAGTGCTGTGTGGCAGGGTTGAGCGTTCCGCGGCAGGATGAGGAACACTCCAGATGCAGATCTCTGATTATAGTGCTGTGTGGCAGGGTTAAGCGCTCCTGGGTGGGATGGGGGAACACTCCAGGTGCAGATCTCTGATTATGGTGCTGTGTGGCAGGGTTAAGCGCTCCTGGGTGGGATGGGGAACACTCCAGGTGCAGATCTCTGATTATGGTGCTGTGTGGCAGGGTTAAGCGTTCCGTGGCGGGATGGGGAACACTCCAGATGCAGATCTCTGATTATGGTGCTGTGTGGCAGGGTTAAGCGCTCCTGGGTGGGATGGGGAACACTCCAGGTGCAGATCTCTGATTATGGTGCTGTGTGGCAGGGTTGAGCGCTCCTGGGCGGGATGGGGAACACTCCAGGTGCAGATCTCTGATTATAGTGCTGTGTGGCAGGGTTGAGCGTTCCGCGGCAGGATGAGGAACACTCCAGATGCAGATCTCTGATTATGGTGCTGTGTGACAGGGTTAAGCGCTCCTGGGTGGGATGGGGGAACACTCCAGGTGCAGATCTCTGATTATGGTGCTGTGTGGCAGGGTTAAGCGCTCCTGGGTGGGATGGGGAACACTCCAGGTGCAGATCTCTGATTATGGTGCTGTGTGGCAGGGTTGAGCACTCCGCGGCAGGATGAGGAACACTCCAGGTGCAGATCTCTGATTATGGTGCTGTGTGACAGGGTTGAGCGTTCCACGGCGGGATAAGGAACACTCCAGGTGCAGATCTCTGATTATGGTGCTGTGTGGCAGGGTTGAGCGTTCCGCGGCAGGATGAGGAACACTCCAGATGCAGATCTCTGATTATGGTGCTGTGTGGCAGGGTTGAGCGTTCCACGGCGGGATAAGGAACACTCCAGGTGCAGATCTCTGATTATGGTGCTGTGTGGCAGGGTTAAGCGCTCCTGGGTGGGATGGGGAACACTCCAGGTGCAGATCTCTGATTATGGTGCTGTGTGGCAGGGTTGAGCACTCCGCGGCAGGATGAGGAACACTCCAGATGCAGATCTCTGATTATGGTGCTGTGTGGCAGGGTTAAGCGCTCCTGGGTGGGATGGGGAACACTCCAGGTGCAGATCTCTGATTATGGTGCTGTGTGGCAGGGTTGAGCACTCCGGGGTGGGATGGGGAACACTGCAGGTGCAGATCTCTGATTATGGTGCTGTGTGGCAGGGTTAAGCGCTCCTGGGTGGGATGGGGAACACTCCAGGTGCAGATCTCTGATTCTGGCACCATGTAGCAGGGTCAAGCTGTCCGACCTGGGACGGGGAATGCTCCAACAGCAGATTTCTGATTCTGGTGCCTTGCAGAAGGGTAACACTGTGGGTGTAAATCTCAGTTTCTGCTACAGTACAGTAGGGTCAAGTGCTCCAGCACGTGATGGTGAGTCCTCTGGGAGCAGATCTCTATCATATCTCTATACCCTCGGTGAGGTGAATAACACTGACTGTCTCATGAAAACAGTGATATGGTTATTGTGATAGTGTTATTGTCTGGGATATATTAGACAGTAAGCTAACATTTGGTACTCATAGTCGAAATGTTGAATGCAGAAGAAATATGCAGGAGTAAAGATCTGAGTGACTTTCCCAAGAGACAAATAATTATGGGCAGAGCATCTCCGAAACAACAAGGCATGTGAGGTGCTCACAGTCAGCCATTATGAGTATGTCTTGCATATGGTCTAAGGAGGAAAAAAACAAATCGCCAATAGGGTGTTGGGTAGTCAGGACTCATCAATGCAGAATGTGAACAGAGGCTGTCCTGCGTTGTACAAACCAACAGAAAGGCCACTGTGGAACAACTAGAAGGTGATTTTGGATGTCTCATTTATATAGCACTTTTCAAGACACCCAAACCACTGTACAGAATCATTGACCACCATTGTGTATCACTCACCTGGATGATGCAACAGCAACCATTCCACTCACCACAAAGTAGCTAAGGTGGTGAAAGGGCAGGAGAGAATTCACCAATTAGATATAGGGGATGATTAGGAGGCTAGATTTGAAAGGGCGCTTAGCGAGGAGATTGGTGTACCACCCCTACACATTTGAAAGATGCTAACCGTTGGCTACACCAACACCTCTTCCAACAACAGCCCAGCTTTCCTAGATGGTCTCCCATCCAAGTATGAGCCAGGCCCAAACCTAGCTTCAGATGAGTTAGTAAGTCTGAACTGCAGGTAGTATGGCCTTTGGCAATGTTGTGGGTGGTAATGGGAGTACTGTACTCTGTATCATAACACACTGCATTAAGCCCTGCTGTGCAAAAAAACATGTATATCGCCCAACAGGAAGTACTCAACAGGAAGTGTGCTGAATGTTTCCACTGGAAATGCTAAAGGCACAGTTTTATTGCTTCCTGCCAATAAAGGGGTGATGTAATCATATTTACACTAAGAGGCAGTCACTCAGGGTGGTCTATGCATTTGTGGCTGAGAGCATAATAGCAGCAGGTACTGCATTGATTAAGGACCTGGGTTTCAAGTAATTTGACAGCTCTGGGTATCAAAGGTTAAGTTAGCTTTGCATAGAGGAAGGAGAATAATGGTAATTGGCTGCTAAGTTGTTTTTGCCCAAAATCCTTTTTGATTCACCTTTGTAGCAAGTGGCGATGAAAACAAGGTCTCCATTCACAAGAAGCATGTTTTCTGACCGGGGTGTATGTGCTGCTCTAAGAGGCTCTGAAGACATTGTGGTTGTTGTCCCAGCCCTAGAGTCACTTTGCCATTTCAGCTTATCGATCTTGTAGAGATTGAACACCCAGAAGTGACAGGAAGTGGTTTCTCCGTTTCACTCTTAATCTTAATCTTAGTTTAGATGGACTTCTAAAAACGTCCCCACAGAAAGATGTGCCCAAAACAATGTAGATAATGGACTTCCAAGCACCTGGGCTGAGGCTTGCTTGTCCCAGAGTCCTCGACACTCTTTGAGTATACAGTATTGAGAATTAGTTCATTTGTTGTCTATTGTCATATTGTAACTTTACTTATCTGTACATTTTGTTTGACGACGTACTTACAGTTGCTTCATGTTGAGCAGTGTCAGTGTGGTCTAAGGAAACAGCCTCAAGAGGTCACCTCTTAATCTCTGAGCCATGTGTCAGTGTCTGACTAGCTCTGATCCATCCTTTCCTGCTGCCTCCACCCCCATGGCCTCCACAGAGAGACACAGAACACCTCCCTGATGAGGCACAATGATCATGGGCAAAGAACCAGTGAACGCATGCACACAGGCACACACAGGCACACACAGGCACACACACACAGACTCACAGACACACATACAGACCCAGACACACTGCATACTCACATGCAGGGGAGTCTGTGAGTCTGTTCACTCCCTCCCTCCCCTGTCTCTCCCTCTAATCTCTGTTCTGCACTGGTCTCTCTCTGTTGCATTAGTCTTTCTTATATTGCAGTGGTCTCTCTATGGCTTTGCTCTTCCAGATGTCCATCCCTTGTCTCACCAAAGCTTATATAAACCCTTGTTGTATTGTCTGTGACAGGTGATACCTTAACTTCACTTCACATTCTGTCTTCTTGTTATGCTTTGAATGACAGCTCACACAGGCAAAGTCATGTGCTTTCATCTCTTACCATGAGCACATCTCTGGTGCCTCCCCTTTGACTGTCCCCACCTCACTGCCACATCCTTGTTTTAGAGGTTGGGAGCAGGTCTGGTGGAGGATGTGGTTTTTGCTGGGGTGGCTTGTGGAACGTGGGCCTCACCCTGGCCTGGTGTGTGGATGTGTTCCCAAATTCAAAAAATCGAAAAAAGTTGCTAAATAGGAGTGGACATGCTACAGAGAAAGGCTGGGAGAATGCAAAACTCAGCGTTGACACTGTGTCAGTGAGGAAGATGGTAGGCACAGGTTTAGCACAGGATGGGGGTGCCTGTGGATTAGCCTACAGCTTCACATCAAAAGATCTCCACTCCCCCACTGGGATAAGAGAGCTCCTGTGTTTACATTTTTTTGGCGTGGGGGTGTTTCTATGGCACCCCTTCTGCTACCCCAGTGCACCTTTGCTCTGTGGTTACCTAGGAAGGCTCCCTGCTCCTGTGCGGATTTGGACTCATTGATGCTGCTTGCGGAGCTTCGGCTCCACCCACTGCATCCCAGAAGGCCTGCACTGGCTTCCTTGGTTTGCATGTGTCTCCTCTCAGCTGCATGCTTATGGCGCTCAGTAGCCATGGCAGTGTCCATGCTCCTTCATGTGCATACATGTGTGTGTGCACGTTGTTTGAGAAAGTATTTGCATGTGAGCCTGTGCCTGTGAATATGCATGCGTTTGGTTTGCTGTGGAGCCTGTTTCTTGGTTTACAGCAAACATCTAACGAGGAGACAAGCAGACATCACCAGCAACCCCCATGGAGCCTCACCTCTCACCTAAAAACCCATTCCCATCCCTCTCTCCAGGTCCTTGGTTCTCTGTTTTTAGCTAAAGATCTTTCACCATGTTTAGCTCAGACTTCCCCTTGCTGTGCTCATTTAGGGCCAAATGTCTCCAGCTAAACAAATATAAGTCAATAAATTTGAGACGGTAAACAGGCAACAGTGAATACCACCATCATAGACATACTTGGAGGTAGAACCTGGTAGTGTCAGGTTCTTATGATTCAGAGTGTGGCTTGGTTTGTTGGAGAGCCTGATTGCCATTCCTGGTGCTTGAGGTCTGACACTGTCCACGATGCCTTGTCGTCTTGCCTCCAAAGCTGGCTAAAATAAAAGCGGAGTCCTCTGGCAAGCACATCACCTCGGAGGCATTCTCATTTATTGAGTGTGGTTTCAAGGTGAATTATAGTCATGCTGAGAGAACCCTCACCCACACATGCTGCCACAGATCACTGTCTGCTTGGCATGCCCCCTCCAGCATGGATGCCGTTGGTGGCGATGGGAGCCCCAGGAGTCCCAGTTATGTGAGGAAGCGGTTATCGCTTCTGTGAGATCGTCTCCCTGTGGCTGTGAGACCATAAGGTGGCGCCATATAGGTCCTGCCCACAACATTGGAAAAATCGGAACCATTCCTGATAAGTGAGGATTCCTGAATGGTGCAGGCAGAGCGCCTTGCTTTCAGCAGCATATCTCTGCGCTCAGGGGCAATGGCAGACCCTGGCTTGTGCATCATTAATGGGGCTGTTAACCTCCTGTGAAGAATCTGGACAGCGGCGTGGTGGGAGAGTGAGAGAAAACTGAGATTAGAGAGATTAGCTGATGGCGAGATAGTGTCAGAACTTGGTCTATCACGGTAATTATGTTATTGACTTATCGCACGGTATATGGGCATAACCTCAATCATTTTTTTTCTGACCTCGTTATTAGCAAATTGTGTTTACATAAGAATGAATGCTCATAACATTTTAACCAGTCACACTGCTCCTGCCCTCTCGTCTACCATCTGTGTTGCAGGCATCTACAGTCCTGGATGTTCATACTTCTAGTGCCAATATGTCAGACAGCCAAGTACATTCCAGAATCGATACAGTCATGCATCGCTTAACGATTAGGAAATGTGTCTTCAGGCGATTTTAGCGTTGTGAGGACATCATACAGTGCACTTAGCGAAACCTAGATGGTATAGCCTACTAAAGTGTTTCCCAACCTCTTCTCATGGCACACTTTTCATTAGGTAATTATCCCAGGCCACGCCAGTGATTAACTGTTAATCAACAGGAACATGAATCCATATTTCAGATAATTGTCCCTGTACTGTCTTTTTTTATCTCCACTGCAGGAGGGTGTTGGTTCAGGAACAAGTACGTTTTCTGAATTCCTTTTCAAAAATAATACATAAACATTCATATAGTGTTTAATACACTCAGTGACAAAAAAGTTAAGCACACAGAAATAATGGTCCAATTTGGATGCAATTTGGTACACGTACAGACCAGCAATGGGTATGTAAATGATTCGATTTGCAAGTATGATACGTCTAGTCACCAGACATCAACACTTGACGGAGTTTGATAGGGCTCGCATTGTGGGTTTGCATGAATCTGAGTGGTCGTATCGTGCAATTGCCCAGCATGTTGGGCATGCAGATGTCACAGTCACCTAATATTGGAGCCAATGGGCACATGAGGGCACCCACACACATTGTGAAGGTTCCGGTCCCCCAAGATGGACCACACCAAGGGAGGATCGTCATACTGTGCGCCAAGCATTACAGAACCCCATGACATCTGTTCCTTGCCATCCGGACACAGGTATGGGATTCTCTACGACACCCCGTGTCATCCCACATCGTGTATCAACATGTGGTATCAGCCAGACTATGGGTTCACCGTCCCATGCATAGGCTGCCGTTAATACCAACACAGAGACGGCTGCGTTTGGAGTGGTGCCATAATCGGGAGGCATAGACTGATGACAAGTGGCCTTGTACCATGTTTAGTGATGAATTTCGGTTCTGCATTACCATGGATGTACCATGAGACAGCACTCTGGTAGAGTCTTTCAACAAGACAACGCTCGTCCACACACAGCATGTGTGTCTATGGACTGTCTGCGTCACGTTGAGGTCCTCCTGTGGCCAGCGAGGTCCCCAGTTCTTTCCCCAATCGAACATGTGTGGGATCAACATGAACATCAATTCATACCCAGTGCCAATCTACAGGATCTTGAGGGCCAGTTGCAACAGCTGTGGGCTGACAGCCACAAGCGGCGGCTGTCTGACTCCCTTCCGCACTGTATCGGCGCATGTGTCCTGGTCCGGGGGGGTGCCACACCCTACTGACATGAGACCAGCAGTACGCCCATACTGCCAACTCTGTTGTCCGTTTAATCTGATATTATAATCTTTGTGATAGTCACATGACCTTCCACCACTCCGTCTGGGTGCTTAATGATTTTGTCACCGAGTATATATACAGTATATACACAGCTCACCTGGCCAGTCATAATGGCACACTGGTGTGCTGGGCTACTACACACCTAGACGATACGATATAGCTTAATAAAAAGTACAGTATAGTAAATACATAAACTCGTTACCAAGTATTATTTACTGCACGTAATTGTATGTTCTATACTTTTGCACAGCTGGCAACGCAGTAGACTTGTTTACACCAGCGTCTCCACAAACTGATGTCACGAGGTGATGGGAATTTTTCTGCTCCATTATACCATATATGCTGGAATTTTGATTTATTGAAGTTCAAAGTGGAGAAAAGTTTCTCACAAAGATATGTGCTTCCAGATACACACATTACCAACTAAAACTGTTTGGCCAACTAGCAAGGAACAATGTATTACTCTCAGCAACTGTGCAATCATGTCTGGGATTCTGTTTGCAACTCTAAGCTTTGCTTTGAGGTCAGTGCTTATCAGTATTATCGTGGTATGATTAAAACGTTCCGAAAATGTTCAAAAGCTATTGATACACAAACTGCAATAAATACAAAAAAGCCATAACATCATAGCTATGCAGGAAAATCCATAAAGAAGAAGGAAACTTGTCTAAACTGTTCTGTTTCAAGAATATATAAATATAAACGCACACAGAATTCATTCTTAGCAAAGGGGGATTCAAAGGCAAAGAAGCGCCGTCTCTACTACACTATTGACAACGTGTAGTGTTCTTACAAGAAGTAGTAACACTGAAAGCTTCAGCTTACATTATTGATGAACTATTAGCAAGTGAGACAGACAAACCCGGATGGGCCTCAAACTGGGACCCAAGTGCTGCCATGCAGCAGGCGACACCTCAGCACCACACCAGCCCCGAGCCCCAGCAGCCTTGACCCTGTTAGCAATTCGACGGTTTCGACTCGTCCAGGGATGGGGCTCCCGGAGGCTTTCCCCCATCCCCTTCATGGTGCGTGCAGCCTTCCTGCGGGCAGCTGCAACAGAGCTTATTCCCCGGAGAGCAGAAAGGTATTGTGGCTGTTTAAATCGAGCAGTTGTGAGTTCTTTTACGGTGGCTAGAGTGCTAATCCCACCCCCAACCCCCAAAAATTGTTTCCCTGCAAGTTGGGCAAACCATGAGATTTTCCCATGAAACTTGTAACCATTTCATCCCTAGTACAAAGTAAAGATTGATTTGACAGCCAGATTAGATAGTAAAGCATAAATAGTAAGGCTTGATAAATCTGAATTTTTTTGGTGCATATGACATTTACATATAAGTTTGATAAATGAGGTCCCAGGTTCCCTTTTTATTTGATACATGCATTCACGACTGTGGATGTGCTTCGGTTTTGAGCAGGTCGGGCCGATGGCTGCCAGACTGTTTGCTGCCGGGCCGATTGCTACCGGGTTGCTTGCTGCTGGGCCAATGGCTGTGGGGCTGTGCTACAGCGCCGCCTGACCACCAGCCCCGTCCCGCCTGCCCCGTCCCGCCAGCCCCGTCTCGCCAGCCCCGTCCCGCCTGCCCCGTCTCGCCAGCCCCGTCTCGCCAGCCCCGTCCCGCCAGCCCCGTCCCGCCAGCCCCGTCTCGCCAGCCCCGTCTCGCCTGCCCCGTCTCGCCAGCCCCGTCCCGCCAGCCCCGTCCCGCCTGCCCCGTCCCGCCTGCACCGTCTCGCCAGCCCCGTCTCGCCAGCCCCGTCTCGCCAGCCCCTTCCCGCCTGCTCCGCCCTGCCAGTCCCATCCCGCTATATCAGAAGCATCAGGAGGGGCAATGGCTCGCATTCTTTGCTCTCTTGACTTGTGTTCCCTGTATCGACCACTTGCAGTTTAATCGATCAGTGTCTTTCTGCTCTCCAGCTGAGGTTTACCCCGGTGTTAGAGCACAGCAGCACTATTGTTATTCAGGCATTCTTGTGTCCCTACAGTTCAGTCATCTGCTACTGCCACTTGATTCCTTAGAGATGGACTGGCTCTCCAGTGTTTCCCCTAGGTTTACAGCTTTGGGTCGGTGTTCATGTGTTTCTTTTAATGACAGCAGTCAATGTAACAACTGAACTAAACATCAGAACATTTCTTTTTATGACCATTGTCTGCTTTTCAGGTGGTTCACGCGCACTCTCTGTCACCTGGTGGGAGTGTGCTCACCTGTGTGTGCACACACGTGTCTGTACGTGCGCATCACGGCGGAACTCCGCCATGCGCGATACAGAGAGCAGAGGAGAATTGTAAAAGTGCGACCGTGTACAGACAAAAATGACAAGCTGTTGTGTAAATAAGTTAATAACATAAGGCTATATAGCTAGTTTAATAAAAGGACAATGTATAGACCTGTTCTATAGGAAAGGTAACCTTAAATGACTTCTGTTGTGATCTGGCACTATATAGAAAATAAAATAAAATTAACTTGACCTTCAAGGGGGGGCAGGAGGTGCCATTAGGGGGGGCGGGGCGCCCCCCTAATATAATGGTAGGGGAAACACTGCTCTCCATCCAGTATTTCCCTCTGCCTGCCCACTGTGTAGCCCTTGATCTCTTCCTGGATTAGAGGTTGGAAGATTGATTGATGGATGGATGGATGGGCTATTTATTGACTGTTGTCAGTCATGTTTAAGTAGGTAAATATAGCTTCTTTGTTTCTTTGCGTGTGCCCCGCCCCCCCCCCCCCAATCCGTTCCAAGTGCCAGCTTTTGGGGGGGGGTTAGCGTTTGGCAGCACTTGGGTTCTCTATAGTTACGGGTGGGTGCCCATGTACCTTGCATTCACTGTAGCTGCTGGCAGGGAGGGAGATAAATCTGTTAGTCTGCTCTTCTGCTTCCCCTCCAGCCTGTCAGCAGCCCCATGCTGCAGAAGAAAAGTGGGTCTCTGGTTTCCTCATTCTGGTCAGTGCAAAAGCCTCAGGGGGAGCCGGGGGGGGGTGCTGGAGGAGGCTTCTGGCACAGAAAACCCTTTCCACCTGCTGGAAGAAGACGTCATGTTTCTATACGTCAGACAGTCAGCCATCTCAGGCTGCCCCCTCCCCCCATTCAGTCAGCTGCCCCCCACCCAACCTTCTCAGACACCTTGCTGTCCTCAGTTGTGAAACTCACCTCTTGGTCGCCTCTTTCTTGGCTGCGATTTCTTTTTGAACCTTTTGGGAGGAAGTGAGAGGGAGAGAGAGAAAGACAGAGAGGGTGAGAGAGAGAGAGAACGGAAGAGGCAGAGTGAGGTGGGGCAGGTTTCCCACAGTGCCCCAGTGTCACACACAAACATGCACACACTTCTGTGCTCTCACAAGCAGCGCATTTGGCGTGGAACACAGCTGCGTGACACGGGGACTGGAGGAAGGAACAGTGATTTTATTTGACTACAGCACTGGTGGGGGTGTGTGTGTGTGGGGGGGGAGGGCTACAGCTCCCAAAGCAAGAGAGAGCAACTGAAAGAAAAGGTGGCCTTTTCAATATGAGTGGACTGCAGGGAAAAGAGGAAAACAGAACACTCTCAGGCTGTGAGAAAGGCCGAATAAGGCAGCAGTGGCGAGAGTGAAAATCCCCCCACAGCACGGTGCATGACCGCAGGCTGCGGGCGTAATCTAACACATCCAGGCTGCGCTCTCATTTCACTACTTGGTTCCTCGTGTTGTGCCATGTGCCCTGCGATGGGATGACACCCTCTCCAGGGTGTACCCCTGCCGTTTGCCCTGCGAAGGGATGACACCCCTGGAGAGGGTGTCATCCCATCGTAGGGCACACGGCAGGGGTACAAGGGTACAAATCCTATTCCACGCATCACAAACTAAGAAACCCAGACGCTCGCAGTTTTGCTACACTTGCTGCAGTAAATATGGTGCAAAACACATTCGCACACCTGTAAATAAAAGGCGATGTGATGATTTACTACAAAAAGTATATGAAAGAATTAGGAATCCCAATAAACGTTGAAGCGTACATCCAGGTGCTTAAGAAAACTCCGGAAAGTATACCATTTAACCAGAAAGAGCCGCAGCCACGTGGTAAAAGAGCCACGTGGCTCACGAGCTGCAGGTTGCTGACCCCTGGACTAGACGATTAAACAAATAAAGCAGCGCAGCATTACAGTAACTAACAATAAATAAACAACTAACTCATGTGTACGATTACGGCATCTATGGCATTTATTTAAACTTTATTTTACCAGGCAAATTAACTGAAAACCAGTTCTCACTGCTTTACGTGCTGTTTGGGAGAAATAGCACGCATCGGAACTTCCAGGGATACAAACATCATGCGTGTGACTAAAATCGTCAGCCAATAAGGGCAAAGTTATGTCGTCATGGAGGCGATTCCAGTTTCTGCAGCTGGCTGAGAGGTGCTGCATGTCAGTGCCCTATGCGTGCCGGCTGCACGATTGGTTCCGCGCATGCTCGGGCATGCGCACTCGGAAAGACGCCATGTTGCTGCTCGATAGGTCCCAGGTCGTAAAGCACTTTATGGCACAGTCAGATCCGCATTTTCTGTTATGGTGAGTTACTGCGTTCAAAGCCGCCGAGGATGTCCATGTTTATGCAGCCCCCCGAGAGCGGAAAAAATTCTATATATATATACACACACACAGTGGAACCTCAGAACTCGAATTTAAATCGAATCCTATAAAGTTCGAGTTCTGATCAAATTATCAAATCAAGTAATGGAAAACCAATTAATTGGTTCCCGGCCCCAAAAAAATTACACCTAAATATGTTTTTTTTTAGCATTTAAACACAAAATGAACCGAATAAAACAAGAAGAGCATATACTGTACTAAACACATCTAAGCACATTTATCAAAACAGTAATTTGTAAAGTAAGAAAATGTATCCAAGCAATGTGTAAAGTTAAAAAAAACAATGTGTCCTGCCCCGATAGTCCACTTCTTCCGTGTGCCACGCCCCCTCGTTAACCCCGTGTGTAATCCCCGTGTGATCAGCTGTTTCTGGTTGTTGTCATTAGTCCTCTGTACTTCGTCCACGTTTCAATTTGTTTCCCCAGTCCGGTCATTGTATTGCCCGTCTGCGTTTTGCCTGACTTACCTGTAATTAAACCCCGTATTCCCCGATACCCTGACATCTGTGCCTTTGTCTCCATTCCGTCCCCGCTGGGCACAACAATATTATTATAATGTATAAATGTATTAATGGTTTATTATTAATATTAAAATAATGTATTTTATTATATAATAATAATTACTGTTACTGTCTATCATTGAATATTTTTACTGTCTAAATATATGTATTCAGCTAGTATAAACATGCACGATGCTATCACAGCGAACGCGAGGCTGAGACTGAAGCGTTACCCTTTGTTTCCGCTGAGAGACATGCCGCATGACTCATTTCCCTGCGCGTACAAGTTATCTTAGGTTGGCGTTCACGGTTTGACTTCTGAGATTCAGATCGAGTTCTAGGTAATTTTTTTTCGAACTGGTTGGTTTGACTTTTAAGAAATTCGAGTTATAATGAGTTCGACAACTGAGGTACCACTGTATATATACATACCTCAGTTCTCAAACTCATTAGAACTCGAATTTATTAATATACATATATTGCTTTAAAGTTTCACTATAAAGCATGTTATGTGTGGGTCCAGAACCGCGCTGTCTGCCGTAAAACAAAGCGTTTCGTGGGACCGATCCTGCAGCAACATGGCGGCGCATGCGCGGAACCGATCGTGCAGCTGGCACGCATACGGCACTTGCACTGCATGATCTGTCCTAAGTCGTCTTGCTCTCGCGAGGTTTTTGTGCCATTAAATAAATTTAAATATCATTTAAATATGATGGTGCTGCAAATGACTTTGCATATTAGCATATTACCCGCTGTGTACGGCATTATTTTCCTACAATGCTTACAGATGGTTTGTGTTTTGTTTATCACCCTTTCGCCGTTTATATTTTCTGCCGGGTACCCAAAATACTGCCACACAAAAGATTTAAAAGTGTCTGGGGCATCTACTATGGTAATTTAGTCAGATGCCGACATGCTTACAGCAGATTTGCAGCGCATTCGTGAAACCGCTTTTCACTCCAATGAGAAATCTCAAGTTGTAATATTGCGAGATACATCCCTAGTAATTACCTAAAGTTTATTTCGGTTCTGGTATGCGCCCGAAAAATAATAAATTTCGATTTCGGTAAAACAACACAAAATTAATAACAATTAAATTAATTCCGGTGCATCACTAATCAAAAGTATAATGGTGGGTGATACCAAAAAGCACACCTAATATATCAGTTGTCAGCTCCTCTACTAAGTCAGTTTTTCTTCTTCCCTTTTTTTACCCTGGTTTGGGTGCCCAAATGAGTTCCTTTGATTGGCCAAAAGGGTACTCGATCTGATCTCCGAATAGTGTCCGCCCCTATGACCGTGCCCGCCCCTCTGAACAGTGCCCGCCCCTGGCCATACTGGTACGAATTATGGTGCGTTTGATTATTTCTCTCCAAGTCCAAGAGGGTCTAGCTGCAGATGCCTGTAGAGTGGAGCTCCACCGGAAATACGTCACCTCCACAGGAAACACGTGATCTTTAAGGACGTAAAGTGGAGCTCCGGTTAGGGTTAGGGTTAAGGTTAGGGTTTTTTCGCTGTGACACAGAGTTGAGCCCACGTGTTTCCTGTGGAGGTGACGTATTTCCGGTGGATCTCCACTCTACAGGCGTCAGCAGCTGGACCCTTCTCTCCAAGTCGGAACTCGGATGAAAACGTCACGAAAAACGTCACTTCCCGTCGGAAACGCCCCTTTTATGACGTTGAAGTCGGACAAGATTTTGTTGTCCGAGTTGCCCCTGTGACGTAATTTCAACATGGCGACTTGGTTTGTTTGTAGTTTGCTTACCGATCGAAAAAAGAATATCACTATGAATGTACTAAAATATTTTATAAAGCTTTTAATGTGGTTTGACTAGTTCGTGTTTCTTGTTTGTCTCTCGGAAAAATTTCCATTTCTCCATTTTCTCCGTTTGGAAAACTCCAAATCTGCTAAAATATAAAGCAACAACACACAGCAACGTGTTCATGGAGGCAGCCATGTTTGTTCCGAGATGTGGGTAGCTCGAACTGGAGATTGTCGGACGTGATGTCACTCAACTCGGAATTTCCGAGTTCCGAGAGAAAAACGAACGCACCGTTACTTTTGCACCACATTTTCCTGAGATATTTGGTGCAAAAGTGAGAGCATGCAAGAGAACAATACTTGAGACTCGTAGTGGCAGATTCGAGCAGTTACAATTACTAGAAAAATGTCCAACAAAAAAATATAGTTGCGAGGAAATGTTCTACGTGTATGCAGCTCTCATTGTACGAATTCACGAACTAATATGCCAATGTGTCACTTTTGCCCATAAGTTCACATTTTTGAATTACGGGTGTGCGAATGTGTTTTGCACCATATTTTCTGTAGCAAGTGTAGCAAAACTGCGAGCGTCTGAGTTTCTTTAGTTTGTGATGCATGGAATAGGATTTGTGCACTTGTAATGAAAAATTTGAGAAGGCGTAACCGTTGTGTTGTGTTTGTGGAAATCCCGTGACTTCAAATTTACTGATACACATGTGTGACTTAATTAGTATTCTGTGCGGTATAAACGGTATACGATATAAATTATACCGCCCTACCGCAGAAATTTGAGCTGACTCCTTCGCTCCTGGATGACACATCCGGCGCATGAGAAATCTCGCTCACTTGCGGTGCTGGATGCCGGGATAACGAGAGTAGGTCTCGCAATATATATGAGCAATATTGGGAAACAAACGCTCATGCTCTCTCCACCAAAACAAGACGTCAAAAGAGTTGTTTTCATTATCTCCGAAATTCTCCCACACGTCAGACTTGATTTTAGTGGCGGTATTGGCCACAACTTTAAACTCTCCACTTGCTAGTTTTCTTTTCAACTCTTCAGCATCCATTTCGAACAGCTGCAGGAGATTGCATGCATTTTTTGAAAATTTTGTGTGTCATTAAAATATAGCCCTTTTGTATTTTTTGTTGGCACATAATGTTTTGAAAACCGCAATCTAGAATACGCTCTCCTGCGTACGGCCCGACCCGAACCCATATCCGACACAGTAGAATATTTTTCACCCATTTCATCAAAATTTGCGGGTCACCCGCGGGTACCCGAACCCGTGCAGTACTCTGCCTGGCAGGACCTTTATGGGAGAGATGGTCATTCTAATATAGATGGAGTTATGACACTAGTCTAATTGTATCAGTTTTGTAGCTTTTGGTTCTGTGTCTTGTTTTTTGCTTACCTACAGTTTACAAAACCAACCTGTGTTTTTAATATAAGATAAAATCAGGGAAGTTACTTGAAATGTTTTCATATTTTTTCTATAACTGCAGATTTGCACAATAAATATTCTACGTTCCTGACTACTTTGAAATGTGTTAAGAGTTTATTATGCAACTTCCTGCTGCAATGCCTTTACTATGGACATATGTTACCCTTTCAAAAACAGTTATATTGAAATCTACAGATCAAATTATATACCGCAATATATACCGTCTATGGTTCAAATTTTACCGCAGCTTGAATTTTATGCCATATCGCACAGCCCTAGTGTGACTCTTTTCTACAGCTACAGATTGCACTGTTACAGATGCTCAGGTGTTTTGTACCAATAATACCTCCATAGTGTACCCTTGCCGCGTGCCCTGCAATGGGATGACACCCTCTCTAGAGTGTACCCCTGCCATGTGCCAAGCGATGGGATCATACCCTCTCCAGGGTGTACCCCTGCCGTATGCCATGCGATGGGATCATACCCTTTCCTGGGTGTACCTCAGCCCTGAAAAACATGCACTTCTATGATCAGCCCCAAACCTGCCGTATGGTTCCTGTATGAGGGTTAGGGCCGCAGACTGGGATTCACCTTCAGTGCTGACCTTGATGCACTTTAGCAGGTCAAACTCTCCTGCTGCCGTTTCACCTCCGGGGAGCTGGGCGGGTGGGCAGTGCTGATCATTTTGGGCCCCTCTGCCACAGAGGGCCATGCCTTTAGCTCATGGGACAGGCTAACGGCTGCAGCTTTCAATGCCCCTGCTGTTGAGAGAATATGACGTAGTTTGGGGGGCATAATTTCAGGCAGCACATGATGCAGCTACAGTAATTTAGTACTAAAGGGTGTGGAAGGCAGCCTCACCTGAGAGCCTAACACTGACTGCAGGTGGCAGGTGGGGGCGCTGTAATCTCCTGATGCCTTTCCATTGGGTCACAAATAAAACTGGGCCTCATCTCGTACCAGGTAACTGGAGCGTGAGGAAGGGGATGCTCCTTAATAATGTTAGTCATAAGCTTTATTATAATCATTTTTATACCTGACATTTATCATATAGCCTGTTCTTGTTTGTTTGTGGTGATGATGGCATGCAGATGACAGTGACAGCTTCCCCATTTCCATGCCCAGGTATTCTCTGCTTTCTCACACTTGACGGTTCACATGATGCGTGACATTTTCCGGATGAAACGGCACCATTTCAGCTCTGACACACTACCAGGCTGCTGTGTGCCCTGTTATGGGCTCATGTTCCGTGGCCACATCTGGGTCCATCTCGCGCGTGGCACTGACAAAAAGGCGATCCCCAAAGTAATGCTTCTCCTCCCCTTCTGTTCAGGAACAATGCGGCCCGTGCAGCGCAACTTCTACGAGCCGTCGTCGGCGCCGGGCAAGGGTGTGGTGTGGGAATGGGAGAATGACAACGGCACGTGGACACCCTATGACATGGAGATCTGCGTGACCATCCAAAACGCCTACGAGAAGCAGCACCCGTGGCTGGACCTAAGCTCTTTGGGCTTCTGCTACCTCATCGATTTCAACAGTATGGCACAGACCAACCGGCAGAGCCAGCGGCGGCGGCGGCTGCGCCGGCGGATGGACCTGGCCTACCCACTTACCGTGGGTTCCATCCCCAAGTCGCAGTCGTGGCCAGTGGGTGCCAGCTCTGGCCAGCCCTGCTCCTGCCAGCAGTGTATTCTGGTCCACAACACACGGGCCGCATCCAATGCCATACTAGCCTCGCAGCGCCGCAAGGTGTATTCGGGGGCAAACCCGCCCTCCAATGGCAACCAGACCTCCACCGTGCGCCAGAGCAACACGTTTGCCGGAGCCCCGCTGTGGTCCTCAGGCTCTGGCACGGTGAGTGGCACCAGCAGCAGTGAGAGGGTGGGAAGTGGCTCAGGCACTGCCCATAGCCCCGCCGACCTCCCAGCCGCCCACAGCCTCACCATCAACGGGCAGAACAACCTGAACCGACCTGGCACTCAACGCGTCTCCATGGGAACAGCCCGCGGAGCCATCCCACCAGGGTAGGTGTGCTTGTTGCAGAGCGAGTGAGTGAGTGCAGAACAGCAGGAAGTGGTATCTGTGGTCAGACCACCTGGTGTTTCCGTACCCTAGTAACAAGGCCCATGTGACCCAGCACCTTTTCCTCCCTGTTCCGCTCATCTCTCTCTCACTTTATGTCTTCTGCCTGTGATTTATTGCAGTACTCACTAACGGGGTGAGCAATGGCTTGACGGAGGTGGGGGGGGGGGGGGAGGCTGAACACCTTGTGCAACCTGAACCCGCCCCCCACCCCCACCAGGTTGTTTTTGCATATCATCACCCACCGAAGTGCTATCTATGTGTGTCTGTTTGTGAATGTCTGTGTCTGTGTGTGGATTATGTTTATATTACATTGTGGGGACCAAATGTCCCCCACAATGTGATAAAAACCGGTTATTTTGAAATTGTGGGGACCATTTTTCAGGTCCCCACAAAAGTCTGTGAATGCAATCAAAAAATTAAAAATGTGAAAAGTCTCGTATTTTGTTTGGTTACGGTTGAGGTTAGGGCTGGGTAGGGGTTAAGGTCGTCATGTTGCAATTAGAGTTTTCCCCACAGAAATGAATGGAGAGTCCCCACAAAAATATAATTACAAATCTGTGTGTTTGTGTCTGTTCTGAAGGGTTGGAATGAGAAAGCATGACTTTAGCTATAATGGGGTTCTGTGTGGTGGCCAAACCGGCTTGTGTGTGGGTGTCATCAGCAAGGGCTTATATTGAGTTGAACATTGAGGGGGTTTGTGGTCTCTACCCAATTTGTCATTTTTTGAAATGTGCGGGGGGGGCGGGGGGGGGGGTGGCCGATCCTGATTATTATGTGTGTTGCAACACCCCCCCCCCCGCCCTTGGTCATCAGTATGCTTAAACATGAATGCACACTGCAGTGTGTGTATATTATGGAATTATTGAGTGTTTAATGTAAATTGCATTGGTGTGTGTGTGTGTGTTTGCATCAGATGGTCTTCTCTGGCACATTTTAGGCCTTGAGATCAGGATCTTTCTTGGTTTCTCTCCAGCTGCCGCAAAACAAACACCATGAGCCCAGCCAGTGTGTGCTCCTCCACACCTAGTCCTCTTCACAGGGCTGAATATGCCCCACTAGCCCTTAATTAGCTACATTTTTCATGCTTTATTACAAGAATACACTGAAATGCACAGTTTCCTGAATATGAGGCAAATATCACTCGTGATTTATCATTGAAAAAGTTCACGTGTTTAACCGATGTAATTAAATTAATGAGTGGATTTTGTTTCAAGTTAGGGAAAAATATGGTGCAAAATGGAAGGACAGTGAGTCTGTGCAGGATGCAATAAAGAAACAGAGAGAGGGAGCATCCAGCAGGGGGCGTGTTCTCCACATCTTATAGATGGAGGCACCACGAGATGGCTCATCCCAACACTGACCCACATTAGTGCCTCCCTCCCCTGTCCATTCATCCCAGTGACCTCGCGGTTCCGTGAACCAGCACTGCATCTGCTCTTTCAGCCTGCTTTCTCTCAGAGTCCTGCACCTCTTCCTCTCTGGGATCAACGGCAACCAGGACATTGCTGGGAAAAGTCCTGTAGTCCATTTTCGTGGCTGCGATCTCTTTGAGCTACGGTGCGAATGGTTTCCCGTGAACAATGCAGTGTTGTTATCCTGTGGTTTATTGTGCTGGGAAGCTGCATTCAAGCTGTGCAGTTTTCCTGTGGAGTCGTTATGAAAAACACACCTGTGCTGTAATCTCTGCTCAGCAGCACATGTTTGTATACTGCGGCAATAAGCTGCACGGGCTCTCCGTGTTTGCTCTCATGGTATGGAGCACTGGGGGAATTCCTGCTAAGTGCCCACTGCAAAGGTAAGACGTCAGGGATCTCTGCGGGACCTGATCCCACCACTTTTCGGCTGAGGCGGGTTCCTCGTAATTCACACGTATTCGGCCCTGACTTCAAGCCACACATCACCGTCACCAGCGCTGCTTTCAGAAGGGAAACTGAGGGGGCGGCAGAGGCAGCAAGAGCCGGGCGACATTTGGGGAAATGACCCAAATCAGAGCAGTGGCAGCAGGCGCTCAGCTCTCACGGTATGTGTGTGTGTGTGTGTGTGTGTGTGTGTGAAAGAGAGAGAGGCAGATACAGAGAGAGAGTACAGGGGCTGCAAGGTTGTTCCCAGGCGAGTGGCTTTGCACACATGAAAGCTGCGGCTGACACTGTGCTGAGAACCTGCACACGCACACACACACACACACACAGATGCAAACAGACACACACATACAGACACACAGACACACACATACAGACAGGGGCATTACTAGAAATTTAGCCCCCATGACGGCATATCATACAGTCGAACCTCGTTACAACGTACCCCGTTTATAACGTTTACACCAATACAACGTTCAAATTTCGATGTCCCGAATTCGCGTAATGCATTATTCCATTTGCCGGTATCGCTTAGAACGTACACCTTTACAGCGTAAACTTCGATATAACGTATGATTTTCAGAGGAAAATAGGCAAATTGACCTTCGTTACAACGTACAGCCTCATCTTCCGAGCGCGCGCACAATTCAGAATCGGCTGTTGCCGGCCATCTACATCGCTTAGCAACGCCTAACTGTATGAACTTATCTTCACGAAGCATTCCACGCCGGCCGGACTCCTTGCATGCAGCCCCCGTTTTTTCATGGTTTTGCATGGTGTCATGCTGCCGCATATCAAGCAAGATGCCTGCTAAAAGGAAACGGATTTCGCTGACCGACCAAGGTGGAAATAATTCAGAATTATACATGGCAGCCTTATACTGCCGACGCGAACTAAGTTCTGAAACTGTGTGGTTATTGGGGTAATTGTGTGACATATAGTGAAAGAAATTAACAAAAGACAGATGTCTAACACATGTATCGAAATTTATTTCAGCCAATTGAATCATATACAGGTGCATAATTTCGGTTTGACATTAGGTTACAGTAAGGCGATTTGAACGATAAGCCGGCAGTGGATTTTGCGTTATGTCGGCTGTCTATGAGTAACTGATATTAACCTAGTTTGAAGAATATAGTTCCTATTACAGTATATTCTTCAAACTACACAAGCTGTATGTCATAGTGTCTACTTGAGGGGTGTTTTCTAAAAGTTTTTTTATATACATTTTGTGTTCTATCATTCATTTTGAGGGACTTGGTTACAACGTACTATGGTTATAACATACAAATTCTTAATTCCCCCGAGGTACATTGTAACGAAGTTCGACTGTATTAAGTTTACAACCCAGGTATAGTCTAAATTTTTAGGCCCCCGGTCACTCAAGGGCCCTTGGAATCATCCTAACTTCTCCCCCCTTTACGGCACCCCTGCATACAGACCCACACACTCAGAGACACACACACATTCATACCTAACAAACACAGGTCATCTCGCTCTCCCACACAGAACCCCCCCCCATGCAGGCTAACACTGAAAATTACATCTGCTGGTCCTGTCACACACCCACACCCTCCTCCGTCACGCGTGCAGCGACACACACACACACACACACACACACACACACACACACACACACACACACACACACACTGAGATGTATTTACCCAAGAATGCACCGTGACTGCTTCAGTAGCCTGTGTTCAGATGTGTCGCACAACATGAGGACTTTCTCACGCTCCATTCTGTGTAACAGATATCCCGTCTCTCTGGGGCTCTTTTATCACCCTTCTTATTACTACCAACATTAATTATTACCCATCCATCCATCTTCCAACTGTCCTGGTCAGAGAGCCTAACTCAGGCAGCACAGGTTCAAGGTGGGACTGGCAACCCAGATGGGGAATGCCTATGGTTTTGGGACCACCACCACTATACCTTTAACTTTGTTGTTAAGACCGTAACTCAAGAACTATTTGATGGATGTCTTTCAAACTTGCAGAGGAATTGTATGGGTGACAGCCTGGACCTGATCAAATTTTGAGACCGATAACCCCAAAATTAAAGCAGCGTTCCATAGTGATAAAGAGAAGGGCAGCCTCAAGCACTAGATCTGGATAATTCAATAATCATTTGTTGGATCTTTTCCAAACACAGTGAAGATCTGGACCTGTTCAAATTTTGAGACAAACTGCACCAAAACTGAAACAACAGCACTCAGTGACAGCAAAGGGAAGAGAGGCTTTGGTAAGACACTTGAGCCTCTTGTTTTTTTATATTATTACTCTTCAGTGGATTTTATTACCACTTCACCAAAACATCATATGGATAAAAATCTATGCCTGAAAATCTGTACCTGATAGACCTGAAAATTAGAAACTGTAACAACAGGGGGCAGCAGAGGGTGACAACAGAGGCTGCATTAGGAATCTTGTGAATACAGCCATCTGTCATCTGAACGTATCCTGTGGATCTTCCCAGGAACATTGTACTGGTCAGAGATTCTCAAACTTTTGGGCCCGAGATGTTTTGCTGAATATTCTAAAATAAAGTTTACAATTTTTTTGTTGCCAGCCCCCCATTTGGCAAATTTTATCAGTTGCAGTCCAGTAGCTGGCAGGCGAAATTTTTCATGAGAAGAAATGCAAAATTTATTGTGGGGAATTTTATTCTCTTTCTTCTTGTGCTGCACAATAACTTCTAATACTACAGGGTGTCCATAAAGTCTCTTTACAATTTCAAAAATGTATCACAAAGGCAATTGATGAGATATCTTCATCAGATTTGTTCTATGTACTCAGTGGTTATCAAAGTTTTTTTTATCACATCGCAAACAAAGGTACGGGACATCACTAATCTAAAGCAGAAGATCACTGATGCCATTGCCACCATTGATAGGGGGATGCTACAGGGAACATGGCAAGAAATCGAGTACCGTCTTCATGTGCTTCGTGCAACTAATGGTGCCCATATAGAGGTGTATTAAATGAGGCAAAAAACTTAAATATATAAGTCTCATTTTGTAATAATTTCCACATATTTATCTTTTCATTTGAAATTGTAATGAGACTTTATGGACACCTTGTATATTCAAACCTGTCCTGAGTGAATTTTAAGGGATAGCTACATTTGTATGTACAGTGGAACCTTGGAACTTGAACGCCTCTTAATTCGACCAACTTGGACATCGAATGGGTTTGTTGAATTTTTTTCGACTTGTACCTTGACCGAAATCTTGGAACTTGACCGTTCCTGCTAAAACTTGGTTCAATAAGCGTTCAGCTCTACCAATTCAGACCTCGAACGGTTCTAGCCGCAATTTGACTGAAAACAACAAAACAAAACAGACCTGCTAAATGGATTGGATCAAGACATGTCTCTGATGGGCTTTTTACACAATAGCAAATGGACCTACTGGGTTGCTTATGCCTATTAATCGCTCTCAGTGTCGTGGTACCTCTCGAATTTTTTGTGCTTTATCTACAGTACGTTTAGTGATACAGTAATCATGCCCCCTAAGAAAGTGAGCAGTGATAGCAGCAAACCAAAGAGGAAAGTAGTGAGAGTAACTGTAGAACTTAAAAAGGAAATTATAGCGAGGTGGTGCACGTATGTCATGTTTATTGCTTTTGTATGTGTGATTTTTCATGTGTGTATTTCTTTTATATTGATTGTTATATCATATATATGATAAGTTTAAACAGATTAAATTAATTTATGTTATTTCTTATGGGGAAATGCGGCTTGGACCTTGACCAAATCGCAACTCGACCAGACTTCTGGAACCAATTAAGTTTGTCTTCCAAGGTACCACTGTATAGTAATTTTTACTTAAGTAAACCAGGATTTTTACTTTTACTTGAGAGGTATTTTACTGGAAGACTTTTACTTGAGTAACATTTTGGTGTAGTATCTGTACTTTTACTTAAGTAGGAAAACTGAGTATTTTTCCCACCACTGTTTGGAACATGTGTGCATTATTGAGGCTTGACCACAGCCCTCCGCACACATTATTGAAGTGCTCAAATGTATCCATCCATCCATCCATCCATCCATTTGTCTGCTTCTAATGTGGCTCCAGGTCGTGGGGGCAGCAACCTGAGCAGAGATTCTCAGACCTCCCTCCCCCAAGCCACCTCTCTAGCTCCTCTGAGGGGTTACCCAGGCTCTCCCAGGCCAGCCAAGAGATATATTCTGCATTCCATTTAGCTTGGAGGTCGGACGTCAGAGCTAGGAATGACCTCACACTTAAGTTAATCACGTTTCAGTACAATAAGTCGGAAAGCCATTTAGCAATACCAGTTCTAGCCAGGTTTGTTGTTAGCCATTGTTAGCAATACCAGTTGTACATTAAGTGGTATTTGGCGCATACAAACACCACAGCAACAAGTTCACAGATAGCGGGTGGACAGTACTATGTGTACCGCCAATTCAATGGGACACAAATAATACACAAGTGCTAACAGACAGTATATAACTACAGATTTCACTTCTGTTGATGAAGGGTGCAGTCATCTTGAATTCTGAGGTCAGAGTTCCAGAGGTTCCTCCAACTTCCTGCTCTTCTTTGAGCCCCTCCTGAAAGTCCAAACTCCGCACCCTATCTTTAAGGAGTTCAAACATCCTGCAAAGGAAGATCATTTCTGCCATTTGCATCCGCAGTCTCATTCTTTGGGTCACTACCCAGAGCTTGTGACCATAAGTGAGGGTCGGAATGCTGATTGACCCGTAAATCAATAACTCAATTTTTGGCTCAGCTATCTGTTCACCAAGACAGACAGGTACAGCACCCGCATAACTGCTGATGCTGCACTGATCCGTCTGCCAATCTTCTGCTCCATTCTCCCCTCACTTATGAACAAGATCCAGAGATACTTGAACTCTTCCACTTGAGGCAATAATTCGTGCCCCACCAGGAGAGGGCAATCCACCCATTTCCGCTGAGAACCATGGGCTCAGATTTGGAGGTCCATATCCTCATCTTGGCTGCATCACACCCAGCTACAAGCCACTCCAGTGCATGCTGCAGGTCACAGCCCGACAACACCAACAGGACCATATCATCTGCAAAAAGCAAAGACGTGATCCTGAAGTTACTGAACCGGACACCCTCAACTACTAGGCTTTACCTAGAAATTATGTCCATAAAAGAACTGGTGACAGCAACACCCACCAGGAATGAGTCTGACTTTTCAGTCTGAACAGAATTCTCACTCTGGCTATACAGGGACTTGAAGCAATTCTGGAAGTACCCCCCATAGGACCCCATGAGGGACATGGTTGTATGCATTTTCCAAGTCCATAAAATACCTGTAGACTGGATGGGCAAACTCCCATGAACCGTCCAGTGTCCTTGTGAGGGTAAAGATCCGATCCATTGTTCCATGACCAGAACGGCATTGGTATTTCTCTTCTGATGTTTGCGGTTCGACTAATGGACAGACCCTTCTCTCCAGTACCCTGGCATGGGTCTTCTCAGGGAGGCTGAGGAGTGCGATGCCCCTGAAGTTGGATCATACCCTCTGGTCCCCTTTCTCAAAGATTGGGCCCACCACGCAAGTCTGCCAATCCACTGTCCCCGACCTCTTAAATGATGTTGAATTAGCATGTCAGCCCATTTTGACTACTTCAGTGACCTCAGCCCTAGTGATCAGCAAGTCCTCCTCTGAGTTCACCAACTTCCACTGCCACTGCCTGAATATATCCCCAGTTGATGTCACCAGCACTTCATCCCTGCTGTAAATAGCATAAGCAATGCCCTGTTTTTCACTCCTAAGTCACCTAACAGTTTGCCAGAATCTCTTCGAGGTCAACCAAAAATCATTTTTCATGCATTCACCAAACTCTCGTCACATCCGAGTTTTTGCATCCACAACTGTCAAAGCTGCATTCCACTTAGCCTGCTGGTAAATTAACCACTGGGTTTGGGGGTTGACGCCATGACTGGCACTAACAGCCTTGCAACCCCAGCTCTGCAGAGCCACCTCAGCAATGGAGGCACAGAACATTACCCATTTGGTTTCTATGTCACCAGTCTCCCTTGGAATGCAAGAGAAGTTCTGCCGGAGGTGTAAGTTCAAGATCTCCCAGACAGGGACCTCTGCCATATGCTCCCAGCACACCCTCATTAAATGTTTGAGTCCACCATCTGATCTGGTTCACCACCAGGTAGTGATTAGTTGACAGCTTGGCTCCTCTCTTTACCTGGGTGTCTAACATGCAGAATGAGTCAAGAGTGACAGATCCAATGATAGAATTACAAAATCGATTATCCAGGTGCAGCCTTGGGTGTTCTGGTGGCAGGTGCACCTATGCACACCCTAATGCACAGCTGGAAGCATAGAATTGCACATAGCAATACAAGGTTATGTACACCAAGACATTTTGGACAATTCTATGCTTTCAATGTTGTGGGAACAGTTTGGAGAAGGCCCTTTTCTATTCCTGCATGGTCCATAAAGACATGGTTGGGTGAGTTTAGTGTGGAAGATCTTGACTGGCCCACACAGAGCCCTAACCTGAACGCTATCAAACACCTTTGAGATTAACTAGAATGGAGATTGTGAGCCAGGCCTTCATGTCCCACATCAGTGCCTGATCTCACAATCGTCTTCTGGATGAATGGGCAAAAACTCCTACAGACACAGTCCAAAACCTTGTGGAATGCTGTCCTAGAAGAATGGCAGCTATTATAGCTGCAAAGGGGGGACCCGCTCCATATTGATGCCTATGGATTTAGAAGTGGATGTCATAAAAGTTCCTGTGGGTGTAATGGCCAGGTGTCCCAATACATGTGTCCATAAAGTGCAGTGTTGATTTGGGACAAACTGTGGCTAGCACAGAAGTCCAACACTTTCCATGTTTCACTGTCACTACCCACATGAGCATTATTTCTTGGGGGGTCTCCAAGAAAGTTTATAAAAATAAACTAGGAGTATCTGATCCGATCCATTAGCGCGTCATGTAAATGCTTAGCTGAACGATACAGTATGTAGTAAAGGAACTGTATCATATGAGCAGAATGTCACTTGATGTACATGTACAATGTCGGACTCCAAGTGTGTTGCCAGCATGTCCGCGGTATGAACTTACTTTAAGCTCACGGAAGAAAAAAGCCAAACTACCGTGTGCACTGTATGTGTTACGCCCGGCTTGTACGATCCTCGTGTGTGCCACGCCCCCTCATTTACCTCATGTGAATTCCCGATTGTGATCACCTGTGTCCTGTTATTTCGGCTAGTCTTGTGTATATCAGTCCGCGTCTTCTTCTGTTTCCCAGATCGTTCATTGATGTTGTCTGCCGTGTTTCCTCGTCTTCCCTAATAAACCCCGTTTGCCCGTATTACCGGCTCGACTCTCCTGTGTACCTGCTTGTCTGCGCGGCGGACGTTACAGTATGCAATGGGAGCGCTTTGAGGGGTAGTAGAAATGTTAACACAACGAATTTGATTAAACACTTGCAGAAATATCATGCAAAAGAATACGCCGAATTTATACAGATAACATCGACCAAGAACAAAACCGTTCCGAAGCAACAAACATTGCAGGAAACAATTCAGAAATGCCTGAAGCTCCCTTCGGACAGCAACAAAGCCATGCTGATTACACAGAAGGTCGCTGAATGCATAGTGCCAGTCTAATTCATAGTGGAGTTCATTTCGAAAAGCCTAGAGAACGTTAAAATAAAAAGAATCAGCAGTGATTACATAACTGATCAGGCTGTGCACTGTATTTCTTCCTTTAGGGAAACAGAACATTTGGTTCACTGTTTGAGCGGTATGTACTATTGACAGCCTAGTTGACTTAGCGAGAAGAATAAAATATCGGATCGGGATCAGCAGATACTCAATGTTCTGGAATCGGTATCGGTATCAGACCAAAAAAAGTTGTATCGAGCCATCCCTAGAATAGAGTCCAGACCCTGTCTAAGGGGCCCATTTATCCAAGTTGCGTACGCACAAAAAGACACCCTAAATACACGTGCAGAGCTTTCCAGGCAAAACCCTGGGTTTATCAAGCAGAACTTCTTGGGGAAAATGTGCATATTTACATATACTCAGGAGGAGATGTACACAACAGTTTGGACAAATCAGGAAAAGGCGACACCCACTGTAAAGCAGGGAACTGCAGGTAAACTAGCAAAATGTCCGCAAACATGCCAGAAAATCATTCTTCAACCCGCGCCTTCAAGCGAAAAACAGTAAATCTAAAAATGTTAACTGGAATGTGTTTCAATTATTGTAATTTATTATTATTATACCATTTCATTTATTTTATTCTACTGGTATTACCTTTATTTGGGTAAGCCAAAGATTATGTATTTGCTTTTGATCATTTAATTTGTTTCATTAATTAAAAGTATTCATTCTCTCCATATTAAGATCTGACCACTTTTTTTCAGGGTGCTTTGTAGAGCTGTTGAAAATTACTGCATAAGTGACGTCTGGCAGTTGAACACACTTTTTGTATTTAACTTTATTATCATTGCACAAAGGACAAGCACTCAGACAAAATGCAGGTACAGTATGCATCTAATCTAAAAGTGAAAAGTAGTGCAGCTGCATAATTTATATATGTGTGATAAATAAATCCTTCGAAAATATATGTCTATACCAGAGGTAATCATAATTGTGGGGCGCCCCCCTCTGGTATGGCAAGAAGGACCTGCAGGAGGGCACAGGTGAGGGGGAAAAAAGAACTGTTTCAAATTGCTTGCTTTGTGCCCTGTGTGCCCTGAGTTGGACTGGCATCATCCTGCTTTGTGCCCTGTGTGCCCTGAGTTGGACTGGCATCCTCCTGCTTTGTGCCCTGTGTGCTCTGGGTTGGACTGGCATCATCCTGCTTTGTGCCCTGTGTGCTCTGGGTTGGACTGGCATCACCCTGCTATGTGCCCTGTGTGCTCTGGGTTGGACTGGCATCCTCCTGCTTTGTGCCCTGTGTGCTCTGGGTTGGACTGGCATCACCCTGCTATGTGCCCTGTGTGCTCTGGGTTGGACTGGCATCACCCTGCTATGTGCCCTGTGTGCCCTGAGTTGGACTGGCATCCTCCTGCTTTGTGCCCTGTGTGCTCTGGGTTGGACTGGCATCCTCCTGCTTTGTGCCCTGTGTGCTCTGGGTTGGACTGGCATCACCCTGCTATGTGCCCTGTGTGCCCTGAGTTGGACTGGCATCACCCTGCTTTGTGCCCTGTGTGCTCTGGGTTTGACTGGCATCCTCCTGCTTTGTGCCCTGTGTGCCCTGAGTTGGACTGGCATCACCCTGCTTTGTGCCCTGTGTGCTCTGGGTTTGACTGGCATCCTCCTGCTTTGTGCCCTGTGTGCCCTGAGTTGGTCTGGCATCCTCCTGCTTTGTGCCCTGTGTGCCCTGAGTTGGACTGGCATCATCCTGCTTTGTGCCCTGTGTGTCCTGAGTTGGACTGGCATCACCCTGCTTTGTGCCCTGTGTGCTCTGGGTTGGACTGGCATCACCCTGCTTTGTGCCCTGTGTGCTCTGGGTTGGACTGGCATCACCCTGCTTTGTGCCCTGTGTGCTCTGGGTTGGACTGGCATCACCCTGCTTTGTGCCCTGTGTGCCCTGAGTTGGACTGGCATCACCCTGCTTTGTGCCCTGTGCGCTCTGGGTTGGACTGGCATCACCCTGCTTTGTGCCCTGTGTGCCCTGAGTTGGACTGGCATCACCCTGCTTTGTGCCCTGTGCGCTCTGGGTTGGACTGGCATCACCCTGCTTTGTGCCCTGTGCGCTCTGGGTTGGACTGGCATCACCCTGCTTTGTGCCCTGTGCGCTCTGGGTTGGACTGGCATCACCCTGCTTTGTGCCCTGTGTGCTCTGGGTTGGACTGGCATCACCCTGCTTTTTGCCCTGTGTGCTCTGGGTTGGACTGGCATCACCCTGCTTTGTGCCCTGTGTGCTCTGGGTTGGACTGGCATCACCCTGCTTTTTGCCCTGTGTGCTCTGGGTTGGACTGGCATCACCCTGCTATGTGCCCTGTGTGCTCTGGGTTGGACTGGCATCACCCTGCTATGTGCCCTGTGTGCTCTGGGTTGGACTGGCATCCTCCTGCTTTGTGCCCTGTGTGCTCTGGGTTGGACTGGCATCACCCTGCTATGTGCCCTGTGTGCTCTGGGTTGGACTGGCATCACCCTGCTTTGTGCCCTGTGCGCTCTGGGTTGGACTGGCATCACCCTGCTATGTGCCCTGTGTGCCCTGAGATGAACTGGCATCACCCTGCTTTATGCTCTGTGTTACCCTGGAATGGTAGTTACCTCCTTGCTCTTATTTTCAGATGTCCTGAGACATCTTCAGTGATACATGGCTTCACTGGAAAGCCTCAGGATCTTTTCTTAAATTCAGCTGAGTGAAATTCATCAGAGAAATCTAAGCGCTTTGAGTTTAAGCAGGTGTTCTTTATCTAGAAGAAATCAAGCACACAATATTGTACTGTTTGATGCGTTCGGCTGCTTTACTGAATTGAGATTAACTTTAGAACAGATCCAACCATAATCAGCCTTTAATGTCTCACCAGAAACGCTAGTCGTGTCGCTTGGTGACTAACATGGGTAATGTCTCCTTTCTGAATTCCCTGCATTATGTTTTAATTTCCCTGGCTCTGACCTTAACCATCACTGACCGTTTGTGGGATTCCGTCAATGTGATTTTTAATGTTATGGTAATCTGCTGTTTGAAGAGAACAGTTTTATCTATAAACTGGGAAATGGTCATTTTAACGCTATAGTGCTGCGATTACTAACCCATGGGTCACAACCCAAATTTGTAAACCAGTCTTGGGTCTGCAACAGCTTAACACTAAACTAGTGAGTAGTAGGGTCGTGAATGAGCGGGCAAAATTTGTTCACGGTGCAAAAAAGTTTGAGAACCGCTGCTGTAGTGAACCTTTCTGACACTCAGAAAAGACAACCATAGGCTCAGTTCTCTATGTACAGCAAATCATAGAGGAGTAGCAACGTGAGGGGAGGAGCCTGTTCCCTTCCCTCACACCACACCCAGCCTCCTCAACCATTGTCTGCAAGTAGTTAAGACAGCGCCATCTTCTGGCTGTCCAATACAAGATCCTCTTCTGTGCTCAACTCAATATAGCTTACTCTGTATTTGCTTATTTGTCCACAAAGTGCATATAGTACTAAATGCCTGGACTTATGCCCTTCGATTTATGAATTTGTATATGAATTTCTTCGTCACATCACCAGCATACCAAAACACAACACAGAGTGCTCCAACGGGAGGGTCGTGGGCCTGACCTAGCCATTTGTATCGCGGTTCCGTCTCCCAGAACCCCCCCCCCCCCAACCTGCAGCCTGTTGACCTTACATTACATTACTAATGTTACAAAAGTCATTTTTCATTTCACAAATTAATGGTATAATACATGTAAATCACAAAATTATTATTCTGTTTAAAGTTAGGGCAAGCTGTATTTGTAAATACTACACATTACTAAGGCTGTAATGTTACACGTATTTATCATACCGTTACTATTTTACATGTATTTTTGTATTTTCACATTACACATTATTTGTATTTTAATTAAATACATTTTCTCACACCAGTATTTTGTATTTTATTTTGTTACATTTGTTGACCAAGTATTTGTAATTTGTAACAAAATGCTTTTTGATGGGTACAACCACCTCTGCTTCCCAGTGGATCCTGGGGGTGTCAGGGGTGTGTTTTTACTCCTACTCTGTTGAGTACTTCTGGACTGGGTGTTGGGCAGGGTCATGGGGTCCAGCAGCTGTGGGGCATCTGTTGGTGAAGAAAGATTCACTGATCTTGACTTTGCTGATGATGCTTTGACCATTGCCGAGTCAATGGCAGCCCTGATCAAGACTCTTGAGAGACTGAGCAAGGAGTCTGAGTGTCTGGGTTTGCATGTGTCCTGGATAAAAACCAAGATCCAGGCCTTTAATGACCTCTTGGGCATAGCATTCAGCAGTATGTCTGTCTGCAGAGAGAATGTCGGCCACGATGAGAGGTTCACCTACCACCGACATTCACGTCTCTGGTGACTCTTCCTATGAAGTCAGCAGATGGATTGAGAGAGCATAGGGGGCTGGAAAGACAGAAGGCGTTCCCGATATCGTTGCAAGAGGATGGTCCAAAACTTTAGAGTCCTGGTGCTCCCTGTCTTGCTGTATGGCTGTGGCTATGGGACATGGATGCTATCCAGTGAACTGAGACTGGACTCCTTCGGTACTGTGCCTCTTCGGAGAATCCTTGGTTTGACTTTGTGTCGAACAAGCAGTTGCTAGAGGAGTCCTGAATGAGGCACATTACCTGCATTGTGAGGGAGCGTCAGTTACGCTGATCCAGCTCACAGGACCCTCATTGCTGAGGACCCAAATGGCTGGAGCAGGCCGAGGGGACACCCACGTAACACCTGGCTGTGGCAGATGGATGGCCATTTATGGAGGGTGGGGCTGGACCATATGTTTGCCTGGGGGGGTCGCTGACTGGGATCTCAACACGCTGCACCAGTGCCTGCTCCCCAACCTGACCTGACTTCTTTCTTCTTGTTGTTCTTTACCCGACCTATGCCTTTATTATTTAGAAATGTGACCAATAATTTTATATTTAGATTGAGTCTCCCTGTCTAAGCTATATCTCTCATGTATAATACTGCTGTCAGTGGCCAATTCCTCAAGTGTCTTGGCGTCTCACGTGAGTTGGAGGCTTGCCCAGCGATGCAGTGCATCATGTTAAATAGCATCGCATCTCAGTAGGGGGGAATCGTATCGCTTTAGTAGTTGCTTTATATGTATCCTTAATGTCTTGGATCATTGGCAATGCATTGAGATGTGTATCGCAATGGCCTCAATGATGGAATGCACATCCCTAAATGTTATACTTCAAAAGCATTACAACTTTGTAGTAAGACTTATTAGCTAGGTTTGCTTTGTAGTTTCTTTCTCGAGATAAAAAGCGACAAAAAGCAAAATGGCCAAAAGCATGTTGAAAGCTGCATCCTCTGTACACTGTTCAGCTCATAACCGAACAGGAAGCATCTGCCTCAGCTCTAATCTGAAACAGTCTGTTCTTGACCACCGTGCCAGAATGCTGCTTGCATTTAATCTCCATCAGTTTTGCACCAGTTGATGATGATGGTAGGGTGGGGAGGACTGTGCATGAGTATGCTTTCAGCTGCTGCTTCACTGGGTCCTGACAAGAGCCCCCGCAGGGCCAGAAGGCCTGTGACTTTGTGGTGGGGGGGGGGGGGCGTTGTGAAGGAAGTCATGTGACCCTGGGCCCGCCCAAGCTTCCCCTTTCCACTTCCCCATTGCCGCGCGCAGTGTTTGCGGCCGGGACAGGAAGCAGCTTGGTAAGGCATCATCAGCACGGAGCTAAGATGGAGGAGGAGGAAGATGGAGGGTAAGGCAGTCAGTCTTCATTCGCAAAGCTTCATGCAGGGTTCCGTCTGCTCCTGGGGGGCTCTCTCCTCATGGTGGGGGCTCCCTCCCATAATGCCTTTCCATCCCATTGACCTACTTTCACAGGCTAGGAGGCACAAGGCACACGACTGCCTCTGTGCCCGTGTGGAGGCACGCTGAGGCGCCCAGCAACGGGGGCCTTCACTCTGCCACAGGGTAGTATCAACTAAGACCAAAAGGGGAAATCAGGGCAGGGGGTGTAGGGGCACTGGTAGTGTGAATTAACAAGGAAGAGGAGGCTGTAAAAGCGAATGTGGAGTTACGGACACACTCGTCTCCTGTAGGCCCCACCCCCACTGTCCGTCCTCACAATGCTTTAGTGCTTGGAAGCTAAATTGGGCTTTTTCAGGTTAACTTGAGTTTGTGTTTAGATAAGTTATGAGGAGCATTATGTTAGCCACATGCTAACGCTAACCCCAAATGTTTATGTTCAACGTGCTAATCCAAACCGGAACAATTATGTTCTGCATGCTAACCGTAACCCCAGGGTGTATGTTTAACGTGCTAACTGTATTTGGATTTATGTTAAAAGTGCTATCCGAAACCACTGAAATTGTGTTTGATTAGCAAACCCCAACCTAAAAGGTTTATGTTCAATCTGATAACCATAACCCTGGGGTTCATGTTCTACAAGCTATCCTTAACTCCGAGGTTTATGTTTGACCTGCTAAGCCTGACCCTAGGGTTCATGTTCTATGAGCTACCCGTAACCCTGGGGTTCATGTTCTACGAGCTATCCTTAACCCCAAGGTTTATGTTTAACCTGCTAACCCTAACCCTGTGGCTCATATTCTACAAGCGATCCATGACCCCGATCTTTATATTATACAAGCAATCCTTGACCCCGAGGTTTATGTTCTATGAGCTATCCTTGACCTCAAGGTTTATGTTCTACGAGTTATCCTTGACCCCGAGGTTTATGTTCTATGAGCTATCCTTGACCTCAAGGTTTATGTTCTACGAGTTATCCTTGACCCCGAGGTTTATGTTCTATGAGCTATCCTTGACCTCAAGGTTTATGTTCTACGAGTTATCCTTGACCCCGAGGTTTATGTTCTACGAACTATCCATGACCCCGAGGTTTATGTTCTACGAGCTATTCTTGACCCCGAGGTTTATGTTCTATGCGCTATCCTTGACCCCGAGGTTTATGTTCTACAAGCTATCCTTAATGTGTATGCAGTGGTTACTCTCCACTAGATGGTAAGCATGGAAATTCCAAGTTTCTTCAGGGAAGTTGCTGGACCAGTGGCATAATCTCATAGTGGTGCACCGGCCATACCAAGAAAGCGGGCAGATTAGCTGTGGTGCTATTAGACTGGCTTCTTAAATGAAAGTGGCTGCTGATGAGCCACACCTATTCTCAGGTAAATATCGGAAACTAGCTGGTGTGGGTCATCAGAAGCCAGGTTGGATAGAAAACCTACTGGGTAGTAACTCTCCAGGACCGAAGTTGGAGACCCCTGTACCTGACAGTGCAAGGAAGCAGCGCTTAGAGAATAACTGTTCCAGCAGCCGTATATGAACAGAGTAGGTTAGGGTCAGGGTCAGGTCATGATACAGGGCCATGTGAATGCAGCGGTCCACTGTGTTTGAGTCAAGTGTGAACTTACCTCCAGTGACCGTATTCTGCTGTTGTTGTAATGGGGGAATTTGCTACTATCACAGAGCAATAGAGCTGATTATAATCAACATTCTAGCTAATTAAGCCTGCATGTTAACAGATCTCCTTCTGTCGTTAGCTATAGAGCAAAACCCAGCACCCCAGAGTGGGCTGTGCTGTGATGAGATTGACTCTGACTATCAGTCCTGGCAGCCAATCAGTATGAGAAGTATCTTCTGTGTTTTGAGGCCAGTGATCATGGTCCGATTATAATCAGCTGCCTTGTTCATCTGTTTTTTATACTAATTGTAATTGGCGGCTCACAGAATACACAGATGTGGGGCCTCCAGGGAAAGAAGCAACACTAGGCAACTATTTATTTATAAGGCAGCGCAGCAAGGGATTAACATCCCTAAGGAACCATCCAGGAGGAACTCCAAGGTACTCGCAGACTAGAAGCTATCTCTGCCTGCTTTATCTAGGGAAGTGCAAAGTGGACCAGCCAGATTTGCAAGCAGTAGCTAGCTGAAGTGTCACTGAGTGAATTTGTTTTATTTTGGTCTGGATATTGAGGGAAGAAAAATGTAGGCAGGATAGCATGTAGCATGTTAGCATCTTAGCTTGTTCTCAAGCTTGCAGATGCGTGGCAGTCCATTAATATAGCTGCCTTCTGATGTGCCATGACCCCCCAGTGGTTGATCTTTGCAGCTACAGTGATGGTTAATCCTGGTCCTGGTCCCTGGGCTGTGTTCATCAGCTGTGGTGTTTTTGGGGAATCTTTGTTTTGCAAAGCACAGAGAGGCCCTCTGATCTAGCCATATGTGTGTGTGTGTGTGTGGATTAGGATTAGGTTCATATTACACCCTTTTTTTGACATTGTGGGGACCATTTTTTACTTATGGTTAAGGTTAGGGCTGGGTAGGGGTTAAGGTTGTCATGGTGGGATTAGAGTTTTCCCCATATAAATGAATGGAGAGTCCCCACAAAGATATAATTACAAACCTGTGTGTGTGTGTGTCTGTCTGTCTGTCTGTGTTGGTGTGCATGTGTTGTCTATTTCAGCCATACACGGAAATACTCAAACACGTGAGGCATGTCTCCACAGTTTGTCATTCCCCCGCTGCCTCCTGATGGTCCCCAATTCGGGTTCCTCTGCCCATGTTTAACACACTCTGCCCATGTTATTGGCATGACTTTGTCATTGATATTTATCACACTCTGTCCATGTCATTGGTGTGACTTTGTCATTGATATTTACCACACTCTGCCCATGTCATTGGTGTGACTTTGTCATTGATGTTCACCACACTCTGCCCATGTCATTGGTGTGACTTTGTCATTGATGTTCACCACACTCTGCCTGTCATTGGTGTGACTTTGTCATTGATGTTTACCACACTCTGCCTGTCATTGGTGTGACTTTGTCATTGATGTTTACCACACTCTGCCCATGTCATTGGTGTGACTGTCATTGATGTTTACCCCACACTGTCTGTCATTGGTGTGACTATGTCATTGATGTTTACTACACTCTGCCCATGTCATTGGTGTGACTTTGTCATTGATGATTACCACACTCTGCCTGTCATTGGTGTGACTTTGTCATTGATATTTATCACACTCAGCCCATGTTATTGGTGTGACTTTATCATTGATGTTTACCACACTCTGCCCATGTTATTGGTGTGACTATGTCATTGATGTTTACCACACTCTGCCCATGTCATTGGTGTGACTGTCATTGATGTTTACCCCACACTGTCTGTCATTGGTGTGACTATGTCATTGATGTTTACTACACTCTGCCCATGTCATTGGTGTGACTTTGTCATTGATGATTACCACACTCTGCCTGTCATTGGTGTGACTTTGTCATTGATATTTATCACACTCAGCCCATGTTATTGGTGTGACTTTATCATTGATGTTTACCACACTCTGCCCATGTTATTGGTGTGACTTTGTCATTGATGTTTACCACACTCTGCCCATGTTATTGGTGTGACTTTATCATTGATGTTTACCACACTCTGCCCATGTTATTGGTGTGACTATGTCATTGATGTTTACCACACTCTGCCCATGTTATTGGTGTGACTTTGTCATTGATGTTTACTACACTCTGCCCATGTCATTGGCGTGACTTTGTCATTGATGTTGACCACACTCTGCCTGTCATTGGTGTTACTTTGTCATTAATGTTTACCACACTCTTGCCCATATTATTGGTGTGACTTTGTCATTGATGTTTACCACACTCTGCCCATGTTATTGGTGTTACTTTGTCATTAACACGCTCTTCTCCATTGGTAGTTTTTACAGAAGTGCCTTGTAGCCACCATTTTATACAGACAGATAGCACAGCCATGGGTTGCCCACTTGAAGCAAAAGCAGCCCCAGGGCCCTGGGATGTGAAAACCTACCTAATGCCTCACTTTGAATTTTTTTCTTTTCCATGTTGTCTCTGTTTTGCAGAGTTCCTGCCCTCCCTGTGAAGAACCTGACAGGCTCCGGCCCAGTACACCCAGCCCTGGCAGGTAAGGGGCACACGGGTGTGAAGGGGTGCTGCCTCAGTTTCTGGTGGGCTGTGTAGCTGCCATTGGCCGTTTTTTTTCTCTCGCCACGCTGCAGGTATGACAGGCATCCTGATGTGTGCGGCAGGGCTGCCTGTGTGCCTAACCCGCGCCCCCAAGCCCATCCTGCACCCCCCACCCATCAACAAGAGCGACATGAAGCCAGTGCCGGGAGTCAATGGCATCCGTCGCAAGACCAAGAAGAAGCACCTGAGGAGGGGTGAGTGGGCATTAGTGGAGAGTTAGGGTTGGAGGGGATTTACATGCATATAGGAGGGAGATAGATATGTGTATGTGGTGTATCTGTACTGTATGTATGTCTGTGTGTGTATATGTGTGTGTATCTGTATCTGTATGTCTGTGTGTGTCTGTGTGTACTTGTGGTAGTGCTGTAGCAGTGAGCCAGCATACTGTCCCCTCAGCTCTCTTCCTTGCTCTCAGATCTCTTCCATCTAGGTATCCTGTGGGCTGTTATCCCAGTCAGCCTGTGAGTTTATGAGCTTTGCGTAAAACAGACACACAGGAAGTATATCTCACAGCCAAGGTTAAGCCTCTTAGAGCTGTGAGTCATGGGGGGCATGACTGGATGCTCTGTGTAGCGTGTATCTCTGAAGGTGCATCTGAGGTGTGTTGTAAGCGACAGGACAGAAACAAGTCAATGCTGCTTCCTTTAGGAGGAAATGGGATATAGAGGTCTCTCTTCCATGGGCCCTGCATCAAATCCAAACCTGCTTTCAGCTCCTGAGCTCATGTCCCCACGGTGGAATAAAAACATGATATTTTGATGTTGTGGGGACTACTTTTTTGGTCCCCATAAGGGGAAACTTAATTTTATAATACTAAAAATTCTTGTATTTTGTTTGGTTACTTATGGTTAAGGTCTGGGCTGGGTAGCGGTTAGGGTTGGTGGGATTATAGTTTTTCCCATAAAAATGAATGGATGGTCCCCACAAAGATATGGATACAAACATGTGTATGTGTCTGTGTGTCTGACATCAACCAGTGTTTTCTCCCCCCACAGGTAAAAACCCAGAAGATGTGGTTCGCAGATACACCGAGAAAATCAAAATAATTCCTGATGAGGTGAGCTAAAATATTAGCACTGCATCATGGACGTCTGGTTGAGGCCCTCCTCAGGCAGACAGTGCCGGGTCAGTAATGTCACAGCACTGGGTCCTCGGCTGGATCATGACAGAGCAAGGTCCTCAAGGGGTCAGCCAGGTTCTCAGGCACACAAAGCTGGGTCGGTATCATGATAGCACCGGGTCCTCAGGCAGACAGTGCTAGGTTGGTATCGTAACAGCACAGGGTCCTCAGGTTGACAGTGCAGAGTCGGTATTGTGCCAGAGCCAAGTTCTCAGGAAGACAATGCTGGGTCGGTATCGTGAGAGCACCGGGTCCTCAGGTGGACAGTGCTTGTTCTTCAGGCTGACAGTGCGGAGTCAGTATTGTGACAGAGCCAGGTTCTCAGGCAGATAGTGCCGGTTGGTATCGTGACAGCACCGGGTCCTTGGGTGGATAGCGCTGGGTCATTAAGTTCACAGTGCAGAGCTGGTATTGTGACAGAGCCAGGTTCTCAAGCAGTTAGTGCCGGTTGGTATCGTGACAGCACTGGGTTCTCAGGTGGGCAGCGCTGGGTCCTCAGGCAGACAGTGCAGAGTCAGTATTGTGACAGAGCCAGGTTCTCAGGCAGACATTTCCAAGTCAGCATTGTGACAGCACACAGCAGCCTGTCAGCCAGCCTAGCTCTGTGAGACGACCCAAACGACCCACATGTTTTTCTGGGCTGAGGCTCCAGTTACATCCATGCCCACCCATCCCACTCTACCTCTCCCAGGACTGCACCATCTGCATGGAGAGGCTGGTGACCTCTTCCGGCTACGACGGCCTGCTGAACCACAAGGGTATCAAGGCCGAGCTGGTGGGCAAGCTGGGAAAGTGCGGCCACATGTACCACCTGCTGTGCCTGGTGGCCATGTATAACAACGGCAACAAGGTGAGCACCGGCAGGCAGGGGAGGAGCCCCCAAACCGGGGGGGCTCCTAAGTGTCCAGTCCTGTCTGGCAGATATCACTCTCTATCATGTTCAGCACTTCAGGGCAGATGTGCTAGGAAGGGCATTATACAGCTCTGGAAAAAATTGAGACCACAGCAAAAAAAAAATTTCAGTCATTTCTCAATTTATGGGTATTATTCTGCATAAAATATACATTTTTTTGTAAGCTCCAACATTTTTCCTGCTTTATGGGTCTTCAGTCCTGCCTCTACGAACTTGTCCTATCAGTACACTTCACACCTGCATGTTTCCCATTCTTTGTGATGGTCACTTTATGTGATCCCCCAATTCATGAGGCACTGTTGGATAAGCTGACGGATCTCTGGCATTAGGCAGTCGCTTCTCCCCTCAACCCATTTAGTTTTTGGCCATTTGCAGTGGCTCCTGCTTCACATTGTTCTTACTGTATGTACTGCAGTCTCAGAAATTTTGGGCCTGGAAGCAATCTGCCGCTCATTGTAGTTTTCAGCCAGCAGAACCACGATTAAACCAGGATGCCAATTCTAAAAAATTTGGAGTGGTCTCTTAATTTTTTCCAGAACTGTATGAAAACAAGCAGCAGCGTGCAGGAGCTTAAGGCCTTGAGCAGGTTTCTGGTTTAAGCCCCAGGAAAGGTCATGTTTCCGCACCCTTGTGATCACATCAGTCTATTATAGTGAAAGCCAGAGAATGTTTCTTAACCAAAATCAGATTATAATTAGTGTCTCAGGGGTGGCGTTCTATGGAACAGCGTCCACTGCGCTGCTGTTATTTTTAATCTTCTGATTGTATAGGTTTGTCATGCCTGGGGGGCGGTATTTTTAATCTTTCTGATTGTATAACTTTAGCATGCCTGTGGGAGGGGCAGCTGGCCTGTGAGGTCTCTTGTTTGCTTGTTCTCCTCTCAGCAGATTTTGCTTTCCATTGCTTCTGCAGGTTACCTCTGTGTGTTCTTTATGTGTTATTGTTTGCATGGCTGCATGCGCAGTCATGATGGATGGATGAGTCCAATAATTGCTGCTGCATGCCATGCAGCAAATGCTCCGGTGGGGGCACCATGTAATGAGCCTGACATCCTCTCTGCCTCCCCAGGATGGCAGCCTGCAGTGCCCCACCTGTAAGGCCATCTACGGGGAGAAGACAGGCACCCAGCCTCCAGGGAAGATGGAGTACCACGTCATCCCGCACAGTCTGCCAGGCTACCTGGAGTCCAAAACCATCCGCATCGTCTATGACATCCCTGCCGGTATCCAGGTCGGTGACCCACTTTGCTTCATCTGGGGCCAGACCGATAGATGCGGGGAGTACTGTTTCTGTCAGGGTGATATCCATGACCATGGTTAAGCCCCCACAACAGAATATTCCTGGTACCACTTGCCAAGTGCACATTACCAACCAACCAACCAGGAGAAGAGAAGGATGATAAACGCTAGTGGGTTACAGGGCTTCTTCCTTACCTCCTGAAGGTCACTATCTGATGGTGGACCAGAGACACAGAGACCCAGAAACACACTGTGCGCAAAAGCGCTTAGAAATCGCTGCTCAGCACGTTCCTCGAGCCATACTGAGCACTGTCACCTGTCTGGTCCAGGCAGATGGTGGAATGTGCAGTAAGTCAGCAGCTTATGAACAAGGTGATTTTGATTGAATTAATATTGATCCAAAAAAAGGATAATTTTCTGGAGTAAAAAACTCCACCTTGACTCCATCTGTATTGTCTGAGCAAGCAGCTTGTAGCTTGATCAACTTGAGACACAATGTGAGATATTCCAAAACAGCCAGAGTACCAGAGTGTGACAATAAGGTTTAATGCCCTTGTCGAGGTAGCAGGTAGGGCTGCGGGGTGCGCTTTATCCTGAATGTTGAGCAGCTATTTAAAAGATGCATGCATCTGTAGTGCTGGTTCACGGACACAGTGAGTCAGAGTGGAGCTGTCAGGCCCGTTTGTATCATGAATGAGGAAGACCACATCATTCCTTACTGTCCTGCTTTGCTTTGCCAACCAGACCACTGAGCACCCAAACCCTGGGAAGAAGTTCAGCGCCAGGGGTTTCCCAAGACACTGCTATCTCCCAGACAACGAGAAGGGCAGAAAGGTGAGCTCGTCCGTTCTGGCATGGGGGGTGAGGGAGGGAGCCATGGATGAGATCTGTGAGCTGGTCCACGAGAGCAATGACATCAACCCTTCAAGTCTAGCTAAAAGTATGTTTGGCAAGAGCTTTCTGAACTACAGTGTGTAACGGCCTCACTGGTGGGCGGGGCTCAGGTCCTGAGGCTGCTGATCATGGCGTGGGACCGGCGGCTCATCTTCACCATTGGCACCTCCAGCACCACAGGGGAGTCGGACACGGTGGTCTGGAACGAGATCCATCACAAGACCGAGTTTGGCTCCAACCTGACCGGCCACGGATACCCAGACCCCAAATACATGGACAACGTGCTGGCAGAGCTGTCTGCCCAGGGCGTGGCTGAGGAGAATCTGAAGGAGTGAGGGTGCAGGAAGGCCCAGCACTGAGAACTCTGCCAACATTGCCCACCAGGGGGCACTATAAGGATGGAAATTAAACAATGAGCGCTGTCTTTAATTCCACCTTGCATACAAGAATAATATTCAGTGGACATACGTGTGAAGGAAATATTTTTAAAAAACAGTAATAATTTTTTTCTAGCGTCTGGCTAAAAAAAACATGCATAAGCAAAAGGTTACTGTCGTTCTGTCCGCTTCTTGGACGTATCAGACCGTGTCAGCATATGGGGCTGATAACATCAAGCTATCTGGGCTTGTTGCGGGGGGAGAGGTAACCCCCCTCCCCCCCAGCCAGCAGGTCCTCTGTCTGCTGAGGGAGGCGTAGAAATGTGAGGACCACTACTCTGGGTGGCCAGCCTGCAGACAGTGAGCTTTTTTATTTATTAATTTTTTTTGGGTGGGTGGGGGGGGGGGGGGGGGGGGGCAATTCCAGGAAATGTAGACCACGTTTAGAGGATATAAGGAGGCTGAGCAGTGTTTCATACGCCTCATTTAGGAAACTATGTGAGATGTATTAGGTTAGCAAGTCTTACTTTTACTTTTATAACAGGAGGGAGCTTTGATTTCTGCTTAAGCCAAATGTTTGTCGGTTGAAGCGTTTGAGCCTCTTTCTAAAATTGTTAAACCAGCAAAGCCGATAAAACGAGGTCCTAGCAGTTTAACGAGGTCCTGGCGGTTTAACGGGAAGGTCACACCAAAGTAGAGCAAACTGTCAGCACGTATTTCATGCAAAAAACCCACCCGATCTCTCCTGCGGACGTGGTGTCTGGAACGTTGTTTTCTTTGTATGTTTGTTTGTCTGTTTTTTAAGGTTAGTTTTAATATTACAGGAGCAAAGTTGATGCGGTTTAGGGAGGTTTTAAGAGGTTACAGCACGCGCGGAGAAGGTGTGTGTTGCAGCATTCCTACCTTTGCCACCATTCATCAGGTATCTGCTATAGCACCTAACAGGCTGTTAAAGCACCGTCTGAGAGATGACCCGTCGCTCTGCCTACTCAGACAGCCCTGGCAGACCCTAGTTATGTTAAACAGCGTGCTGTCTACCTATAGGTGCGTCCTGCTTGGGGTATTTTACAAGGGAAAGCTGTCTTAATGAACGGTATTAATGGCAGCCCTTGAGACGGAATCCTGGGGCGCACAGGGGGGCGCTTCTACCGGGATGCCTTCGGCGCAGGGCGGCGGGATAGCGCTCTGTGTCCCCAGTGTAGCTGCGATTCCCAGCTCTCGTGTCAGCCTTGCTTTCCTTTTTAAGTTTAAAGAGAGATCCCTTTCGGCTGTGCAGTTCATTCTCGCAAAGGGCGCACCTGATATATATAATCGACTTTACCGAAAATGTTTTGGAATCCGAAAGGGGATTAATGTAGTAATTGAGTGCGCGTTTCGCCGCGTGTCAGCGGATTTTGGGGTAATCCTTTTAAAAATGCTGTTCAATTTCCGACTGAATCATTGTCTTCCTTTGCACTTTGAGACGGCAGACTTTGTTCACTGAGCGTTTCGATTTGAGGAGCTGTCTTGAAATGCATTAGCTAGTTTAGCTCGTTTATTAAAGTTTAAGTTTTTAAGATGTCTTGTATTGCTTCTATATAATATATACATTTACATAAAATGTTCTGTCTTAATATTAAAGCTCAATTTGTGTGAGGTAAAATTATTTTTTATACTATTCTGTATGACAAAAATCATATATAAAAATATATTATACATTTAAAATCTGGCAAAGGTTTATTTTGTCAGTATGTCAGGGACTGTTAAAACATGTATGAAATTGAAACTGTAACTGTGTAATATTAGCGGATTAGTCTTGATCGCTGCTGTCTGTTATGTCCGTGTTGTAAATGCTCCGTAGGTGACGCCCGGGGTCAGATAAGCGGGCGTGAAGGGGCCGGACACTATGCAGCAGCTCTCACGGCCGCCAAATCTCTCATGACGGATCATTTATCCTGTAGCCATTCGTCTGGATCAATCCATCACTCCGCGCTACGTTCATCCTCCGTGGGGAAGCAAAAGCTGAGGCCCGGCTGAGCCACGCCACTTGCCGCCCCGAAGAATTGGCTCATCTGTCCGGCTGCCTAAGTGCAGACGCGAGTTTGTACATAAGAGAGCTGTAGTCAGGGGCTGCGTTGGTGCTTTTGCATTCGCCTTGCGCTTTAGTTTACGTTTATGGAGGTTTCAGGGGTGGTCCAAGAGTCTGCCGAACCTTTTCCAATGGGTAAACGCCTATACACAATGTTTCACGCCGTGACCATTTTTCTTAAACGTGTTCTGCGTTACGAGCGTTTTAAATTGTATTTGATGTAATATTCATACATTTTGAGACACACATTCCATATGATATTTACAATAAATGTTATTGCCAAAAAGTAGCGTTATATGCGTATAACCAAGGAATTTGTCGACCTGTTGTGTAACCCAGTTTCACACTGTGCCCCTGTTTGTCTGGCTGTGCTTACCATCGTGCAGAGAGAGTGTACTTGCTTGCTTGTTTGTTTGAGAGGCCTCTAACTGTACCGTGCATTGTACTGTATATGGAGTAACTGATATGCTCCCCAGGGGCAGGTGTCTTTTGGGAAGGTGAGTTTCTGTGTGAGTGAACTTGTCTGTGCGTGTGAGTGCCTGTGTCTGTGTGTGAGCGTGTCTGTGTGTGTGATTGAGTGTGTCTATGTGTGTATGTGTCTGTGTGAGTAAATGAGCATGTGTGTGTCTGTGAGTGAAAGTGGGTCACCCTGTCTGAGTGAGTGTTTGTGTGTGTGATTGAGTGAGCTTGTCTGTGAGTGTGTCTCTGTGAGTACGTCTGTGTGAGTCTGTGAGCGTGTCTGTGTGAGCATGTCTGTGTGAGTGTCTCTGTGAGTTTGTGAGCGTGTCTATGAGTGTGTGTGTGAGTTTGTGAGCATGTCTGTATGAGTGTGTCTCTGTGAGTGCGTCTGCGTGAGTGTGTGTGCTATTTTTGTGTTTGCAAGTTCTTAGTACTCTGAGACATTGGGTTACTTGAGGGGTAATGCACGTTACCAGTGTGGTAGCATGAAACTAGAGACAATTACTAAGCTTCTTTAAAATGAATATAAATAAAAATGAAAAACTGAGTGGTAGATTTCAGTGAAGGTGTGCTTATGCTGCGTGATCCTGGTCTCTGCCTGGGAGACCCTGCGCTCCTTAATGTGCCCCCGTTGGCTTTTTTTGAGGTTGCCCTGACAAACACCTGCAGGAAGTTGAGGCAGGGCAGCCTGCCGCTTCTCTTTTTACACTTTTCTCCATGTTTTACCCGCTGGTTTCATGGTGAATATCTGACATTCTTGTTTTTGAAAGTTTCTGATTTTCCCAACCGAGACGATGTCGAGGTCAAGCTGCCCTTCCTGCATCCTCTTTGTTCGTTGTGACTGTAACTAGGTCGGAGTTTAAAGATCGTAATATATATTTTAAAATATAAACTACTCTTATTTTAAAGAAATACTGTCAAGATTTAGAAACATTTCCAGAATCACCAAGGGCTTCTTATTCTATTGATCTTTAATGAATCATGTTGAGCTTCTTGCATGTTTGTATTTCTCGTGCAATAAATGTTCCCTCAGTCAAAGGGTTTGTTGGACTCTCTGTACCCTTTTCTTTTTTTTCTTCCCTGCTTCCTCCTGTTGTTATTACGTCCACATCCCCCCCCCCCCCCCCCCAGGTCCCTCTGTCATAAAAGATACACAGGCCTGGTATGCTGTGACATCTGCCAGAGCAGCATACAGGCTGTGGAAGAAACTTGTCTTTTAACAGGAGTAAAAATGTATATATTTGTATTTATTTAAATATAAGCATGTACATTGTGCATATGATAAAGTGCTGAACTCTCCCTCTGTGCGCTAATCACGTGTTAATGAGGAGGACGGGCAGCTGCCCTCCTTAGCATTTTAATTAGCGGCCATGGGGAGCAGACGTTCCATCCGCACACTCTGCTGGGTGTGGCTGTCTTGTCATTCTTCATGCTCGGTGGGAGACGGCGCGGAGTTTGGAAGGCGCACACGTGAACACGCATGTCTCACCCTCCGCCTTCCCAAGACAGGATCCCTCAGCTTCCAGTGTGGCTCCATGGAAGAGAGCAGAGGCTGAATATCTGTCTGTCTATGTGAAGACCTACTGACATTACCATCATCGTTCCCTGGGCCAGATGGTGCCAGCCAGTGCAGTGGTGCAGTGGATGGGGATGTGGGAGGAGGGTTCGCATAGGTAAGCGGAGTGGATGGAGTAAGGGGTGGAGGTAGGATGGGGATGTGGGAGGGTGCTGTGCTGTGCAGCATCCAGAAACCTGCACTTTCTCCAGGATTTGATGTGAGGCCTCAGAGGTGAGGAGCAAAGCACTGGCAGCCACTCGAGGGGACTGCCCATGCTCCAGTTCTCGAGAAAGTAAAACTAGCTGCTTGGGGTTCCATCCATGGCACAACCTCATCCTTCACGGTATCATATGACACCTTCAGGTGCTTCCAGCCCATCCCAGCAGCATTTGAAGTGTCACACAGACATTGTGCTCTACAGCTTATATCAGCAAGCACAGGGCATAAATAGCTTTACTGTTAACCAGGACATTACTCTTAGCGTTACTGTTAGCCAGGACATTACTCTTAGCATTACTGTTAGCCAGGACATTACTGTTAGCTTTACTATTAGCGGGACATTACTGTTAGCTTTACTATTAGCGGGACATTACTGGTAGCATTACTGTTAGCAAGACATTACTGTTAGCATTACTGTTAGCTGGACATTACTGTTACCAGCTCATTGCAAACTCAGATAATGCATAAATTTGACAGGGTTTATGGCGGCTGACAGCGATGCCACTGTTAGAGGCTCTGAAGACCCATGCTGGAGGCACAGATCTTGCTGCAGCTGGGACAGGAGAGGCTCAAATCAGGTGGCTGAGGCGTGTGCGGCAGAATGATCTTGCTGAGTTATGTTCACTTTTTTCACTAGATGATTGATCCTTTATTGGCATAAGGAACACCATGTAGGTGTATCAGCTGCAACCTTCTCCAGGCCCACCGGCACAATGTAACATCTTCAGCGTTACTTTCAGCTGGTCTTTGTGTATGTTTTGGCCGACGAGACCTGGGTCAGCAATGAGGTGGACCCATTACAGGATGTACTGACTCACATCAACACTCTGAGGGCGATACTGAGTCAGCAGATCTGTGTGTCTTTGGGAGGGACTCAGAGGAATCCAGAGAGATGGCATTTTAACCAGGGATGGCAGTATGGTAACATCCACTTCATAACACAATATCTCAACCATGATAATAATGCTGCTATATTTCTATGACTGGAGGCATTTCTCATGTGTGGTGTAGCGAGCTGCCAAACTACATCTGGCCTTCAGAAACACATGAAGACCCCTGTGTCCTAGGAACCCCCAACCCCACACCTCTCTATCTCCCCTGGCTGGTCTTTCGTGGTCGCTGAATGCCGTCGGTGTTGTACTTTGTCTTTTGACTGCATTGCCCCATTAGTTTCTTGCTATGTTTGAAATGCATTGTGTAGCTCTTGCTCTGAAGCTGCTCACAGCTGTGCCTGCCCTTGTGAAGAAATAATGTACTAAAGTGTATTTAGTGTGCTTTGATCACTAGAATTGTAATAAAAATGCATTCTCTTTACACATATTTTTTAATACACTGACATTATAGTTCTGTGTACTTTTAGAAAATATATTTTGCATTTAAAAATAATTAAGTACACTGAAGCACACTTCAATGTATGTCTGTAGTCAAATACACTTTAGTACATTTTTTAGGGATATACCATACTTAATAGACTTTGCTGCAAGTATATTTTTTGTGCTAAGTGTATTTTTTAAGTAAATACTTTAGTACACTATTTTTTCACAATGGTGGGCATTCATCAGAAGCTCAGCCTAGTTCTCATGCCCAGTCGACTCCACGACAGCTGTATGTTTGTAATGTTCCCTTTGGTACAAATGTCTGCTAAATTAATAGATGTAAATGTGAATGTAAACATTTACAGTGAGGGAAATAATTATTTGACCCCCCTGCTGAATTCCTAAGTTGATCCATTAATAAATAAATGAAAAGTCTATAATTTCACTGGTAGGTTTATTTTACCAGCAAAAGATAGATTATCAACAAAACAAGCGAGAAAATATCATCATGTAACAGTTACAAATCAATCTGTCATTCATCTCAGGAAATAAATATTTAATCCCTTGGAACACATGCTTTAGTACTTGGTGGAATAACCATTGTTTGGAAGCACAGCTGTCAAACGTTTCTTGTAGTTGGTCACCAGGATTGCATGCAGATCATCAGGAATTTTCATCCACTCCTCTTTGCAGACCTCCTCCAAATCTTTAAGGTTTTTAGGCTGTCGCTTGGATAGACGAAGCTATCCTCCAAAGGTTTTTTATGGGATTACAGTCCAGAGACTGGCTAGGGCACCCCATGACCTTAATGTACTTCTTCTTGAATCACTCCTTTGTTGCCTTAGCCGTATGCCTAGGGTCGTTGTCTTGCTAGAAGACCCAACCGCAATGCATTTTTCGTGCCCTGACTGAAGAAATTAGGTTCTCATCCAAGATTTTACAGTACATTGCCCTGTCCATCTTTCCTTCGATGCAGTGCATCCGTCCTGTATCCTTGGCAGAAAAACACCCCCAAAGCATAATGCTTCCACCTCCATGTTTGACGGTAGGGATGGTGTTCCTGGGGTTACAGTCAGCATTCTTTTTCCTCCAAACAGTTCCAAAACCCGAATGACACATTATGACAACAGTCATAAACATCAATGATGTGTCATTAATGTGCATGACATGTGTCATGTCATTCTTATGATGGCTACATGTCACCCTTATGTAGACTGCTTCAAGTAAAGTGTTGCCAATCTATCTTCTGGTTAAAATAAACCTACCAGTGAAATTACAGACTTCTCATTTTTTTTATAAATTGATGTAGTTAGTAATTCAACAGGGTGTCAAATAATTATTTCCCTCACTGTACTTATGGCCAACTCTAGCACACAAGATATATAGTTAGGCAGCTTGTGGCTTTGTTGGCTAGGATTCAAATCTCATGATTGGTGGACTGATGTCACCTTCGGGCCCCTGAGCATGGCTGTTAACTCCCAATTGCTCCAGGGACTGGCTGACCCTGCTTTCTCAAATGCACATCACTTTGGGTATAAATATTTGCCAATGTAAAATGCAATATCCATTCCACGAGGTTTCTAAAATGTAGGATTTCAAGTAAGAAACAGTATCACAGTGCAGCACAGTGCAGCTCACAGCAGCCAAACAAACTGGTGTTTTTCACATGAGGCCTGTTCACACAAGCAATTCACCCATCTGACATATTTTTTCAATCATTATACAAAGTTGGACAATTTTCAAGTGTCACCCCAAAGTTGTAGAGAACTAGTCCCTAGTATCATGTCATGCTAAGCAGCCATCACTGCTTTCCAGGTCAGTGATGCTGCACAAATGCATGTGAATTCTGCTGTAGGCCTATAGGCAGTATAACTAATGTTAGGTTCATATTGTAACACTTAGCAGAGCCAGGAGCTGTGGGAGGCCTGATATGAGCAAAACATGGGGAAATGATTAATATCAAACGGCAAAATGAAGTTAGCCTTTTGCAGCAATGAGTAATATCTCATATTGCATAGAAAGAAATACGTATTTTTCCATGTCTGTTGATGTCTGTCTGTAGGCCTTATGTGTTGGTGTCTATCATTAGGCCTTATTATGAGCTCTCTTGTGAGGTGGAGACTGTAGGCCTTAGGTGCTGGTGTCTCTCCTTAGGTTATGAGCTCTCTTGTGAGGTGGAGACTGTAGGCCTTAGCTGCTGGTGTCTCTCCTTGGGTTATGAGCTCTCTTGTGAGGTGGAGACTGTAGGCATTCACACAACAGCCAGAACAAGATGAGACTTGAAGGTCAAGCCTCACCACCATATGTCACCCACTGAGAGGCCCATTAGGTGCAACCGGCAAACTGAGCCAGTCTGTCATTCTTTCGGTCTCCTTTCCAATGGGTGTGTGTTGCTGAGAGGTAACCACAGCTGCCTAGAGAGCGCTGTAAACACTATTCCTGAGAAGGGCTTTTGAACTCAATAGCACTGTTATTAACTCATAATAATAGTAATAATAATAATAGTAATCATTATTATTATTAGTAGTAGTAGTAACAGTAGTTTTGTGTCATAAGTTGATGTTGATTCCTGGAAGCCACACAGAGATGTTCCTCGACATCTCCTGTTAATAACACCATGTTCCTCCACATCTCCTGTCACTAACACCATGTTCCTCCACATCTCCTGTTAATAACACCATGTTCCTCCACATCTCCTGTTACTAACACCATATTCCTCCATATCTCCTGTCACTAACACCGTTTCAGCTTCTTCCAGCATCACTTTATCAATATTAATGTCACATTTGATTACAACTGCAAGACCTGTCACTCACTTTTCATACACACTGACCAATAAACAGAGGTTACTGACCAGTTGAGACTGTGAGTCTTTATACGAAACTGGTTGGTTGAAACAAAATCCTGGTCTGGATTTTTACTTTCTGGACCTGAACTTTTCATCTTTGCCAACAAAAAAAAATCTTTCACTTCTTCAGTTATATTTCACAGTAAATATATACATCGCCACCTCCTGGCAGTTTCTATAAATCATGTCCTAAAATTAAACAAAATTTGAACTTGCTATTAATTACTCTTTAACAAATCAGCAAGTTAGTAACTAAATTTAAATCACATTTCCAGATAATATCAAACAATATTAACCTAAAAAAAATAGAAGCTACATATTCTGTCTTAGTCTTTTGGCTTGAAACACCTCACAACATTTGTGAAATAGCAAAACACCAAGGAAGAGAAACAGTGAAATGAATGATAATACAGCATCCTCCACCATATAAGCTGAGAGATGATGGTTGGGATGTCCCAAGACCCCCAGGGGGCGCTGTACTGTATAGTGCCAAAGGGCCATGTACTCAGCCTGCCTTGCTCTCTATGAGTCTCTGTGAACACATGAAGTTGTTCTGTATAAAAACCTTGCGCAAGCACCTATATGATTACAAATAATAAGACAGTCTTTCTATTAATGTGGGATCCCACATCGAAGAGGAGAGCAGGACTGGGGTCGTGGAGGGCTGCATTGTCTGCAGGTTTTCTTCTTCCTCTTCAAGTGCACTTCGCAGAATTAATAATTCCCTGCTGGAATTAGCGTACCGTGCTGTGCCAGTGCTGATGCTGCTAGTAATTTTTTTCTCTTATTTTCGTTAATGCCAAAATCTATTATAAAGAATTAAAATTTACCATGTTTATTTATTATTCACTTATTCAGATCCATGGACAAAACTACGAGTCATCCAGTGACGGTAAAGAACAGCAGCATTATCATAACTTATCACCTCATCACAACACTGTTCCAGAACTATAATCCCACTATTTTCACCAGAATGTTTTGTTAAATGTAAAGCAATGGTCGTGATTTATTTGGCAGCAGATGCATTCAACACACACTGGAGCATGCTGGGAAAATCCTGAATCATAAAACTGCTGAGCTGTACAGCTGCATGACATTTGGCAGCAGCCATTGGGATGAGGTCAGTCTCAGCAGATTTCCTTATAGCTCCACTGAACAGGAATCTGCTCAATCTTCTGTGCAAGCCTCCAAGAAAAAATAGTTCCGTTAGGAGTATCAGACCTGATTAGTTTTTAAATTGTATATACAAACTTGATATCAAGGACAAAAGTAGAAATTGTATATGTGTCCAAGCAGATGTCTGTTAGATCTGAAATGAACTAAGGCAGGTGGTGCAGCCACTGTCAAAATTACTACTAATCATAAATGCAATATACAAATATGAATGAACATTTTCTGAATTGTAGATACTTAAATGGTTTACTTTATGATGATTTTCATTTGGTAAAAAATTATTCATTTGTATAACTCTTTTATTTCATCCAAGGATGAATGTTTTTTTACTTTAGTGGTTGTCTTGTATAGTTCTGTACTTTTTCATATTTTTCCTTGTTTATGTGCCTTAGTATTAAATTGTTTGTATTTGTACTATATTATTATACATAAGAAACTGCACTCTTCTTAATATAATCACATCAATTGCAACCAGTTCCTTAAGAATGGTGCGGCCATAGTTGAACAGTTACCTGAGCAAACATACCTGTTCATGTCTGTGATCTAACCTTGTTTACATTGAATAAATCTGCAGGTGTGAGCTTACGTATTGGTTGCTGTGACAAATCCAGGATGTTGTCAAATTGTCAACATTTAAATTGATTAATCCGCGTAAGAAGAACATCCTCCAGATGTCTTTGGCTCCATGAGCCCCTGTAGGTCACCTCCAGCACACACCAGCATAAGCAGGTATGTCCAAATGAACAGCTTCTTGAAGGTCACAATGTCCTCTCTTGTGTCACATTAGTTGTTTCTGGGTCTGTTTTGCCCGAACTTCACTTGATCTATGTGAGATATGGTCTCGCACAGCCTTCTTGTCAGCTGCTGGTGTTAGTGTGTCTGTGCTTCCGCCGCCATGATGGCCATGACCTGTTACACGTCACACAAAGGCATCATACATGCGGCTTTAATGTCCCCAGGCCCAGATTTCAAGAAGCACATGATTCCTGTACTGTTCGCAGCTCAGGGTTGAACCTATTCACTAATGATGTGGTTTCCTATAAGCTTAAAAAGATATATTTTTAAACTGGCCACCCTTACACAAAATATAACCAATTAATCTTCATTTGCAGTTGCTCTATAAAGTTGCAGTTGCTCTATACAGTAATTGATCTTGAGCCATTTCACCAGCGTCAGCAGGTGCAGATGGGAAATCAAAATACTTCATTAAAAAGATGCTGGAATTGGGGCTGTTATTCTTTTTGTGTATTTTTAGTAAAGATTCTTGTTAGAACTTCCTAGAGACTTCCTGCCATGCAATAACTCTCCTGGAAAGCTGTCTAAAGCATTGATAATTTAAGGTTAGGGTTAGAAAACCTTAAAAACTAAAAGATTAAATTAGCTTTCACTAACTGTATGATCAGCATTTATTGGGTTTGTTTTGGGTGTATATGACTATTAAATAGGACACACAGAATGTACAATAGAATGGGTTCCAGGGTGTATACCCACACATATACACACACACACAAACGCACACAAACAGGTTTGTAATTATATCTTTCTGGGAACTCTCCATTCATTTCTATGGGAAAAACTCTAATCCCAACACGATGACCTTAACCCCTAACCCAGACCTGAAAAATGGTCCCCACAATGTCAAAATAGGCTTTTATTACATTGTGGAGGACATTTGGTCCACACACTGTAATATAAACCTTGTCCACACACGCACACACAAGGACACAGACAGATGCACAAAGAGACACACACAGACGCACACAAATACACAAACACACACAAAGGGGCACGCATACACAAAGACATAGATGCATAATGGGGCATGCATGCTTACATGCACACACACACGCACACAGACACACACAAGGACATAGACACACACAAAAAGACAGACACACACAAGGACATAGACACACAAAGGGGCACAAACACGAACACACGCAAAAAGACACAGACACACAAACTTTAAAGTAATTCCCTTAACTTTAATGTTTTTTCACTGTGGGGGATAAACCACATAGGAGCACTGGGTGACATTGCTGCCCAGTCACGCACTAACCCCCCCCCCCCCCGCCCCTCCACCACCCCAGATTATTTTTGGGTAAGAGGACACAAGCATGTTCAGGGATTAATGGCAAAATGTGTCACAGAGGACATATGGAGGAATGCAGCCCCATGTCGCTCCGGGAGATCTCTGGCCTGGTGCCTAACCTGCGCAAGAGCTGCTTTCCGCACCATCGCAGCCCCTGCATTCAGACGTCGCTGCAGGCCAGAGCTCCCGCTGCTGCAGTGAGCCCCTCCCACAAATGCGGGCAGCTCTCGAGAGTCACTGCGCTTTGCTGCATGTCTCTGCAGTGACTGGACATATAAGAGCAGCATGTCAACCTGAAAAAACACATCACCAAAGGAAGTGTGACTTTACTTAAGTCAGTAATTAAGTATTTCTTCACCATAGACAATGAAACACAAATTTGTCCACTGAAAATGTACCAACTGCATCTGACTGATAGATACAGTGTCATGGAGGTGAAGGCACTGCCACCCGAATAATAGCTATAGGAAGATGGAGATCAGAGTGTGCCTCCACCTCCCACTCCCATGGCCTCCTCGCCACCATCTGCTGAGCCGCTGTGGCGGAAACACTGCAGGCGGGATGCCGGATCGGGCCTGTGGACCATCTTTCACCAGTGAGCGCCGGCCGCTGTTCTGACACCAGTGCAAAGCAGCTCCTTTCAGAGACATGTTACCCTCTGGGCCACTGTCCGGTCAGCAGAGTCGGCAGTGCGGCCTGTCCGCAGTGACCCCGGCAGAGGGCAGCCCAGGAGGCGCCCTTTTCTATCTGGGGGAGCTAATGCTAGGCTGGCAGTAACATATTTGTCTCATCTTCAAAATTAACTAAGGTAGGAATATTGCCTAACCCCCCCCCCCCCCACACACACACACACACACACAAGGAAAAATATTTATTTTGCAATGTGGGTGTATTCCTTAAAACATCAAAGATACATCAACAATTCAATTATACAAAATCACGTGTCCAATAAACAAAGGCAGCACATTCAGCACATTGCAGCAATATGTGAAACACATTATGGCAAAGAATGCCCCTACATCCCCTAGAGGGCGTTGCATTGGCACCAAGGACAAGCCCCATCCAGGGAATGGCAGCAGAGACTGAGCACACACACAGGTTTATAAAGGTTTATATCTTTGTGCGGAGTCTCCATTCATTTCTATGGGAAAAACTCTAATCCCAACATGACAGCCTTAACCCTTGTCCACCTCTAACCTTAACCATAAGTAGCCAAACAAAATACGAGATTTTTGTTTTTTTTGACTGCATTCACAGATCTTTGTGGGGACCTAAAACATGGTCCCCACAAAGTCAAAACAACAGGGATCTGATACATTGTGAGGTACATTCGGTCCCCACAATGTAATACAGATCATGTAAAAAAAAAAATATATATATAATATTTAATTCTTTAAGAAATATCAATATTAAATCTTCTTTTAAATTATATCTATAGATAAAGGTGATGTAATTGCATCAGGTATGCAAAAAAAGAAACAAATTCACTTATTTAACAAAGGAAATTAACTCAGATGCCAATTCCTACTGAGGAAAATACCTAGTATTTCCCCCTTTGGCTGAAATAAACTCAATAAGATGTTTCCTATAACCATCTATCAATCTCTGACATCAACTGGAAGAAAGTTTTCCCCACTCTCCAATGCAGAATTTCTTAAGCGGTGTGATGTTTGAAGGGTCTTGCATGCAGTTCTGCTTCAAATCACCCCACAGCATCTCAATAGGATTCAGATCCGGGCTTTGACTTGACCATTCCAGAACTTTCCATTTCTTGGTAGATTTACTGGAATGTTTTGGGTCATTGTCACTTGCATGGTCTACCCACACTTCAGCTTCAACTTCTGGACAGATGATCTCACATTGTCCTCAAGCACCCTGTGATATGATGAATAATTCATAGTGGCTTCTATGATGGTGAGCTGGCCAGGTTCTGCTGCAGCAAAGCAGCCCCAAACCATGACATTTGCACCCCCATGCTTAACAGTTCATATAAGGTTATTTTGCTCAAAAGCTGTCCTTCGTCTACACCAAACATGTCCCCTCTTACTTCGCCCAAATAATTCAATTTCAGATTCATCTGTCCAAAGCATGTTGTTCCAGAAGTCCCAGACTTTGTCTAGGTAGTCTCTGTCTTCAGTGTTGCCCAGATGTTTATTTGACAGCAAGGGTTTCCTCCTTGCACAACTCCCATGTAAATCAAACTTGTGCAGTCTCTTTCTGATGGTAGATGCATGTACCTTGAAATCAACTGTGGCAAGGACTTCCTGTATGACCCGTGATGACATTTTAGTGTCTTTGGAGATTTCTTTCAGCATCTTGCGGTCTGCTCTTGAGCTGACCTTGCTAGGATGGCCTGACCTGTTCATGTTGGCAGTTGTTTTAAATGTTCTCATTTGTAAATTATTTTCCGGACAGTGGAATGACTGATTCCAAACTCTGTTGAGATCTTTTTATATCCCTCCCAGACTCATATGCATCTACAAGCTTCTGAAGGCATCAGGGAACTCTTTCGATCTCACCATGGTGATACCACTCACTTCAACAATCAAGAGCAAACCAAACTAAATGCCTGTGGTTTAAATGAGGCTCCACCAAAAAGCTCTGTAACAATGTTCCAGTCATTTTCCCCTGATATAGTGCACCTGAATCTAATTCTAGTAGTTTCAAATAGTGATGAATGTGAGTGAGCCCTAACTTTTTCCTAAGTGGAAATTAGCATCTTAATTTCTTTTCGTAAATAAGTGAATTTGTTTCCTTATGTAGAGATATAATCTGAAAGAAAATTTAGTACTGATATGTTGATATTTCTTAATAAAAAACTAAATATTTAACAGGGTGTCAATTTTTTTACATGACCGTGTAAACCTAATCCACCCACACACGCACACACACACACACACAGAGCTCTGGGATATATTGACAGACCATTCTTTAAAAAAAAAAGGCATTTTAAAACCCTGGTTTAATCCTGGTTCTGCTGGCATTACCCTACGCTCTGAGGCAGGCTGCTTCCAGGCTCACAGTTTCTAAGACAGCAGTACACAAGAACAAGGTGAATCAGGCAACACTGGCCATAACCAAAAATCAACCAGGTAGAGGGCAGAAGCAACTTTCTAATGACAGTCAACTTATCTGGCAGTGCCTCATAAATCTGAGGATGACCTCAACTGACCCTCAAAAAGAATGGGAAACATTAAGTGGTGTGCAGTGCACTGCTAGGACAATTCATAACAGGTGCCAAGAAGCAGGACTAAAGACCCATAAAGCAAGGAAGAAGCCCTTCATCAATGAGAAGCAGGGGTGAGCCCGGCTGGAGTTTGCAAAAAAAAATGTGTATTTCACACAGGTGCAAACCTATAAATTGAGAAATTAGTCAGTCATTGCGTCAGAATTCAGTCATTGTCATTCATGACGACACAATGTATAAATAAATCAGTATTTCCGATACGTTTCACAGCTCTGAAATGCAACTACAACCAGGCTCCAGCCCCAAACTCCAAAATGCAGCAGTACCTTACTTTTAATCAACCAGGCAAGTGTTTGGGCTGGGGTCAGATGGGAGGCACTATGAGGCACCTCTCTTTATGCTGCAGTTTGGCAGAGCTTGGGGGAGGAGGGGGGCATATATTCCACTGTTTCTTGGGCTCAGTAAAACATGCATGTTTTTGGTTTAATGCCTTTGCAGTTCTATTACAGGGGCCACACCCCACATTAGGGGCCACACCTGAGCTCACCTGTAAACATCTCATAATATGATATTACAGTAAAATAATCTTAGAATATTATGCTATGTGTATATGTATAAAATATTACTTTGGGTAAACATTTATTCAAAAAATAATCTCACTTAAAATATTATATCACTCATGTAAATGAATTTTATAAAAACCAAATCTATATAAATTCTATAAAAACCAGGTCTTGGCTACATATGCTATGGCTAAAGCTGCTCACACAAAACACATGTCAGCATGTTTGCAGTTTCTGGGAGAACTGGAGAAGCCCACCATTCTCCATGAAGCCCAGCAGAGGGAGCAAGACAGGAAGTAGAGCATGAAGAGTGTGCTGCCACACTGAGGGGCAGCGCCGGACACAGGGGGCTACCATCGTCTGGGAAGAGGCACAACACGGCACGTCAGTGCTGTGAGGGTGCCCCACAACACATCAAACCTTGCCCCAACACGACTCCTCATTCCAGATTGTGTAAGGGACTGTCTGGTCATCTGAGCTCTTAGAATTTAGCCACATTTGTAAACATTCATTATAAATTTGCTCAAAGAAGGCAAGGCTTTGAACATGTGACATCAGCAGCAAAGACTGAGCTTGTGACACTCAACTGAGTCTGTGTGGTCATGCACCTGCCAAACTGAAGTTGAGCCCTGAAAGGTCTTTGTGGTCACGCACCTGCCAAACCGAGGTCGATCCCGGAAGGGTCTTTGTGGTCATGCACCTGCCAAACCGAAGTCGAGCCCTGACAGATCTGTGTGGTCATGCGCCTGCCAAACCGAGGTCGAGCCCGGAAGGGTCTGTGTGGTCATGCACCTGCCAAACCGAGGTCGAGCCCGGAAGGGTCTGTGTGGTCATGCACCTGCCAAACCGAGGTCGATCCCAGAAGGGTCTTTGTGGTCATGCACCTGCCAAACCGAGGTCGAGCCCGGAAGGGTCTTTGTGGTCATGTGCCTGCCAAACCGAGGTCGAGCCCAGAAGGGTCTGTGTGGTCACGCGCCTGCCAAACCGAGGTCGAGCCCGGAAGAGTCTTTGTGGTCATGTGCCTGCCAAACCGAGGTCGAGCCCGGAAGGGTCTTTGTGGTCATGCGCCTGCCAAACCGAGGTCGAGCTCGGAAGGGTCTTTGTGGTCATGCACCTGCCAAACCGAGGTCGAGCCCGGAAGGGTCTTTGTGGTTACGCGCCTGCCAAACCAAGGTCGAACCTGGAAGGGTCTGCTTGGTCAGACCACTGCCACAGGGAGATCAAGTCTGGAAGGGTCTATATGATCACCAGTGGTGGGCAGGCTAATCCGCTAATCCACTAGCCACTAATTTGCAAAGCTAGCTTAAAGATTTTGTCCCTATTCTCAAGGATGAGTGAGAGATAAATCAGACTAGCTACGTTTGTTCCCATGGACAAAAATTAATTTCTATCTGCAAAACGTAGGTTTTTATAACCACTGAGCCTGTGTAAAAAGGAGAACCAACTGGGGAACTTGACATCGAATATTATATGCATCACAGCCGCTGGTTCAGATTTTTTCTTTTTTGACCGTATATCTAAAAACCAGTTTCTTCTTTCAGTTTGCACATGTTTGGCACCCAACAGTAAGACAAAGTGGGAACAAAGTGGGAAATTCACGCATTATGATTATTCACTTAAGAAAGCATTGGTGTGCCTCCTTGGGTGTGCCCGTGCATACACCCGCACCCCTGCCAGCCAACCAGCACTAATTCTGTGGGAAATACCGGGTATAAATTAACGGTGGGTCTGAGGCTGAAACCACAATACACATGTTCATGATCTCGTATTGCGGTTCCAGGAGACGGAACCGGGATATTCCACTCCCCCAACCCCAATCTGCTGCTGCAGGTGCAGCCTGTCGATCTCTCATTACATTATGAATATTACATTCTATTTAAAGTTGTAAAGTTGGGTTACTTTGTAGATGTTACATATTACTAGGGCTGTAACGGTACACGCATCATGTACCATTACTATTTTACTATGTATTTTTGTATTTTCAAATTACAAATTACTTGTATTTTAATTAAATAACTTTGAATTTTATTTTGCTACAATTGATGGGCAAGTATTTGTAATTTAAAGACTTTTTGATGTATTTGCTCCCATCTCTGTGAAGTCAGTTCATCCATTGTTTGTGTGTAAACAATATAAGTAACACGATTTTCTTGCAAATATCATACAAATGAGAACCCCTACAGTTATAATTATTAGTTTAAATCTGGAATATGATTTAGAAATTATAAGACATTAGAACAATAGATGTTACATAAGACTGTTCACATAAATATCAGCCATGGAAAACATTTTAGCGTGTTAGATCAGTTATGATGAAGTTTAAAAAATAACTGAAACAAGAGCCCACATCGATATAAATGCAAATATGTATAAATGTGTCTGGACCATTGCTGTTGAGGTATTTACATTCATTTTAGGAGTTGCATGTTCACATATTTGACTTTTTTGTAGCAGTTTTCATCATTTCTTTGTTAAAGAAAGTAAGCTGTGGGTAATCAATTGTTGTGCTACAAAGTTAAAACTATTGGTAAGAAGGGTACAGACAGTTAAAAGGGCTTCTCTCTCAGTATCCTCTGCTCAGTGATCCATAGCGCTTCTAGTACGAAGAATATTATATAATTTCCTGCCAAATAAGCGCTACAGTGTAGCTCTGCTATGGCATGGCGGTATATTAAAAATTCATACTGTACGGGAAATTAGAACCAGTAAGCTGGATGTACCAATATACCACCCAGTGCTATTCCAAAGACTGCAAAGTGTAGATGGGGGAGTCTGGTGGACTACAGCAGGAAACAGCAGCACAGCTACCCCCCCCTGCTACGTCAGTGGGGCTCCAGTGGAGAGGGTGAGACACTTCAAGTACCTTGGGGTTCAGCTCACAGAAGATCTCACCTGGTCCATGCACATATACTATATTGCCAAAAGTATTGGGACACCCCTCCAAATCATTGAACTAAGGTGTTGCAATCTCTTCCATAGCCACAGGTGTATAAAATCAACCACCTAGGCATGCAGACTGCTTCTACAAACATTTGCGAAAGAATGGTTCGCTCTCAGGAGCTCAGTGAATTCAGTCGTGGTAACGTGATTGGATGCCACCTGTGCAACAAGTCCATTCGTGAAATTTCCTCACTACTAAATATTCCACGGTCAACTGTTAGTGGTATTATAACAAAGTGGAAGCAATTGGGAACAACAGCAACTCAGCCACGAAGTGATAGGCCGCATAAAATCACAAAGCTGCAAAGGGTGGGTCAACTCTATACTAAAGCATATTTATTAAGAATGGGATGTCATTAAAGTTCATGTGTGTGTGTGAAGGCAGGTGCCCCAATACTTTTGGCAATATAGTGTACATGGACAAATTACTAAGGCAAGGCAACAACTTTATCATTTGAGGCAATTAAGGAGGTTTAAGTTTTTTTCTACGATCCTAAAGACCTTCTACAGAGGTGCTATTGAAAGCATCCTGACCATGAGCATCACAGCGTGGTTTGGTAACTACTCCATCCAAGACTGCAAAGCCCTGCGGTGAGTGATCAAAGCAGCAGAGTGCAGCTGCAGATCTTATCTTCCCTCCCTACAGGACATCTACACCAGGCTCTGCAGGACCAAAGCCATCAAACTCATTAAAAACCCTTCCCATCTCATCAAGTGTCTGTTCCGTCTGCTGAACTCAGGCAAATGGTTCCGCAGCCTCATGACTAGAACAGAGAGACTCAGAAGGAGCTTTTTTCCTCAGGTCATCTGGCTCCTCAACCAAGACATGCCTCACTCACTAGAACCCACACTGGACAAGCACAATGCCACTTTAAATCCTAATTACTTGAGTGTTCATATCACTTATTTGCTATTTAGTTCTTAGATTTAATTTTAGATTTAGTTTAGTCTCTGAAATGTGTTTTATCTATTTTATTTAAGCCTAAATTTAAGTCTCTGGAGTGATTCAGGACTACATTTCACTGCAGGAATTGCTTCAACTTCTCTAGTATGGTGGTCAAATCATTGCACTTCCAGTATTGTGATTGCAGGTAGACTAAATATATGTCATTGCCCACACTAACTCCCATGTTTGGCTCCACCCATATTTTGCAAGGAGGGGGCGGGGCCAGGCAAAATGGCACTCTTTGAGGAAAGGGCACATGCTCCAACAAGAGGAGGATATACAGCATATGGACAGTGCAGACTGTGGGATGACCACAGGACCACCTTAAATAAACAGAGCCACACCACTACCCTCTCACAGAAACCACAGGGCAATTGAGAAGTCACTATGGTGATTGGCACCACCTCGCAAAGGTCCAATTCAAGGAGTAGAAGTAAAAAAACTCACACACTTGGCAGGGCGCCAATGCCCGTGACTCCTGTAGGTCCAATGACAAGGAGGTTCCATGAAGAGCCCGTAATCTGCAGACATGCTTCTCTGACACAACAGACAAATATGGTGCGTGCAACATCCAGAGTGGGAAATGAAGCCCCAGCCATAATCAGCCAATCAGCAGGACAGGGCCCACTCATGAACAAAAAACCAGCAGGACGTAAGACAGCCCATGAACTGTTAATACCCAGGGTCCCCAGCCCTCCCAGCCCCCCACAGCCCCCAAGCCTAGGGGGTCATGATGTGGTTGATGGCCTCCTCAGCTTCCCGCTGCTGGAAGGTCAGGTGGGCACCTTCCAGGTCCAGTACCACGGCCAGCAGCCTGGAGGCCACAGCTTGTCCACGCCGGGCCAGCAGCGTAGCACACGCTGTGTCGTCTGTGGGTAGGGGGGTGTGAGAAGAGGATGGAGAGACAGCGGGAGAAGAACATCAGCTTTTCACAACCTTCCCAGCCATCAAGACACCTTGCCTCATCAATGCCGCTCTTGAAGATTAGCAAAGTCATAAGGCTCAGTCTTGAGCTGAAGGCTGGGGAAGAGCGTGAAGAGTCCAGGCCATGGGACAGGAGCCAGCAGCATCACCTGAGGACTGGCTGGAGGTCTGGGGCTTCCTCCCGGCGTCATCATCCGGCAGCTCCAGGTACCGCTCCCTGTCATCACAGTGCACAGCGGCCCATTCAGAGCAGCTCGCAGATGAGCAAAGCATGCTGGGAAAACTGTCTGTGTCTCTACACGCTGAGAAAGCCACTCAAACGGGAAAGACACAGGCAGAAAACTACAATAAATTAATTCCTTTTAAACAAAAGAGAAAAACTCTCCAAACCAAGGCCATCCTTAAATAAAAATGTCTTTAATGACGTATCCTAACTGAAAGGTTAAAAAAGCCACTCTAAGCGGGTTGTGCTGTCTTCAAGGCATAATACAAATGAGCTGAGTAAGAGGCACGTATGCCAGGAGAGGC